>NW_025112997.1:17293199-17893199 GCF_010416935.1 Polistes fuscatus | reverse complement strand
CTTGAGTATTACCTCATGAACAAGTTTTATTTTAAAACGTTGCATTTCGCGGTCGAAGGATATCTTATTTTCAAGCCAATGTTCTACTATGGTGTAGTGTGGTGGTATTTTACTTTTTCATAAATTCTAAACCATCCGAAATTGACTAAATTCGCGTTACGATGCATTTAACTTCTATTTATTTGATTAACAATTTCAATTGATTTCTTTTTCGTTTCAAATATTTCTCGAAATATATCTAATATTCATGGATAATCACATTTGATTATACTACGAAGTTATTGATCCAATAGAATTTGATTCCGATTACTCTTGCTAGCAATATCACCCTTCTGTATAAGTCAGATTTGTCGAATCTTGAATCAAAAGCACACAAAAGGCAAATCCTTTATACATTCGAAGTATCAAAAGTTAGTGAATTCAGGTATAAAATTGAAAGTTTATTGAATTCTATCGATTGAGGAAAATATTTGTTGTCTCTCGTTGAATAGAAATAGACAATGTTATCTCTCTCCAGATAACATCTCTACGTGTCTCTTAGATTTGTATTTATTACGACGAACAGGAAGGTTCGAACAAAAATCGATTCGTTTTGACAAAGATTTAAAAGGAACAACGGAAGAACAAATTTCTCGAAGCAGCAATTTTTATCTCGCAGATTTTTGTCGAATACGACGAACACATTTATCGGTTTCTCTTATGTCTTATCTGTGTATTGTCAGATTCATGAATTCGATGCATAGGGTACGGTCATAGTTTAAGGATTTTTTATGGCTATCGCACACGACTTCCATCGATCCAACGAGGAATAGAGAACGTGATGGATGATAACGTTCAGTTCGCGAGTTTTAGAATGTCGATCCAGAGCCCTTTATCGCCCTTTCCCTTCTTCTCATCCATAGATTCCCGCGAAAGCTCGGATTAAACGCTTGCTACGGCAATTTTTCACTGATTTCACGGACTACAAGTTGGGGTTTTACTCGCACATAGGTATATTCGATATATTTACTGTACACCCTCATTCGTTTTTTTCTCGTTCAACAAATTTTCGAAATATACGAAAATCGTTTTTCTTTTTTTTTTTTTTCCTATTTTTTATTCGTTGTAAAATTTGATTCGTTTTAACTCGTGTTACGAATATGTAGATTATTAAAGCGTTTGTTTTTCAACGTAGGATCAAATATCAGGTAGATTCTCGTTACGGGTTGGTTAGGTAAAACAAAAGTAACATTTTTCTTCATACGCGTCACGATTGTTAAAATGAAATAAAATTTTAAGAATTATATAAAAAGAAGGAAAAAAAGGCTTATCGCGTGATGGCCAAGTTTTCTTTTCCGGAAAATATAAGAAAGAGAAGGCTATTTGCAAAATAATATTCAAGATAATAAAATTCTATATGGGTTATAGTGAATGCGATGCGTGTTACGATCCCGTACGTAGATTTATCGTACTTAAGAAAAAATACACCTATGATATCGCGTGTGCGTGACGCGATATTCATGGTGGACTTTTTATCGCGTATAGTTTGAAGTCCGCTTTGCACGACGATATGCAAAAATTAGATTGAAATCGGCTGAGTTTGATTTCTAGCTTCGTCGCAATGCGATAACAACGAGTCATCATCATCGTCGATACGTAAATAATTCAATTATGCATGTATAAATTACCCGACATCGAAACAACAATTCATCTCATGAAAGTTTCATTTAGTTTATTATAAGAACTTCTTACAACGTTCTTATTTCGAATGTATATGCATATCAAAATACAATATTAAACCTAATCTTAAAACATTTACGATATTCGATGTTGCATTTGTGCTCATAATTATGAAAGTGGTCTAAGTCAAAATTAAAAAAAAATAAGTTTATTAATTATTTCACATTACATTATTTTAAACTAAATTAATTCAATGTAATTTTCACGATATTGTGAAAAATAAACCGTTAGATAGTGTTTGTTATTTCAATATTATATAGAATTCATTGAATGTTCAAATGCAATCCTTTAAATATCTCGAAACAAGAAATATATGATTTAGATCACTTTCATAATTATGGGCACATTTATCAAGAGAATTACAAAATATTTATATATTTCTTTTTTTTATGAGACGTTTAATTATCTATAAGATATATAAAAAACATATTCGTTAAGTTTGTAGAATTAGCATAACATCGTTTCTCGATTTATACTTTGATTGAATAGCACTTAACTTTACAAGAACAACATGTCACAAACGTGACTTGCGGTTGAAGTCGTACTTTTCATCCGAACACCCTCCTCTCTTTCTCTATGCGTGTGTCAATCCATGGATATAGCTAACTCGACATAAGGTTGATGTAACAGGCCTGAACCAATATTACCAAATGTTTATCGGGAGGGTGAATAAGACCAAAAGGGATGGACAACTAACGACAACTAACGACAACTAATTTTGTTGACGATTGATCGAGTTACTTGCGTATACCAACACTAACGAAGAAATATCTTTTGTTTCTTTACTGTATTTTATTTTTACGATTAGATTATATAAGAATAAGGTCATATTGAGAGGTGTCATAAGAGATACAGCAGAAGTAGAAGGAACGGACTAATTACTTTCGTTTTCACAGGCCATTGTGTCGTAGATATGTTGAAAGAAAAGCACTCTCCGGTCTCATTTCCTGGTCCAGCAACTTCGAACTAAGAAATCTACAAGCCTCGCAATTGTGTACATTGTTATATTCCACGTACACAATTTTTCGAAATTATTTCTTCTCTATTTCGTTTCTATCATAAAAAAAAAAGAAATCTGTCCTTGGTATCATTGAAAATTTCTAACTTTATGAGTATAATAGATCGTCAATTTTATAATATAGTTGAAGCCTTATATAAAAGGGTAAACTCAATGTGATTAACAACGGTAATCCAAGCATGCTAATTCCTTTGATGCAACTGAGAAGAGCATTAAAATGAGTTGGGTTTCTATAAATGAAATTAGACTACTGCTATTGAAAGTTAAACTAGTTCGTACTTTTGATGCATGCATGAGGATTTCTAATAAAAATCATGAAACTTGATCGTACAATATTTGTTTTTTCTTATTTTTATGATTTGTATTTACAATAAATTGTATTAATCATTTTGTTTAAAAATGTTGTTAATTATATACATTCGTAGATAGAATTATTCAAAATAAATCGTAAATAATTTGATAGAGTGCAACGTTCTATCACAAAGAACCCATCGAGAACCCTAAGTCTATAAAGAATAGCCGGTTCTTATGCAAACAGGGTTGTATTTCTCGTTAGTGGACCCTTTGTGCTCTAAAACCAGACCCTATACTCTGCATAAGTTAAAAGAAGATCGCCCTAGATAGAAGAGACCATTAGGATGAAAAAAACCTATTTTATGAAACTAGTAATAAAAGAAGAATAATACCAATATTTTTACATCTTATAATATTACGACACCAACGAAGGAGTTCATCGACCTCGAGAAGATATAACCAAATTTAAACTATCAATTTTGCGATAGATTGAAATCTATCGTCTTGAAGAATATTGAATTTTCGAAGAGGTTAAGAATATTAAAAACTGAAACTATAAATACTTAACATGCACGTGACGTAAAAATTAATTTAAACAAAAAAAAATATATATGAATACATAAAATATCTAAGAGTTTTATGGTCCACGTAAGGTTTAGGTCAGAGTTTTGAATGAAATCTAGAATATCGTTGGAAAACATTTATGTCCGATTATCTGGCTATCAGAAAACAAAATGGTCTTTTTATACAAAAACTCTTTTCAGTATACATAAATTGTAATTTGTGAAAAACTCACCCTTAGACCATAAAACCCTCGGATATCCTACTTATGTAATAAATCAATCGAAGAGGAGAGAGAACAAAGGCGGGAAAATCGTAAACATAAAATCAATAAGAACGATTTAATAATTGTCGTATAGTGCGTCTCCTTCGGTCCAAGGTAATATTTCGAAGAATCGACAGTGCTGAAAATCTTCGTAACCCAGCTAAACTGGTTCGATGGTATAACGGTTAACAAGAGTGTTGGTCAAAATGAACGTACGACTTAACAGGCTTACCTCAGCTCGGTGAACCCTCTATCCCGTTAGCTTTGTCGTGTGCAACTTGTGACCCACATGCAAGCAACGATGCCGAAAAGAATACACGAGTAACTATGCCTCGGAGATTTCAAAAACGTTACACCACGAAAATATTTACGCGTATCATCGCGATCTAAATGCATTCATTCATAAGAATTTTTCTAAATTTTCCAAGAATAAAAGTTCCCCTTTGTAGTAATTCCACATCGATACGGAGCACATAAAAATGAAATTAAACAAAAAAAAATGATTCCGTCGTAATATCAAGATAATCTAATAAATCCGAGCTTATGCTTCCTTCGAAACTTCAAATCCAGTCATTTTTTAACAATGTAAACAAATGTCCGAACGGGTCAGAATAAAATCAACACAGCACACCGGTTGTTAGAGTTTTCAGTGGCGTCACACTCGAGCGTGTTCCATTCACGAATAAAGAAGATAACAATGTATCCCAATAAATCTAGAAGATCAGTAAATAGTAGTTGATTAGCTGCAATGCACCCGTTCGAGCCACTTTCAAAGGTTCAACCGATCTCTTTCTCCCTCCCTCTTTCTCTTTCTCTCTTGGGAAATCTTTCGATGGTGCATTGATCATGCGTAATGTAAAGTTCCCTAGCTCGAGTTAGATTCTTGATACTCCGACCAATTATTATTATCGATGATCGGAAAGAAAATGAACGGGAAACAGAGATCGTTGAGTCACGATCGAAAGGGAAAATATCTCTGAAAAGTTTTCGTGTCAAATGAGAACGCACACTACGTGATCGCAGAGTTTCTCCGTACTGCGTCCGGGTCGAGCACCTACCTAGCCGAGTCGTCATCGGGGGCTCGACGCAGGCGCTTCGAAGGAAAACCAACCCCCTAACACCCCGCGACCCTAAACGTCTCTTTCTCCTCCTCCACCTCCTCCTCATCCTCCTCCTGCTTTTCCGTTTCTCCTCGCGTTCTCCTACTTCTCCCAACACCCCTACACCCCTAAACCCCCTGCACCCCCCAAACTCCCGTACCACTAGGGGGAGTGAACATCCGAGAGACGAACGTCGCATACTGTACCCTCTCGTTGAATACAGACAGACAAGGATGACCATCGTCGAGGGAATCGTTAAATACGTTGCTCGAGTGAACCTTGTTTGAATTGGTTCGCGATGATCCAAATGAAACGTATTCTCTCTCTCTCTCTCTCTCTCTCTCTCTACATCTTATCGACGACAACAACAACAATAACAGCAAGATCAAGAAATTTTCAAAAGATTTATCGAATTATCTAATTTTCTTTGAAAGTTCATTTAAACGAAACCTACAGTATAGCGTTGCAATGTCAACTTATTGACAATCAATTAGTACGATATGCCTTATCGGGATTTCTGAGTCACGGTCGAGACCATAATTATTCAGCGGTTATCGTTCGTTACTTCTGTTTTAGTAAAGTGTTCTAGGAAACGTATATTACGTTATTGATAAGATACTATTTAAAAAAAAAAAAAACAACAAACAAACGTTTACGATAGCTGAAAGTTTTTATTAAACTGTTTAAAAAAAAGAATTTAACGTAAATGAGATATCTTAAGTCTTAGTATCTCTGCTTAAAGTTTTAGACAAGATTTGGTAATCAGATTCGGTTATCAACTAAGAATCGGTTTACAATGTTCCTTATTCCGGTAGAAGTCGATGTACTCGAGCAACATGTGTCAGCGTATGAAAATATAATTTGCATAAATATCAATTACGTGTGTAAATTTCGATTTATAAATAAAGATATGTTGGAAAACTCGTTAAAGGAAGGAAGGAAGAAAAGAGAAAAAGTTTCTTAATTGGAAGTATACGTACAATAGAATATTGAAAAAAAAAAAAAAAAAAAGAACAAAACTCTCATATAATTCACGGGGGGGAACATTGATAATAAAAAGGGTATTAAATTAAAAAAAAAAAAAAGAGAAATAAATAAAAGTAATAAAAGAGTATAATATAACAATTATAATAATATATTTAAAATATAAACAATTAGTTATATAATTATACCGATAATTTAATGTAATAACGAATGAATGAATCGACAAATGAACAAATGAGAGTCAAATGAAAAAATGCACGTGTGTTATATTTGTTTGAAACGGAGCTCGAAAAGGAATGGTCCGCACGGTACTGCTTCGGCACCGTTTATGAACGTTCTATGCCAACAGGATGACATCGTGGATGACATCGTGGATGACATCGCAGATGAACGCATGCGTCGGCGTCAGTCCCCATAGAAACGGGATACGAGGTACCGCGTGTGAATGCGTATTGATTACTTTGCTTTCGCTCCATTCCGCGATCTCTCGGTTCTTCTATCTCCTCTCTCGTTGCTACCACCTTCTCACCCCTACGCTTGCACCCCCAAACCACCCTTATCCATCTTTGTCTCTCTTCCTTCGAATCTTCCCATTCCATTGATAGCCTACCCTCCCTTTTTTTCTTCTCTTTCCTCAAATTAGCCCCCTAATGTTCTCGTGCCCTTTCTCTCTTATTCTTTTTTTTTTTGTTTTTGTTTTTAGAGGCCTCTTTCAAAGATCTTATTCGTCCGAGTCTTCGAATTTCCAGTCGAGGGAAAATAAATTTGCGTTTCCATAGGACCAACTTACTTTTTCCTTTCTACTACCATTACCTCTTCTCCTCCTTCTCCTCCTCCTATTCCTCTTACTTTTCTTTCTTTCAAAGCTCGCTAAAAGTTCATATTTACTAGTGCCGGCTGTAATATATCTCGTTTCGGCCCCTGCGGAAATCGTCCTATTGCCGTATCCGAATGAAATTCTACGTAGAAGAATGCTTTATGCATTTCCATAGTTTTAAACAAAACCATCGAGAAGATCGTAGGACAAGTTTTTTTTTAATACTCCTCGAACCAGTTTCGAAGATTATATTGATTTGTCTTTGATTACTTTTTTATTTTTAATGCGATTAAATGATTGTAACATTGTAATGTACTCATTTTATACCCACTATCTGATATTCTTACAATTAGGTAACAATACTTAATCCGAAGGTCATAAAATTACAAAAGGGAAAATAAAAATATCTCGAATTACTTAATAAGCAATTATCCTGACATCGTCAAGCGTACCTTTTACAACGTTCAAATCATAACATCTTATTTTATTTTGACCCCACAATTCTGACTAAACAAACAATGAGAGAAAATTTCGTAGTATATTGAGATATGGTGTAACAATGAGCTATAGCATCATCGACATTGTTCGTTTGCAATTTCGACCGTCAGCCGCACACTTCGAATACCCAAGCGGAACAAATTGTTCTCTGTCCGTGTTTCGTAATGGCTGCGTCTATTAGGGAAACGAAACGAAATTGTGGAAAATCTAGAATTTACCGAATTTCTTCGAAATACAAATTAAACATTTGTTATTTACATTATCAATGATATTTTCATTGATCAAAGTAGATATTGATTTATGAATCTTATTGACAATCAACGAATTTGAAAATAATCGTTTAAAAATTTAACGAGAATCTTAACGCGACATTCTTAAAATGATTATCCTGGAGAAAGTTCGTAGAAGAACAACGAAAAAAAAAAAAAAGAAAAAAAAACATTCTAAAATAATTTAATGAAACTTTAGTAGTCGAGCTAACAATAAGATGTTTGATACGATTCTTGACTTCGCCTGCTCGAAATAAATAAACACGATACGGTTAAGTTCATCGTCGCACTTCTAATGGGAAAGTTGGGAAAATAAAAAGAAAAAGTGTATACGATACGCATCTCGAACTTCCGGGAAAGAAAAATATTTATTTGATATTAATCTGAAGTGAAAGTAATATATACCTGGACCACGATATCTATCGTGGTAAAATAATTTTTCTATGCTAATGAAGAAGTTCGTAGAAGTTATATTGTTTTTTCTTTTCTTTATCGATTTATCAAATTTATGCATATATTTCATAAAACTTTGCAACAATGTGTGTAATATTTTTCTGTTCAACAAAAAGAAAAAAAGAAATAAAATAAAAAGCAAAACAGAAAGTTGTGTGTAATTTCACGTGGACTCTTCCCCGTAAGAATATGTGACAATTTACCATGCGTGACCACTTTATAAAAGGGTGAAACTCGGCAAATTAGAGAGCCAGTTCTGTGACGACGTTACACTTGTTAGTGCAAAGACCTATCGAATGAAATATGCCTTTGAAAGAATTTTGAAGATGACATTAAAAAGTGAATGAAGTGAATAAAATCTCCATTATTACTATTTGTTTCGATTTGATAAAAAAAAACCGGTTTCCGATATAATGGCTCTAAGATATTTACCGATTTTCTTTATCTTTGTCGTCGTTTATCAAGGATTATCGGCGGAAAGCGAATATTCTTTAAAGGATGAACTATCAAAGAAGCAATTTATAGAAGACAGACTTCATGCTAATATCGTACGAGCTAGAAATTCATCAAAAGCATTTCAGACAAAGAATAATGAAGAAAATATTTCCGATGATAGAAACGTTGATAAAAAAGTAAGAAATGTTATTCGAGGATCACCGTCTTTGGAATCGAGAGATAAGTTTAATGATGATCATATCCATATATACCTATATATATACACACACTTACGTTTAGATTTATGTAAATGTATATACCGAGTGTATCATTTAAAGTTTTTACTTAATTGGTTAGGTAGGCGTATAACTTGTTCCATGACGAATTTATTGGCATGTAATATGTTGATCATTTATTTATTGCCATTCAAAACTTAATTTAATTAATATTGAATATCTCAAAATCTATGAAACATACTAAAATTATTTTATTTTCATTCGAAAGAGAATTTCATTACTTTTGTTTCGCGTACTATCTCTGATATTAGTAAAATGTATAAAATAATTTTAATTTGCATGTGTTATAAGTGTAATATGTAAAAAGTAATAAGATATATTTTGAATCTCTAAGTTCCAATTGTTGCGGTACTAGACATGGTTCAAGTTCATCGTCCCGACCAGATTACAACAGGATTCCATCGGAAAATAGTCATTACTCTCCTTCGTACGGAGACCGTAATGTCGACAGGTAATTTGAACATAATCATTTGTTCTTCGTTTGTACTCTATGATTTAACAAAATTTGTCACATTTCAGACATAGTTGGCAAATTCCGAGTCGACCTACGAGTTCAAACATAGGTGGTGAAAGACCGAACGTTGGAAATTACGGTGGTAGTCATAGTGGAAGTGGAGTTTATGGTGGTACTTATACAGGAGATAGGTCAATATTTATTATATAAATTATGGGTTAAATAAATCTCGGATTATTATGAATAACGACTAAACCAATCGCGCAGCTTAACGAATATTGATTATCATATTATCATATTGTACATTTCCGATAATTCTAATATATTATATACGAAAATCAATCAGATATGGACCAAGGCCTAATTACGGAAGTGAAAGTTCTAACAGACCAGGAGGACCAAGTTATGGTTCACCAAGTACTGGTGGATATGGTTATGGTGGATATGGTAGTTATGGTGGCACGCGACCTGGACATGGAATTACAGCTACTTTCGAAAACGAAAATGATTTTAATCCTGACGAAGCCGATATTCCTGACAGCAATGTCCCCCAACATCCAGGAACTAATATTCAAACACAAAAGGTAATCATTTGGAATAATTTGATATTAATAATGATAAGAAAGATAATTCCTCGTAATATAACGTGTTACATGCGTTCATTTCGAAGGCCGTTGCTTTAAAAGCTTTAGCCGGAGTTGCTCTAATCGGTGCAGCTGCAGCTTTAGCTACAAATCCGGTTCTTCTACCGATTGGAATTATTTCCGGTAGGAAAAAACGTTCTGAAATTACTTCCGAGGACAACGACATTATGGACTATGTTTTACAAATGATAACGAAAAATTTCTCTCAAGTATTCTAATTTCTTTCTTTTTCTTAATTAATACATCGAAAATAATTTTTAAATTTTATATATATATTTTTTTCTTTTTAGACATACGATAACGAAAAATTTGCTAATAGAAAATATGTTTCTCCGAAATGTGTAGCGAGATTGACTTGTGAAATACGTAAAGATTATATGACTGATTATGCTGATGTCAGTAAAAATCAACACGATGAAAAAATTACAAAAATACAATTAAACAAATTGTAAGGAACTATAAAACAAGTTTAAATGTAATTGTATAATTTGTATTATTTCTATGTATTTGTTATTTTTTCAGAATTCACAGTAATGTTTTAAGTGCTGAAACTGTAGATCATAGTGTTAAGGAATTAATTAAAATGGCTCTCGCCGTCAGTTCAAATAGCGGAGACTGTGGAGTATTCGCTTGTGATTTCAGACATAATAATTAATTTAGGTAATATAAAAAAGTTTTGTCTTAAATGAATCATATTTCGTAAATTTTTAATATGAATAAATTTTCTTAAATAAAATTTGTTTCCTGTTCGATTTATTGTAGGAGTATTGAATTAATTAGTAAATATATAATACGCACCTGTAATCATATAATTCCTTTTCTTTTATTTTTCTTATCTTCTTATTAATCATCGTTTTTATTTACCTCATTAATAAAATAAAATTTATTAAGTAGATCGTACAATATCGAATGTCAATTCTTTTTTTACTGGGTACACACCTATTGTTAATATAACGTAACTTATGCATTATTAACTTACGTATACTATGTACATATTAACTGGATAAATCACGATCTAAGAATAAGCTACAATTGCATGGATTAATTAAATTGTAAAAGATTTCCATTGGTTGATAGAACGATTGTAATCGCCAATGTGAAGATTTGATTGGTTAAATGTCTTATGAGTCGCTTGTCATGCTTGATGCGAATAAACCTTATCAGAACATATACGCACGTGATAAAAGAAAAAAAAAACAAAATATAACTGACGTGTCCTATGCAAGTAACATGACAATCGGTAACCGTGTCACCAGTAACGAAAGTTTCGTTCGTGACATCGAATACATGAATATATCGTATTAGAATATTTAATTTTTATTCATATTAATAAAATATAATATAATTATAATTAAATATTCCATCCGTAAAGAGACAAATTGTTGTCAGTGCCTTGAATAGTTTATTATTTAAGGTTATATATACGGCGTGCATATGAAATGTTTGCATTAGGTATGTGTCTCTCTCATACATTATTTATTTATTTTTATAACAAAATAAATTAATTCCTATTATAAGCATAATGTCATGTGAAGTTATTATTTTTATACACATATAAAGAATAAAAGTATGCACCGATGCAAAACGTGAAATTCGGTATAACCTATCAATTGGTAGTAAATTAATTCTAAAAGATGTTGTCTAATTTTTAGGTTGCACGTAAGTCAAAAGGATATAATCGTGTTTTCGACGTTGAAAATAACACGTTAAAAATTTGTCCCTTTTTTCTATGTGAAATTTTTATACATTAAATTGCTACAATGGGAACAAATTTGAGAAGGAAAATTGAAAAGAATGATGTCATCGAAGAAGGTGTCACGGAACACAATCATATCCATGACAAAGCTGACATACGTGGTGATGAAAAAAATATAGCAATACTTTTTTTTCTATATTTATTACAAGGTATACCTCTTGGTTTATGTGGCTCCATTCCTATGTTATTGCAAAACCGAGGTGTATCTTATAGGCAACAGGTAAGTTTAAAATTGTCAACATATGTTACTTAATAATATAATCTTTTTTTAATTTACCTTTTCTAAATTCAGATTGTTTTTTTATTGTTTTAGGCGGAATACAGTTTTGTTCATTGGCCATTTTCGCTAAAATTATTTTGGGCACCAATAGTAGATTCTGTATTTTATGAAAAGTTTGGACGCAGGAAAACATGGCTAATTCCTACCCAATATATGATGGGTATGTTTATGCTAGTACTATCCAGGCATGTTGATCATTGGTTGGGTAAAGAACACGAAAAACCAAATATTGAAATGCTGACTGCATTATTTTTTGCTTTGAACGTACTTGCTGCTACACAGGATATTGTAGTAGACGGTTGGGCTATTACAATGCTTAAGAGGTAATATATAATTTGTTAATCTTTCTCTCCCTCTCTCTCTTTTATTGTCATTTTTATTTTTTAAACTATTTATTTTTTAGATGTAATGTAGCATATGCGTCAACGTGTAATAGTGTTGGTCAAACTGCGGGTTACTTCATAGGCTATGTTCTTTTTATGGCATTGGAATCCGCTGAATTTTGTAATGGTTATTTAAGATCAGTTCCATCAAATGAAGGAATGTTAACTTTACCTGGTAAGGCGCAATGCATTTTTATAAAGTTTAAACATATTTCATTATTCTATATAAACATACTGTTGTTTAGGATTTTTATACTTTTGGGGCTGGACATTTATCATTACTACAACATTCATTGCTCTCTTCAAAGGTGAAAATAAAGAAAAAGTAGATAAGGATGAAGAGTTAAATACAAATATTAGACATGCATATAAATTACTTTGGGATATTGTTAAACTACCCTCAATAAAAACAACAATTATATTCTTGTTGACAGCAAAGGTTTGAATTGTTAAATATTAAATATAAGTAATAAATAAAAATAGGGTTTGTTACATATATATATATTATCTTTTTCAGATTGGTTATTCTGCCTGCGATGCTGTAACAGGTTTAAAATTAGTAGAAGCTGGTATACCTAAAGAAAAGTTTGCATTAATGGCAGTACCTATGACTCCGCTACAAATATTTTTACCATTAGCTATTTCTAAATATACTGTTGGTCCAAGACCGATGGACATATATATAAAAGCAATGCCCTATAGGTTATAATTAAATTAATTAAATTAATAGTGTAATATTAACTACTCAAAAAATATATTATTTATTACAAGTATTCTTTCTCTTGCAGGCTTGCTTTCGGACTAATTGCAGCATGTTTAGTGTGGGTTACACCATATATTATAAGTAATGGACAAGTTCCAATGTATTATTTTATTATATTAATTGTTCTTTATCTTATACATCAGGTAATAATTATTTCTTGAAACATATTAAATCTTAATTATGAAATTTAGTAATAGTGTTTTTTACATTTTAGGTATCTGCAAGTTGCATGTTCGTAGCATCTATGGCATTTTTTGCAAAAGTCAGTGATCCTGCTGTAGGAGGTACTTACATGACATTATTAAATACATTAGGTAATCTTGGTACAAACTGGCCTGCAACAGCAGCTCTTTGGTTTGTTGATCCTTTAACACTTAGACAATGTAGTACAGATGCTTCCAATGATTGTAGCACACTTGCGGAAAAAGAGGTATGTTTTATATTTCTATTTTTCTAAATGTTTGATAACGTTACTATTATCAGATATGTATAAATAAAAAGTTGAATCTTTTACAGTTATGTACAAATACTAATGGTGGTACTTGCATTATGCAGCTTGACGGTTATTACATAGAAAGTTTACTTTGCTTAATAATAGGATTCTCTTGGCTCAGGTGGGGTAAACGAAAAATAGACTTTTTACAAGGTAGACCAGTATCAGCTTGGAAAATTAGTCTAACTCGGCAAAATAGATAACTTAATGCGTATATATCTACCACACGTGGTATATGTGCATTCGTTATATTTTGCACATTCATGAAGTGTTCCAACTTTATTAACTGGTAACTGAATGTAAAAAACTTTTCATTAATTTGTTCAACAGTTAAATACATTATTATGTATACTTCTATAAATTTATTATATATTTTTACATCAATGAAATGAAACCATAAAGCACAATATGAATGAGGTGATTTAGTATTATAGAAAACACGTAAAACATTGCCCTCATAATTTAAAGCACAATAAGTGGTCTGTGTTGAATTGTCAACATTCCTTTGATAGATCAATGTTCCGTAAGATTTATAATAATATAAAAGACTTTAATTTTGTTATGGCAATTATGTACTGGAAATTAATGTAATAATTATTAAAAAATTTCATACTTAACTTTTTTGTACAGAAGTCATTTACATTGCCATTTTATTAAAATTCGTCTTATATATTATAAAAATACAAATTTTTATAATTTTTATTTTAAAATAGTATGAAAAACAATGAAAATTCCGGAACAGCATTTATTAACTTATGCACCTTGTTTGTTTGTTTGTTTTAATGTAATTATCTTGAATTAATAATTAAAAATCTATAATCTCTATTTGCATAAGTTTTCTAAAATAATGTACACATTTTTAGCAAATTCAGTAATTTCATTTTATTCGTTTTGTAATTTAAAATAAATATTATAAATAGAAGATGCATATCTCAAAATAATAAAAATTTCCTCTGTAAAAAATTATGGAAGTTCTAGTTGTAAGTTTATTTATAAATTTTAACTTATAAAAAAAATATATATTTAATTTTTAAAGTATGATATATATAAGTTTACGAAACATTGATGTTCTTCCAGTAAATTGCTATATATTTTAATGAAATTAATCAACATTATCTATCAAGAAGCAAAAATATTTCTCTCTGTAATTTATTAAAAATTAAAGCGATTGTTTTAAACCGTATTATAATTTACACATATCAAAAGTATATGGGACAAAATAAAATTAGAAAAACGAACATACTTCAATCATTATTATTGTTTTTATAATATCCTATTTATTATTATTATTAATTATATCATTTCAAAAAACATCAAATGAAATTCAAGTATAATAAGACACGAGTGCTATAAAATTATTATTTGTGCCATATTTTGTAAACAGTCTACCAATTAGTTTATTTGAATATTCAACTTTTAACCACAGCATCCAGGTTTTGGTGCAGTATGTAAATCTTGATCGATCATAGCTCTTTTCTTCAGTAACATTTTCGCAGGATGATGATCGTCATTTTTGATAGCAGATATTGGCATTAATGATGATTTGTCAATTTCATGTGACATAGCTTCACGTCGATGCTAAAATTACAAATAAATGTATACAACGTTATTGAATAAATAATTTATAATTAAAATATTAATAATTTAGAAAAACATTTAGATTTTAAATTAAACATTTATATGTAATATATATACATATGTATAGACGTAATTACGTAATGCAATGGATTTTCCATCGAACAATCCGGAACTTCGAATGAGGGTACATGATCGTCATCGTGCTGGATATTTCGAGCGAAGATGACACTAAAGATCATCATGAAGGAAATCAATCGCAGAAACATTTTTACAAATTTAAAAAGATTGAAATAAATATAGAAAATAATTTTTGTCTTTCGTTGAAACTATTTGATCGACCGAGTACACGAATAAATAATCTCGATCAAATATGATCCTTCGTATTTAAACGAATCGTTAAATACGATAATGGTAATTAATCATTTTCTTAGACGTTTTATAATATCATATTTCTTTTATGTTTAGAAAAACAAAGTTAAATATTATTCGGGTGATATGACTTTTATCGTTATTTTGTTGTTCAACATAACTCGTTTGAATGCAATCAATATTTTAAACGTTTAAATTTTTACTTATTTCTTTTTTATAACATGAATGTTTGATTAATAGCAACAGCAATTTTAAACACTTTTAATAGTATATTTAAATTGTAAATGAATGGTAATAATATTAAATGCAAATAATAGCCTGTTTAATTTCACGAGTATAATTTCTCTACTTATTTTAATTAAATATTAAAATTTGTCATCTCAATATACGCGAATAATATAATTTATAAATAACTAGTATTATGCTACATTTATATTTGTAATAGATTTTTTTCGTGACAGTGATGTCGATACATATTTGTAGTTATACACACATGCAGTTAACAAAGATATCCAAATAGATTAGCATATTTGTTTAAAATTTGGAGAATTTTCAATAATGATAAGAAATTATCATTGTGAATAATGAAACAATCATTTAATTTTGATCGGAACAATTAAATCACTTTTTCTTGCGTAATATAGCTTAAATAGTATAATCATGATTTGTAATAATTAAATAAATTTGACGAGAAAAAAAGTAAACAAAAAATAGAAATAGCAAAAATTTGTTTGAAATATTTTTAGTGTTTAATCGTAATAGAGATATTGTAGGACGACTTTTAATATCATAGAGCAGCAAATGGGGGGTTATCGTGTTTGAATTATCTTACATGTAACATCATATTGCATATATCGATTTGTACAGTAATCAGATTACATTATTTTTGTAAACTTTCTACAATAATCTATAATAACATGTCGTTATAAATACATACTCATACCTCATCTCATTAACTCTTAAACTTTTAATATCGATTAACTATTTCGATAAGTTTGTTTCTTTTTGCTACACTACCATCTAAGCGAAAAGTACAAGTATAACGCTATGGCACTTTGATGGTAGTAAGTACATATTTAATTATAACCATTTCCACGTACAACGTTGATTCAATATATTCGTTATTAACAGATGATCTGTTTTACATCTACAAAGCAAGAAACAATGTAGACAATATAATATATTTATATAATACGATCAATGAACTTATTATCAAATAAATTTCACAGTAGGCTCAATCATAATTAAAAAAAAAAAAACAGTGAACAAAAAACAATAAAATTGCAACGGAATACAATTTGTTTTTGATTATCTCAAAGAACAAATTTTACGTATAACAAAAAAGTAATAAGTATAATTATTTTTTTTTTATTGATTGACGTAGGAAGGGGGAGGTGCTTTACTTTCTTTTTATTATTATTATTATTATTATCATTATTTTTCTTTAATCGGAAGAAAAAAGCGAACTTAAGTTTTTTGATTGAAGTTTGTACTGTAAAACGTTATATCTACAGATTTGTTTTCTTTTTTACAAAAAGACATATATACAAAAAATATTACTTTCATTATCCCACAAGACGGAGAGTATTCGTTCATTTTGTTTAGCCCTCTCCCTTCCCCAAACGCCCACGAAAATAGCGAATTGCACGATTACATCCAATTGTAATCTTAATCTTAATAATCGCCGTATTACGGACGAAATCTATTGTCATTTTTTAAAATACGTAAATCTTACTTTTATAAATAGTCTACTCGTTCCCAAGGCACCATTTCTCAGCCCTTAGATGCAAACGTAAAAGTACTTATATACGATCAAAAATAATTTATTGTTCATTTCGCTGTTGCGTCATTGTCTTAAATGTTTCATTCAAGTTTTGGCTTACATACATCTGTACGTTTACGTATGTAAAATATTAAAATAAAAAATTCTTATCAGGATGTTTGCATTTAACATAAAAGTTAATTCGATAATATGACATTTTCTTTTACAGTGCCATTTAAATTCATTATCGTATCATCGAAATAATATTTTTCTTTTTTAATCGTTATTGTATGAAACAAATTTAATTTAACAAAAGTCTTACACAGGGTGTCCCAGAATAAACGGGAAATATTTTAGAGATGATTTGAATGCATTTATAAAAGACAAAAAAAAAAGAAAATAAATTCATTTAGTTTTTAGTTTTACAACAGATTTCATTTTGAACTAATTCTTTCTACTTACTTTTATAAGAGATGTTCGAATTGATCTTGCGTCTGAATACAAGCCTGCAGACATCTTACACAATTACTATTTTACTTTTTTCATATTTCTAGATACTACTCGGATTTGTTAGAAGTTTTGTTCAATTCTTTCGTGAAAAGTTTCAACGCTGTTAATACGGCATTTTATAAATTATTCTATAGCGTAAAAATAAAATAAAATAAAATATGTTTAAGTATATAAACTTTTTTTTTATTATTTTGACGTGCTCCCATTCTCTTTCGTAAAATAATTTATAATTAATTACAATTAATAAATATTAATAAATAATAAAAATATTTTTCTGGGATTCTCTGTATATAAATTTACAGTTATATTATGTATACGTATATAAATATAAATATAAATAATATTTATAATATAATTTTTTTGTTACAAATAAAATTACAACAGTAACTGATCGATAAAATACAAGCACGTTTTGTACCGTTCAACAAATTTGTGCGTGACTAAATATAAAGAAGACTAATCACTGTAACATATATATATATATATATATATGTTTTCTCATAATCCCATCTTTTGTATAATTATTGTACAATACGTTTAAATGTTTTATAACATTTTATATATATATATTTTGAAAGATTCGCTGCAAGCTCGTCAGGATAAGTATTAGCAAAAATTACCAGTCTTACAGATTTGAAAGTCTCATCAAAGCTGATCTACACGAATTGGTACGAGGAGATCTTAAAACACAGATTCTTTCGATACATCGCTTAAAGCACCGTTATTTACAACCGTATACCAATACTAATCGATTCTACGAGAGCTCATAATTTTATCGAGAGAAAATGAAATTCGTCATATTCATATATGCATCGAAAATCTTTATTCTAATTTATCGTGCCACGAAGGCACGATATAATTTTTTTTATATTTAAAAATGTAAGTTCTTTGATCGTTAGTTTTCAACTTTCTATGAAAAAATAATCATTTGTATGATTAATGATAATTTATTTCATCTACGATCAAATAACTTTTTCTTTACAAACGACTTGGAAAATTCGTTAAAGTAATTCATAAGATTTTTGTTTCTTTTACTTTCTCTCTCTCTCTCTTTCTCTCTTTCTTTCTTTTTATCCACGTAATTACTAAATTTATACTTACTATTAATGACTTTTGAAACCTTTTACCTGTAATACTACAATCTTAATGTTCGTTTTCGTCAAGAATAGGTACTTTGTCAACTTTTTGATTAACGCGTAACATCGCACCCCATTTAGCACCTCTTACTGCTTCCGATGTAGCCATTAAAACTGAATATGAATTTGGACTAACTGCTTCCTTACTATAGTGAATGCCATATAAGAAGTAAATGAGCATTCCTAGAAATATAAAAATGATAATATATAGAAAAAAATGTAAATACATTGACGAAAAATATAAATAATATTGAAAAGAATTGAGAATCAACTTACCTACTATCATCCAGACGAAAAATCGTAACCAAGTTAATAATGACAAATGGAACATCAAACCAACATTGAAAAGGATGCTTAAGCCTGGAATCAAAGGTACCATCGGTACACGAAATTTACCATTAGATGGATTTTGTCGATGTGCACTGATCACTAATAAACCTGTAAATAAATTATTAATATATTAAATTAGACATAATATGTTTCTGCGAGAAATTCGTCATTTTAAAGGATTATAACTTACTACCGATTATTAGAATGATCACATTAACCAAAGCAAAGTAATTGTTCCATGCCGATTTGAAAGATGATTGGAATAAAAGTATTAAAAGTGGGCAAAGTGTAGCACTAGCTGCCGTGTAAATTGTTACGGCAATAGCCACGGCTGTTCCAGGCTCGCAATTGCCTAAGAAATTGGCTAACCAACTGTATCGTGGTTTCAATTTTCCAACGCCCTCGTTGCAATCCAACAGCTAGGAAAATATTCAATATTTTAACATCAAACGAAAAAAATGAAATTTTTTATTGAAATTTGTATTATTATATACCTCGGCATCGGCCGATGCAATACTGTTGCAATCGCTATTAAAATCTGCACCCTCTGTAGGTGGTGAAGCTAGACTGCTAGGTGTACCAGCAGCAGAAGCAACAGGTGTAGTTTTTTCTGGACGATATCTGAGTACTATGACACTAGCCGAGACGATGGTATACGCAAGGAAAGTACCAATAGACATGAACTCGACCAAGTGTTGTAAATCGAAGAGAAGTGCGATCAATGCACTGAAAAGTCCGCTAATCATCAGATTCAAAACTGGTACTTGAGTACGATCGCTTATATGACCGAGAAAACCAAAAAGAAGACCATCGTTTGCCATGGCGTACATCGTTCTTGGTAAGGAAAACAGCGAACCGAAAAGAGTCGTTGTCATTCCGCAAAGTGCACCAATGCTACGAGGAATATCATTTTTTGTATGATTCTGATATTGTTTATCTTGGTACAAAGTATAATATTCATTTTAATGTTATTTATTGGCCTACTCGATATTCATTCGATGCTGATGTTTGATTATGACTCACCTAATCACATATTTAGCCCATGGTATACCTCTCGATGCGAAAGCTTCGGGAAGTGCTGCAGTAGGGTTGATATTCCAGTAAGGTACAATCAAAGTAAGAACACCACCGACCATCACATATCCAACAGTGACAATGGCCATCGAAAAAATGGTTGCTAACGGAATACTTTTTGCAGGATTGATTGCCTCTTCTCCGGACGTTGCGATTGAGTCGAAACCGACGAAAGCATAAAAACACGTTGCCGCGCCTAAATGATATTAAAAAAAAAATGATAAAGCGATAAAAGACAGTTGGAAAATTTTCGATTTGATATAATTCGGTAAGAAACTATTTTCAGTTATGACTTCATTACCGCATTTGATTTTCTTAAAATAGCAACGACTCACCAGCGAGTACACCACTGAAACCATATGGAAAAATTCCACCGTTTTCACTGCTCCAATTAGTGATATCCGCGTAATAAATTCCCAAGACGATTGTTAATAGCATAACAGCTAGATTGACCAAAGTTAAAAGAGAATTTACGGCTGCCGAACATTTAACTCCCAATGTTAAGAGCATCGCATAAGCAAGACATAAACCGCTTGCCAAGATATCCGGCATAGTACCAAGTGGTTCTCCCATTGTATATCCACCCATTAAACGACGAGTGTAATTGCTGAATGCTCCTCCTGCCAAGGAATCGACGTAACCACTCCAAGCTCTTGCCACGGATGCGGCACCTAATTTCGATTGATTTGTAAGATTTATCGTGAGAACTGAAAATAGGTGTGGAAACAAAATTAACCGAACGTACCGATCATATGCTCCAATATTATATTCCAACCGATAACGAACGCCCAAAATTCACCGATAGAAACGTAAGTATAAACGTAAGCACTTCCAGCTTTAGGTACTTTAGCACCAAATTCGGCATAACACAAAGCAGCTAATAACGAAGCTGTACCGGCTAGGAGAAAACTAAGAACTACACCTGGTCCAGCTAAATCATGAGCTACCGTTCCTGTCAGAACATAGATTCCGGCACCTATCATATGCCCGACACCTGATAACATGCAAAAAATGCGAATGTAATTTGTTTATAGAACATACATTATCATCGAGTATGTGACGATATTATTTATATTATTATTATATATATTGTCTCTATGCTTTTCAATGTTGTGATAAATGACAGATGCATAATCGCATTATTTGTTCTTTTTCATAGAACGAATTGGTGCATATTGCGTAAATAATTTCTTGCAAATAATATAATTAATTGTTCGAAAAAATATTCTTTACATGGAAGATAACACTCACCGAGCAAAGTAATGTCGAAAGTAGAGAGACATCTCTTCATCGGTGTTTCTAATAAATCACCCTGCAACTTTTTCGTACGATTAAGTTTTGTATATAGTCCAGACATGACGTGCCCCAAAATCATCCGTCGTACCGATGGCATTTTCGATACGTTAGAAATCTATGGGAATCCTAAAATTAATGGAACATTCATTTTTTTTCTTTTCTCTCTTTTTAACATATCCTTTTAAATTATTTTGATCGTTAGAGAAACTTCGTGGAAATTTGTACAAATGTGCATTGACAATTTGAAGAAACGTATTTTTGAAGGGTGCTATAGAAAAATGTATGGGTATCAGTCGGTCGATAAAATATACAAATATTATAAGATAAATAAGTGATGATTTCGGAGATTGAAAGATAGAAGATTAATAAGAGATAATGATATAAAAAGGGTGTTGATATAAAAAAAAACGAAAGGTTCTACTTACTCAATCTTCCTCGAAGAAATGATTTTTATCTTGAGGAAAGATTTTGATGAACGTCACGACCGGCAATGCTACGATAAAGTAAATTCGTCAAGAAGAAGAAGAAGCGTACGAGGATGTCGTATGGCGCCTCTGCTAACACGCAGACTCGTTCATTCGATCGATTCAGCTGGAATAGGACTATTTACGTCATTCCACGCTTAGAGTATGAATGGGGAAGATCCTTTCGTTTGGATGTTATAATTGTGTGTGAGCAAACAACAGCTACATCGAAATATCAAAAAAGTCATCTATAATTCAAATCATTTTCAAGGGTTGCTTAAATTAAACAGCTTAATAACTGTCGACGGTAAAAAAAAAGACTCTTGATTATTACTGTGATATTTCATTTATGTGCTTTCGTTATTTATCATTTTTAACAATAGTATCGTGCAAATAATCTATACAACGAAGCTTGAAAAACTTTTCAATTCTGTGACGCGTAACCACGTTTTAAATAGTATAATAAACTTTAACAACAAATATCACGAAATCCGAGCGTCTATTAAATTTAACATTACGTTGGGATATATATAAATATAGAATATTTTATTTGTAACTATCGAAATAAAATCTTTGTAAATCCTAATAAGGATATTATAGAAGTATAAAGAAAATAAATAATTAATTAAAATTTGTGTATAAACAAGATTTAATAATAATGCTAATAAGATTCAAAATTGATATCGATCTTATACGGTACAATTGACTTTTGTCATTTCGTTATTATATCGTAAAAATATATTATCAATTTTTTGATACTTAAGCACACAATATGCGTCATTTAATACCCTCCTCGTGTAAGGCTTAAAACTTTTCAGCCCTCCTCACTCAAGTTAAGCTCAAAACTTTATAGACAGCTATATAAATAAAGGAGTCAAGTTAAAAAATCCTTTT
Organism: Polistes fuscatus; assembly: GCF_010416935.1. Classification (NCBI taxonomy): domain Eukaryota; kingdom Metazoa; phylum Arthropoda; class Insecta; order Hymenoptera; family Vespidae; genus Polistes; species Polistes fuscatus. The sequence goes on along the minus strand of NW_025112997.1, from coordinate 17,870,304 downwards.
ATTTTGGAATTTAAATGGGCAATAACAGACATTGAATAATTAAGTTTTTTTTATGTTACCAATAGATAAACCTAACAACTAAAAATTGAACAAAACATAGAACGACTTAATGAACATTACAATGATCATATAAATGTATGGAATAGCAATTAACAATGTTGATATAATTGTATTATAATTGTATTTTTAAAAAATTCACGTATATCAAGATGGCGGGAAAATTTTAAACACTTTCATCGCATTTACTATTATATTTGGTAGATGGCGTTGTTCAATCAAGAAAGTATTTTTATCCATGCGCAATGATGCATTGTAAGTGTATGTATTTCTAAGTGGATACAAACAAATAACTGATATTTAAAATGACGTCTTTTGTAAAGATTGATTTTAAATTCTTTACATAAACATAAAAGCAATTCTTCTAATTTTATAAGATACATATGATAATAGTTTTAAATAAATTTTTAATGTGTAGCAATGAGTGAGTTTAAAGTGCATCACTTAATAGTGGAATTAATCGGTTTATTAGGGTGAGAATAAACTTTTTCTTTTTATATAATTTGTAAAGATTATATTTATATTCATTATAGAGCGATAATAAAATTATAGAAAGATATTGTAAAACATGTTCATGCTTGATTATATTTATTAGGTCCACAGCTGCACCAGAAAAGTTTGTAGAAAAATTACAAAAAGAAAGTACTACTACCACAGGTGCCTTAAATGTTATTGCCTCACAGAGTTGTGTTCGTCGTTTAACTAAGGCTTCACCATTTCCAGAATTGTTCTTACAAAAATATGAAGAACTTAAATCTAAAAAGTTAGTAATCTTATATCTGTAATAAAATATTTCTTATTAGTCGATAACTTAGAAAACTATATTTAAAGAATAATATTTTACAGAACGGATTTATTAGGCTCATTTATGCAACTTTTGGAATACATATCTGAGGATAAAGAATTAAGAACTTGTTTGGCAAAACATGGAACTGCATCATCAATCACTACGTCAAAAATTTCTCCTATTACAAAAGAAGATTTACCACAGGTTTGTTGTATATGTATATACATTTATCTTTTCTGTTCTGTATAAAGTTTTTTATTCCTTGGGATACATAATTTTAATGTAAATAATACTCTCTATATTGTAGATTTGCAAAAATGTAATAAAAGCAGCTGTCGAAGGAGAAAGAAAATTGAATAAGCAAGTTGTTTCAGTTGCTAAAAAAAGTGATGCTGCCTTAAAACATAATTGGATAACAGAGAGGCCTCGTATGTCTTGGGACTTTCATATAGAAGGAAACACAGGACCATGTCAAAGTTAGTAAACTTATATTGCTTATAATTTTATTATATCAGTTAAAAAATATATTTTTTCAAAGAATCAATAATATTTTATAGAAGTCGTACCAATTGTATCTCAAGAGTCCATACTCCTGTGGGATGTTTTATATTGTTTGAAAGGTATAGATGGAACTTACATTATTTCCGAACCTTTAACAAATCCTTATGGTGTCAGAACATTCAGCATATCGTCTGATGTTGGTAAGGCTCAATATATTAGTTATTGTAATTATTTTCACGAAAATATTAATTTTTTATTTTGATTTAGGAATATCATTCAAACAATTGGTTCAACAAATACTTCCCTTGGCATCTTATTACTCGATGACAATTAGGTTCGTTGAAGAAAAAGTTTCATCGGAGGATGGACAAGTTAATCATGCCTTAAGGGGAGCTATAAGATGTTTATTAAAAGACTATTTGGTAAGTAATAGAAATATTATATAAAATATAACATATTAATAATAAATATTTAATTGTAATGTTTTATATCGTAATTTCAGTTATTTATTGTACAATTGGAAATGGAACACGTTCGCAACAAACTCAATTTGCAGAAATTGTGGTTCTATATTCAACCTACTATGTCTACTATGTCTATACTATCACAAATTACATCCACAATATGCAAGGTTAATATAAATATACAAACTTTAGTTTAATAAATATTATTTTTACCCTAATCAATATAAGTTTTTCTTCTTTCTAGGCAAATGCTCGAGGTGGAAAAGTATTAAGTCTTCTTCATGAACAAGCAAATAATATCAGTGGTGAAGCAAAATCCAAAGAATTATGTTTATTTTTAATCCATGCAGCTAGTGTTCCTTATATGCAAATATTGGAAAAATGGGTTTACAAAGGTGTAATTCGTGATCCATATGAAGAAGTATGTATTGTATGGTTTCTTTTTATATTATTTTTCTAGTATTTATTGCTTGTTTATAATGTATATGTATAACAGTTTCTTGTAGAAGATAATGAGCTTATTCAACGAGAAGAACTTCCTATAGATTACTCAGCTGACTATTGGGAGAAGAGGTATACCATGAGACCAGAAAGAATTCCTATATTCTTAAGCGATCATGCTCAAACAATTCTTAGAACTGGAAAATATTTTAATGTAATTAGACAATGCGGTATGTGTTTGAATGATTTACAATCGTATCTTCGCATATATAGACTTTTTATTAAATTTGTTATATATATTTTTATAGGAAAATCAATAAAGTGGGGTAAGCAAGAACCTTTTACTTATCAGCATAAAGGACAACAATATATTGCTGCGATAGATAGAGCATATTCAGAAGCAGCAAAAACTTTATTAGAAGTCTTAATGGAAGAAAATGATCTAATGGGTAGACTACGTAGCGTGAAAAGTTATTTCCTTTTAGCTCAAGGAGATTTTGTGGTACTATTTTTTTATTAATTAATAGAACAAATTTATGTTCTGTATATTGTTTATATAATCTTATATTTTATACATATGTGATTGAATTTAAGGTTCAATTTATGAATTTATGTGAGGCTGAATTGAACAAGAATATGTATGATATTGTTCTTCATCGTATAGCATCCCTTCTTGAAGTTGCTTTGCGTATGTCTACTGCTGATTTAGATCCGTATAAAGATGATTTAAAGCCAGAGCTTCTTCCTTATGATCTTCAGTTTCAAATGTTTAGAATACTTTCTATACAAACACGAGAAGAAAAAGAATATTGTCTTCAAGCAGAAAAAACATTAACTGGGTTAGAAGCATTTGTATTCAATTATGAAGTTAAGTGGCCTGTTTCATTAATTATAAACAGAAAAGCAATTGCCTGTTATCAAATGTTATTTAGACATTTGTTACATTGCAAATATATTGAAAGAATTCTATGTAGGTAAGAAAATTCGATTTATTAAATATATTTTCAAAAATTATAATTATTTTAAATAATAATCTAATTAAAAAAAATTGTAGAGTATGGATCAGTAATAAAATAGCAAAAACCTTCACACATGAAGTAGCTATGGCATATAGGCAATCATTTTCATTAAGACAGAGAATGTTAGATTGTATTCAACATTTGGAGTATTATATGATGATCGAAGTTATAGAACCAAATTGGTTAACATTCATAAATAAAATGAGCAAAGTAAGTTTTAACGTTTAAAATATAATTATATTTTAATTATATTGTAAACTCTTCTGATTTTTTGTTAGGTATGTAATGTTGATGAAGTTCTCAGTGTCCATCAAGATTTACAAGATAGTTATTTAAAAGAGTGTATGCTAACAGATCCTGATCTTCTTGGTTGTATTACTGGAATTTGTGCAACTTGCATTGAATTTTGCAATTTCATGCAGGTAAGTTCATAGCATGTAGTTTCACCAGCTTTATTCACTTATAACATATATACGCTTTTAATGATGTTATACAAACTCACACATAGTCTAAGTTGTTTTATTATTTGATTGATCACGCTTATGAAACAGCTATCTTTGTGTAATGTGCAAAAATACACAGAGTATAATAAAAGATATTTATAGCTCACTTATTAAAATGCTTTAATAATATTATCATTATTATAGCTAATATTTTTATTTTAAATGAAATAAAATAGTTTTGATAACTTGGTATTGTTTGTAAAGCCACAGTAATTTTACATGGCATAGCATAGTTAAATAAGGCGACGTTTATTGCAAATATCATTTAATGATATCAAAAGGTTTGATTCAAGATAATAATTGTAATAAGTTAAATTTTCATATTTTGCTAATGTTAAGCGTATGAGCCGTTACTACATAGACGCTGAATTGACTTCCATGATTGGTACCAATCAAGATGATGTCTATGAATCTGAGGTATATTGTTAAAATTATAAGTTTGCTTCATCAATATGCATATTTTAGTGTAGAATCATGAAGCTTGTTTCCAGCAAATAATAATATTATTTTAGTATATTTTTTGTTCATCATTTCACTCATCCACAAAGGATAAATAAATTTAGCACATTTATTAATTTTTAAACCTGCATGATATTATGTTTCATGAATGTAGGTAGTTAAAATATTGATTACAAATAAAAAAGATTTTTCTTTATTTGTTTATATAATTTTCATTTATCTTTATTCTTTTAAATCTTTTAATATATTCATAGCACTATATTTTTATCATTGTTTTATTAAATTAAAATCAAACATAAACTTATTAAGTTATTTTTACATTTTTTACGTTTATGCCTTTATTCAATTAGCGTATAAAGTCTCAATTATTGTAGTATCAAAGATATAATTTGAAATTGATATTGAAAAATCATTATATTAATATATTTAGAACATTACTTTGGCTTTATAAATTATACTTAATACAAAAGCATTAAGTGTATACATTTTATTATTCGCGTGAATTCATTTAAATAAACACTTCCTATATATTTTTTTATAAATTCTTTACTCTATACAATTTAATATTTTGTGTAAATAATGTAAAGTATATATTTATTATCATATAACTTTTCACAATTTCTTCGTATTTACAAAATCAGTAATTGCTTAACACTACTGCATTACATAATATTCACACATTAAAATTATTAGAAAGTATAAATATTACAATTACATTGATGGTCATGGTAACTGATCATTAATTGTATATATAATAATAATTTATATATCTTATGTAAATTCAATTTCTGTTTTTTAACACATTTAGTATTGCATATTTAATAAATTACATGTAATTTTTTAATTATATTTGAAAAGAAGATTATACCCAATATATATTATTCTTTTGTATCAATTTCAAAAAGTAGTATTGAATGTGTTAAAAATGAAAATATAATTTCCTATCTGATGCTTGTGAATATTTGAAACTTGAATATTTTATTTAAATGTAGAGTAAAATTACAGTGGACTTGCAAGAATCTGGTCTACACTTCACATAAGTATATTTATTTATTTAATAGTTATATTTTATTTCGTTTTTTATATTCTGTAATATTAATTGAAAAAGTAAATATCTTTGCTGTAATATACTATTTACTATGTAATATTTGAGTTGTAAATGAACTTTGTGTGAAAACCAGCATGCTTTCTATATTATGGAAATAATATTTTAATTATTTTATTTATTTATTAAATTCAGATTTTTAAAAAAACACCAATTTAAACTTAAAATCTGAATTTATAATTTATTCTGTATTATTTTTGCTTGATTGCATTATTATTTTATGTGATATTATAATTATTTTATTCTAAATAATGTTAACGAGAGATTTTTATTTGAAATATGCTTATTTTATTTCATAATTCTTAACATACGTAACTTATAAACAAAACAGATGTTCTATAATTTCCTAATATTTTTTTTCTATAATTTAGAATATGATACTACATTGAATATAATGATAAGAATAATATTAAAATAATATTTATGATTTATTACTTAGATGGAAGATGGTTCAACATCAAAAACTTGTACACCAAGCTTTGAAGAAACTATTCTTTCATTGGACAACAAATTTACAGAAGCGTTAATGCGTTTATTAGATAGAATTTGTGATTTAGGTTGTGATAATAATAATGAAAAACTGCTTAATGTTCTTTGCCGGTGAGTTCCTTTTCTTTTGTTTAAATTTATTATAAGAATGTATATATTTTTTTACATATTATTGTATCATAATAATTTTATATTTAGGCTGGATTTTAATTTGTTTTATACCAAAATTTTGGTCCAACGAGGAAAAGATAAAACTGTCATGCAAGATGTTTCTGGATAGGTAGATCGTTATTTTCACAAAAATTGTTTGAAAAGGTATTCAATATTATTTTATAAAAATAATTCATATTTTATAAAAAATGAGAAAATGCTAAAAACAATACTTTTCTAATACAATATTTGTATGATGAACAAATCGTACTGTATATATGTCTAATAAAAAAACATTTTTTCTATTTTCAATTTATAGAATAGAATTTCTTAACAGTGAAATACATATATATATTATACAACGGTGGTGTCATCAATATTTAAATGACACATTTCTAAGAATACTTTAAACAATTAGAATTTTACTCTGTAACAATTTTCGTTCGTTTCAACAATATTTAAGTTTTCATGTTATATTTACTCTTGAACTGGATCTTTTATCTCTATATTAAGATTATTATTTTCCATTGCACGTTTAACCGTATTTAACGTTGTATTAATCGTAGCCAATTTTTCTGCCATTTGTTGTAGCATAGTAAATATTTTTTCATTTTCCGATGTTTGTCTTTTACGCAACAATATTTCTTTAGCTTTTTTAACGACGTACGAATCTATCCTTAACGTTGGTGAATCCATATTAGAAATATTAGACGATAAACATTTTCCGTAACAACTAGTTGGACAACATACGTCAAAATTATCATGAGGTTTAACAACTAGTTTTCCATCCTTTAAATAATTAGGAAATAAAAGAATTCTTTTGACTAGGAAACTTAACGGGTTACACGTATACGAATTTATGCCAGATAAACATCGTAATTTATGTAGAAAAGATGGGCCTGTAGCAACATTTTCAATGTAAGATATGAGACGTATTCTGGAAATCAAACCAATAAGTTCAGCCTTTCCAAGAATTTCAGCGGTATCGCTGACAGCTAAACCATTTAGCAGATTAAACAATACGATTGCGATTAAAAATACAAATAATACGAAAACGAAACGACTAAGTATTGGATGGGATATGAACGGTATATCGTTGGCATCGAACTCTCCGGTAAGCATAATTATAGTTTTGAAGAGGGAGTGGCCTGGATCGGGAAAGTTCTCATCGCCACCGTCCTTGAAGAGAGTAAAGAACGCAAGTGCAAAGGCTAAGATAAGAAAAGCATATAGAAATAAGAAACGCATAAAGTTCCATGATACTGTCTTAAACATCTCGATACCTGTGGACATTCTTGGATATTGTCCAATTAAAATAACAACTTCCCACGCTGATACTAATATAGCCACTGCACCGACTTCCGGACCAGCGCCGTTTAATAAACACGAGCCTAAAATGATCAGTGTCATTTCTAACCAATTTTCTAAACTAGATATATAGTGACAAGGTGAAGAAACTAATTGTATGATTTCTCGAATGGCAAGAAAAAATAATGCTACGGCTGTCATGACCCATAGCAGATTATTTCTTTGCCATCCGGTATGCACAACATATTTCAATTCTTTGTCATTGGTTTCGTTTACTATTGCATCCGTCTCATTAAATTTTATACCATAAGTCATGCCTAAAATATATGTATTGAGTAATATGTAAAATATTACATAAAAAGCAAAATTAAGATAGAAAAGGTGACGTATCCTATACCATTTGAGATGTAAAAATGAAGATAAAAGTGGATGTTTTAGAAGATGTTTTAACGCGCTATTTTCAGACATATATCGAAGAGTATCCATCTCACAATATTTTGTTGAATTATAAGAATGTTTCTTATTGCAGTCTCGCGTATAAGAGTATCGCGTATCGTGTGGCATTAAACATCGATAATTAAACTCAATCGTGTACTCGTTCGTACGTTCTTTTCTTGTTTGAAGGCAGTCGTCGAAATATTCGGCCAAAGTGTTTAACGGAATGTCAGCAATCGGTGGTACGTTGAATTTATTCATATGTCCTATGTAACTTCCCTTTTCTAATAACAAACTCACTGCTTCGCGAGAACCTGCTCTCGCTGCATAATGCAACGGCGTATTCCCTTTGTCTAAATAATAAAAATATTTATTATATTATATCAATATCATTATCATCATCTTTTGAAAAACATTTATGCTATTTCAATGATATACTTACTGTCCGTACAACGGACATCAACATTATCTTGATCAAGAATCAATTTCAAACATTTCAGCCGATCAGTTACGACCGATCGTTGTTTTTCAGGCATTCCAAGTTCTAAGCAAGCATCGATGATAAGTTCGTTGGCAAGTTCGCTATCGTGTTTTAATAATTCACGTAAAATATCGCAATTGGCTTGCTGTATGGCTATAATAGCTGTTTTCGATAGGTCACATGTATGTCCTTGCATTCTGTCAAGTAATTCTTTAACAATTTTATAAAAATTGCGTTCGGTTGCCATTTCTAATAACTCATCGATATCATTAATTAAAACATTGTAATCAAATTTTTCCAAACATCTTAAGAAATTAATTTCGTCGTTTGCATTGAGAAAATATCGAAGATTGTGAACAGAAAGGTCTCCAATTCTTGGTGGCGGCAATATCATGTCAGGTAATTTTTTCTCCAAAACCTGACGAGTCGTTTGACCATTGTAATCCTTATAAGTATCCAAATCAAGAGATTGTTTGCTCTTTTGTTGTATCGCATTGACTATATCTGTTTGACCTTTCATGGCAGCCAAGTGAAGTGCTGTAAGACCTTTATTGTTAGGTATGTTTGGACTAGCACCATTCTCGAGAAGTAATTCGACGCATTCTAAATGATTTTTTTTAATAGCTATATGAAGTGCCGTTTGTTGAGCAGCTTCTATGTTTGGATTGATCATACGGTTGTTCAATAATACTTTTAACGTTGTTACGTGTCCGCCTTCAACGGCAAAATGAATAGGTGCACGATTGTGAGCCTCGTTGACTCTATTTGGATTTGCACCATTTTCTAATAATAATTTAACGAACTCGGTGCGCCCATTTTTACATGCAACGTCTAATAAAGTTTCTTCCGAACGATTTGGATAAATATAATTAACGTTAACGATTGATTGTTGTCCCTTTGAATTTTGTCCAAGAAGATTTTTAAACGCTCTTAAATCGTTTGCTCGTAAATTATCCATTAAAACTTTGTACAAAATTTGTATTCCAGCAACAGGTTGATCGTGTTCACGTAATAAATGCATCTGTAATGCCTCTTCTTCCGGATCCATTTTAGCTTTAGGATAATAAACTCGGAAACACTTTCTGTAAATATAAATGTAAAATAATTATTTAAATAATTATTATTTTTTCCACAGATTTTAATGTTTACATTAAGCGTGGGTGATATCGTAGTACGGCCCTGACAATGATGTCATCTCAACACAATTGAAGCATTGAGCAAATTTATTTTCAGACTAATGTATAAAAGAGTAAGTTTATCATCGCAATAACAAACTCTTATATCTGTTTTGTAGACATTTAAAAAAACTTTTTTCAAAAAATTTATCTTGAAAAATATAATTTCTAATAATAAAATTCCTCGTGAATTTAAAAAAATGATGATCATACTATCCGGATGAGCATTTCCTGTCGTTGGCGATAATTTAGATATCAAACGTAATCGTCAATGTATTAGTGAAAAATTAAACAATTACATATATTTTCAATAAATTATAACTAAAGTATTCTTTTGTATTATTATTATTATTATCGTTTTATTATTTCATATTACAATAAAACCAAATCTTTTTATATCAAAAAAATTATCGGCAAAATAATTAAATTACCGCTCGCACCAACACTCCGATTCGTTTTTGAATTTGATTTTTGATTTTGCAGAAAAATAAATATATTTAAAAAAGAAAACACTTTGAGAATTGTATTTCTATGTAACATTAAGAATGTACATCTTGTAATGATAACACAATACGAACTGGTGTATCTACGTACAACTGCAAATTGTTAATAAATTCGTCCATTTACAGTAAATATTGTATCTATATGCGTATAAAATTCATACCGTGAATGAAGATGTATAAATTCTTCGTGTAGTTAGTACTACCTCGAGTAGACTGGCATCACGATACAAATATTACTGACCGGTTCTCATCTATCGTGATGTCAGCGAAAAAAGAGAGGGGAAATACACACACACACCATACTTAAGTGTCACATATTGGTCGAACAGCAGTTCTTTTAACATTACCATGAACGCATGTATGCAACAGGTATTTTATTACAGTAATTGAATACGATATTAATGATTAACTTTCAAATGTTTACATTTAAACTTTACGTTTAATGATTCGTTCGATTTTTACGAAATTATTGTTCCAATACATATTCAGTACATGTATAGCAGATATTAGTATAATTGTTGAATTATTATTTCAATGATCATTTGTAATTTACCTTGCATTAAAATCACTGAATAAGAAAAGTCAATCTTGAAAGATTAAAAAGATAATATTCCAGACGTTTAAATTCGATTGTGATGAATAATCTACACCTACGGTTACAATTTTTATAATTAAAAATCATTTAAGCCGATGAATCACGATCAAGTTATATAAATATTGATCGCATTTTTTAAACTTGATCTTTCAACAAGGACGTTTCTCTCTTCTACGAGAAGATCGTCGTAATTATAAATAAATCTTTTATGGTATTGATTAAGGAAAAAGAAAAAAAGAAATAAATAATCATTTATCGTATTTTATATATGTCATGTTTAACAGATTACTATACCGTAAAACATATTCAAATGTCTCGTTGGCTCCTTTATTGGATGTATGTTACTTCGTTTCGCAACCTACGCACCCCAATACTTCTGATTTTTATCCTCGACATTTTTGGGCCTTGCTTTATCCTGTGATAAGGACAAAAAGCTAAAATTAGGGACTCACGCCATTCGATGACGAAGTATCAGACAGAAAATTCTCCATTTGATAGGACGCGTATACAAAAAAATATGAATGAAATTGATTATCTTCGATAATAATTATTTCCGAAGTACTTACTCAACAACGTAATTGATAACTGAAAATTTGTTCATATTTTAATCGATAACACGAAGATCGTATCTGAATAAATAATTATAAAATCGTTAAAGAGTAATTTGAAATTATCTAAGACACAAATAAATGATAATAATAATAATTTAATTGATTTTTTATTTTGTCCAGAAAATAAAACTATTAAAATGGGTATCTTAGGAAATTTGAACGGGTTAGAAATTCTTTTTCATGATAATAATAATAATAATTTTAATTAATTATTAATTAATAATAATAATAATTATATTAATCAATTGTGTATGTTAAATCATTTATCATAACTGTGTTATATGTTATAAATAAGAAATCATGATACATTACTCTCTTCGCGGATAATATTTATATTTATTTAGCAATATAGATTAGAAGATATAAAAAGATTAGAAATATTAAATAAAGAAATAGAAGGTTAAAAAAGAGAAAGATAGAAAGAGAATGTAAGATCGGGAAGGGCGCCTGCGTTAAGAAGTTGTAATCATCTTACATTAGAGTAGGGGAAACATTCAGGGAAACGAAAGAAGCAATGTCGCGAGATACGTTTACACGTGTTAAGAAGGACTTTTGCGCTTCAGTCGTAGCTTGACGCATCTCAGGAGTGGTGGTGATTATCCTCGTTAAGAGACCGGTGCACATTTTCATCATTTCTTTTTTTATTCGTTCAACACAAACGATCCAATTCGTCAATAAATATATAATTGGCCTTCAAAGTATACATCCGAATTAACATCATTTTGTTTTCCTCCTTTTCTTCGTGCCATTTAATTAAATCCTTGGTAAGCATTTTTATTTATTATATTCATTATATTATTCATATTTTTATTTATTTTTTTATATCTATATCTATATAAGTATGTTTAACAACGTATTAAATATCGCCTAATGGATTTGATAATTTTGAGGAAAATCAAAGTTAATTATATTTATCGAAAAGATTCTTGCTTAATATTCGAATTGAAAAATTTATACGTGATTTAAATATCATTTTTGTTTTTCTTTTTTTATTATTATTATTATTATTACCGGGTTACGGATCATTATCAGAAGAATTTTCATTGCTTTTTAATGATCTATATAATATTATAATTAGGATTTATAATAATACTTTTACATGAATTAAATTTACAATTCAAATTGTAATATCTTTTCGTTGTTTTAATAGCGAAATAAATCAATTAAAGAAATATTTATTTGATCGTTGTTTTAACATAATTTTTATAATCGTTGAAAAATATTGAAATAATATAACATAAAGGTGTTCTGTTATCGTCAGAGATATTTTGAAACGCTGACTCTTTATATAGCATTATGCCATCGGTGGTTAAAGAACGATGCGCATTTAACAGTGTGCGTGTATGTATTCTCGTACGTGTAGCATGATTAAAGATTATGTCATTAAGATAATTTATCGAGATGTCTCGTTTTTGATATTTAACGAATTAAATGATTACATTTAAAATCTAATCGCGACGAATATTAAAAAAAAAACAAATCTACGGATCATACGGAATATGTAATGTATGACGATATTAAAATAAAAATACGAGAAAATGTATTGTATGTAAAATAGATGTCATTGATTTCTTCATAAAAGAATATTTATAATACTTCCTGTTAAATATTTCATACTCATTTTGGTCATGTTGGGTCCGTAAAAACGTCGATATTTTACATCTGTGCTTTCATTTCTATATTCGGATAATGAGATTCAACATTTATACATATATATGTATATATATACTCATGCATATTTTTATTTTTATATATTTGACATTTGGCTATACGAGGATTAATGACTAATCGAAGATTCCATGAAAATCTTTCTTGACCATTCTTCTCAAATCCGATTTAATATTACAACGACAGAATACTCTGATATAATAAATTCATTATTTATATGTAAATGTGCTAAGCCTATTTACTTACGTGTATTTACTATATATATAAATTTCTAATTAAAGAAATATTAACATACACGTTAGATCCGTTAAAACGATATATCAATAATGTATTCGAACACTTTGTCACTTTGATTATTCGTATTAACATGCACTACTAACAACGTAAAGATCCATCGTACCGTATCCTTCAAATAAATTACCATAAAAATACAAAGGAAAGAGATAGATATTATTGTGTTTGTATTTGAATATGTTCAACTACGGTAATTCCGGATAAAACAAAGTTACCGTGAATGAATAAATAATAATAATAATAATAATAATAATGAAATTAAAATAATGAATAAAACAATTTGATTGTAAAATAGATATAGTTAACGCTATTCGCATTACCCATCTAATTGTAAGATGTTATCCTTTTCATTGATGACAATATATCCTTATAAGTTCAGTATGAGTCATTGTTGTTGGCCTGCATTTATTTGGACAATCTCTGATACCTTGCAATTCGTGATATGGGTCTTTAGCAAGAACATATGAGGTGGGCGATTGTGAATACCCTCCATGGGCATGTTCTTATATGGTTTGTCATGAGTCGTTTCTGTGACCAGAGTTTCGAGGTCGTCACCATTACGCAATTCCCGATCACATTTAATGAACATCTCGTTGTTTGTTCTATAAGTATTACAATTGTAAAAGAGAGAGAGAGAGAGAGAAACGTTTATTTTAAATACACTTGAATTATATTGATTTATCATTGATTTACTATCATCACCATAATTAACGTAGAGAAACACATAACAGAGAGTGGTATTACTTTAACATTTTTATATTTGATTGAGAAAGAGAAAGATCATAATTTAATATTTTACGTATATATATATGTGGATACATATATTTTTTTTAAATAAATTTTTTTAGGAAGTTTTGGACAATATGGGAGGATTAACGCAAAGGCCATGGACACCTACGAAAAGAAGAGGCCCCATTGCTGCTGAATACAATAGTCCTGGACCCGCTTGCGTTACTTTACCACCACTTATCGGTATGTTTGATTAAAAGAAAAAAGATCTTCTAGTTTTTTATTTAAAAAAGAAAAGAAAAAAGAAAACGAGTATATATAAATAACGAGAGCTTCGTTAACATATTATGAATCATTTGTTCTTATTCGTTTCTCCTTATGTGTGGCATAGAAAATCTATGCCGATCTTCTATATAACGGTATAGAAAGTAGAACGTTGTATTTTAGTATAACGGAAGGAAAGGTTTATTAACGATTGTATTGTTGATAACTCGATATGGGAAATTTTCACACACGTCTCGATAATAATAGACCGATTATTCTTGAAATTAGAACTAATTATTAATGGTAGTTATTTTTTTTCTTTTTGGTTTTGTTATTTAGGAAAAACCGTACCGGATTCGAAACGAGGAAGAGCACCGGCATTTTCTTTCGGAAGCAGGTAATTAATTTGTTTCTATATTTATAATTTTTTCTATGAAAAAATATAATAATACAACGAATTGATTTTGAATTTGATATAAATTATTCAGACACGTAGCTAGAAATGATAGCCCCGGTCCAGGACCAGGCCAATACAACGTATCCGGTCTTAGTGCAAAAGGTATGATGTATCGTTAATAAATTATTATAACTTCAAATTCGATATATGCAGAATGAAAAGGAATTATATATCCAAATAAGTAGTTCACCAAATCAATGCTTTGTACGAGCAAAAAGACACACGGAATGTCTCGGTTAGTTTATCGATCAAACTACGGAGTAGTAACATTCCGTAACAATGGTACTCCCTTTATCTTAGGGAAACGAACTTTCGCGAAAATTCGTCGATTATCAATTACACATATATGCATATCCGGATTTGTAGGTAAGGATGGTGCACCTGCTTCGTCGTTGCATGGTCGTACCAAATCATCGAAATTTGAAATAACTCCAGCACCGGGTGATTACAATCCGGAAAAAGCTGGAAAAGTTATTTTGGATAATTCACCGAAATATTCCTTTGGAATAAGAACCCAAACTGAGAAGATCAGTTGTACGCCCGGTAAGCAATATATATATAAACAAAATTTTAAATAATAACGTCATAGGTAATTTTTTTTATTTTTTTTTTTCTTTACGTTCGAAGCGACAAATTATTGACGACTGTAAGAATTATTTTTTGTTATTTCTTTTCTTTTTTTTTTTTTTTTGTAATAAATTCATCCATTATTTTTAATTAAAACGAGAATCGACTTATGCGAATAGAATATATATAATATATTTTTATATATGTGTGTAATATATGTACATACAAACATTTCATCGACGTACATATCGTAATTACGTATACCTCTCTGAGTCATCTTAGCACCAAGTGATTATTGTACCGAAAACGTGAATCTCGACAAAGCTCCAGAGTACAGTTTCGGCATAAGACCTGTTCTGGATAAGCCGAGTGACGTTCCTGGTAAATTATACACATCTACGCATGAAACAAATTGCAAGGAACAATTAATCAACAACTAACAATATAATTATTTACAATTGCAAGATACCACATCTAATAGTTCTATAAAAATCTGCTTAGATAAAATGACTTGCAATCAATTTAACAACAAAAATTCGTGCTAATATCGATCGAATAAATTTCTTTGATTAGGTCGATTTGAAATTTTATACATACGCGTACAAAAATTTCTTTTATATCATTTCCTTACTCATTATATAAACTTTAATATATGAATAAGTACATTTCAGGGTACAATTAACAAGTTTAATTTATGCTTTTACTTAGGATGATTCTACATTTAAATAAAAATAAAAAAATAACAAATCTTTACGACGTTACACAGCATCCATGATCATCGATATCAAAATTTGAAAAGACGGGCAAGCATTTAATGGATAGGTATTGGATTTTAATCTATTTATAAAAAGATCTGATAATTAACGTGTATTATGACTGTTTCGCATTAATAGTAAAAATGTAGCTTCGCACTTTGCTTTTACATACTAATTAACTGATTCTTGGTGCACGTTTGTCACGTAGATGCATTCGATTGACTGTAAAATTAGACAAATTGCTTTTTATTTAGATGTATATTGAAATATCAAAGGGATCATAGTAATCATATATATGTGTATGGTAATTCTTAATACTGAAAAACGGGATTCTAATCTTATATATTGTTGGAATAAAGTAATTTCATTTTATTTTATCCCATATCCTAGTTTCTAAAATCACCCTGTTTATATACGTACTTTGTTGTCTTGAAATAATTTAGAATAATTTGTAACTTTTGATTAATTATAGATGTTAAAACTAGAAAGAAGTAATGCATGAATAAAACTATATAGGTATTCGTCAAAAGACATAATTATTCGAAAAGTTTTCATAATATGTTTTACAAAGTCGATGTAAAAGTATCGTTTGATTAATGAAAATAAAAAAAAAATTATAATAATATAAAAAAAATTACTATTTCTCGAATGAAATAATTCCGAATGAAATAGATATTGCTATTAAAATAAAATTTAATTTGAATACTCCCCAGCACCTGGTGCCTATTATCCCGAAAAAGTAAAATTGAACAACGCACCTCAATACAGTTTTGGATTGAGAACTTCGCTCGATAAATTGAACGATACACCAGGTAAAATATATACAGTTAATTATTAAATTAATGAAATAATGTCTTAATAATATTAATCTTTGTGTTTTTGATAGCTCCAGGAACGTACAGTCCAGAAAAAGTTAATTTATCTAAAAGTCCTCGATACAGTTTAACTGGAAAGGGTCACGAAGAAAAACCGGTCGATACTCCAGGTAGATTATAATTTGTTATATCATGCTGATCAAATTTTTTTTAACTTTTTTTAATATAATATAAATATTTATAGCACCTGGTACTTATCGCCCTGAAAATGTTAAGCTGGATTCTACTCCACAATTTAGTTTCGGTATTAGAACGCCATTAGATAAAATTAGTGACACACCAGGTAGAATTCTATAATAAAATTGCATAATACGCGTATTTATATAATGTATATACTATAATTTATAATATATATTATTTCATTGTTTAGCGCCAGGTACATACAGTCCAGAAAAATTTAATTTGGATAAAGGTCCTCAGTATAGTTTAACTGGCAAAGGTCCTAGTGATAAACCTAATGATATTCCAGGTATGTTAACATTCAAATATTTTTGTGGGAAAAAGTTATAATTCATGATGATTATAATCATTGTAATAAAATGAGAACAATATTTGTTTATAGCACCAGGTACATATTGTCCTGAAAGAACTAAATTAGATCATTCTCCTCAGTTTAGTTTCGGAATACGTACATCTCTCGATAAAATTAGCGATACACCAGGTAACTATACTGTGATCTTTCTTTGGATTCGTTTTAATTTAAAAGTTTTTTCTTTAATCTTGTAGCACCTGGCACTTATAGTCCTGAAAAGGTAAACTTGGATAAAGGGCCACAATATAGTTTGAGTGGTAAAGGTCCGTCTGACAAAATTGATGATACTCCAGGTATTTTACGTAATTTTTATAAATTAATTTTATAATTGGAACAATATATTTTCAAATTGAATGTTGAGAATCATATCGTTTATTATCTATCAAAGATGCATATTTGATTATAAGTAATTTTTTATACGAGACATATATTTATTGTTACGCAGCTCCCGGTACTTATTCTCCGGAAAAAGTTAAATTAAACAAAGCACCACAATATAGTTTTGGTCTAAGAACTTCGTTGGAAAAACCGAATGACACACCTGGTATGTGTTAGAAAAATAATATAAAGTTATATAAATGAATGTTATATTAATGTTATATTTTATTTACGTTATTTATAGCCCCTGGAACTTACGCTCCTGAGAAAACGAACTTGAATAAAGGTCCTGAATACAGTTTGAGCGGAAAAGGCTTATCTGAAAAACCAAATGATTTCCCTGGTTAGTATATTTTATATTTTTATATACAAAAAAGCGGGCTCTGTATTTTATCTATTAATAATTTTTGTTTTCTCAATAGCACCAGGAACATATAGCCCGGAAAAAGTAAATCTGGACAAAGGACCACAATTTAGTATCTCCGGAAAAGGAATGACTCCAAAATTAAATGACAATCCTGGTAATTATATCTCTTACTGATATTTATCCTTTTATTTCTTTTTTCTCGATTAACTACGACGGAATTAACACCTTAATTAAAAGAAAATATTTAATATCTTCATTGACTTAATAGGCCCTGCCGATTACCGTCCAGAGAAAGTAAACCTTCAACATAAACCTTATTTCTGTTTTGGTAGTAGAACACCTTTGGATAAACCTAAAGATACACCAGGTAACGGTGTGGATTAACCAATTGCTTTAATGCTTTGATATTATTTAAACAAAAAAAATACCACCCTGATTCTGTATTCCAAATTTATATGAAATAATTCATTAACTATGTAACAAATAATTATCTACTAATTATTAAATTAAATATGGGCGTAATTTTTCAACCTTCATTTTACAAAAATATCATATCCTTTTTTTTCTTAATATTTTATGGAAAATAAGACGAAATTATATATATATGATTTGATATTAATTCAAATGAAAAGTGTAGTCACACATTACGCATATATGTACGTAGGCTATGTCTTATGCAGAGATGTAAGAAATGTAGTCTATCTTCAGGGGCACACATTCAAAAATTACTTCATTTCATTTTATTGTCAGTCATAGGTATATCATTTCAAATCACTATATGTATATAATATGTGATATATAATTTTAAGTGTAATGCAAAATGCTTCATTTACTGTATTTTACACTAAAACGTAAGTGTTTGACAAGAAAATATTTTTTGCTAATAATGATATACAATTTTTATTCAAAGATGTTGCTATAAAGTGATGTTTAGAAAATGTGTTATTGTATATTGACTTGTTGAGTATCTAGAATTAAGATTTGTTAATTGAATTTAATTGTATTTATTCGTTACTAATGTACTGTCTTATTTTTATGTTTTTATGTAAAGTGTTTTAAAATGACTTTTTAAAAATACGCCGAAATAATTTAGTTTCTTTTATATTTTACAGCACCTGGAACCTATTGCCCAGAAAAATCGCAATTAGACAAAGCTCCTCAATTTAGTTTTGGTATAAGACCATCTCTTGAAAAGCCCAATGATATACCAGGTGAGAACAAATTTATTCAGTAATAATAATTTATAATTTTCAATGTAATCAATATTATTAAAAATCTAATTAATAATGAATTCCATTAAAGGATTCGAAAATTAGAATTTCATTTATCTAAAAATTTATTATATTGTTCACACTTTGTACTTAGCACCTGGCACGTATAATCCTGAAAAGGTACATTTAAATAAATCTCCACAATATAGTTTTGGATTAAAACCTGATATACGTCAAACATATACAATTCCAGGTAAGCAAAAATATATTTAAAAAGTAGTCAGTAAAAATATAGACTTGTGGTCTAATATATTTATTTGAAGGACCTGGTGAATACAGTCCAGAAAAAGCCATGTTTTTGCTTGAAAAAGCTCTACAATTCACTTTTGGTCTTAGACCTCCAATGAGCAGATTAAATGATACTCCAGGTAATTAGAAATACTTGCTTATCTAATTTGTTTAGATTAACAAAGGCGTAAGTGTTGTATATCACATTTAGGTATAGCATGCATTATGTATTTGCACTTGGTAGTCAATGCTTATAAAAAAATAATAGAGAATATATATATAGTAAAGATCCGTAATAAAAATGATATGATATTAATCTCGCATAAAATATATTAAATAAATGAAATGTAATAAATATACGATAACGATCACAGCATAAGTCGATTCTGATATACAAGTCATCTTTAGTTTTTTTGGATTTCTTGTACGTTAATTTGTTATTATTATTAACTAATGTTACACATCATTTGTATTCTTTTACTCACAGCACCTAACGTATATAACATACCTTCTGCCCTCGGTGCAACAAAAGAAGGGAATAAAAAGACATCACCTGCATATTCAATTTCTGGTAGACAAAAGACTTTCGCCGATGAAAGAATTTTAGTCCCCGGTCCTGGTACATATGAAACTATAAAGCCAGATGCAGTTAGAGTCAAAAGTCCCGCTTATAGTATAAGCGCACGTTTTGAGGTACCAAGTGATCATTCCAAAATTCCCGGTCCTGGCGCACATTGCCCAGAAAAGGTAAATAAATATTTTATATAAAAGATGACAATATTATTTATGCAAACCTATATTAAAAAGGGTAATTTAAAAATAGTAATATTATTTTAGGTTCTTCTAGATGTTCCTCCGGCTCATACTTTCGGTATTAGACATTCACCTTATATTTGCAACTTGAAAGATGTGGTTTATTAATTATAATTCAAACACGATGCATATATTATCTTATTTTTAAACTATAAAAATAATTTTATTACACATATATATTATATACCTTCATGTTTCATGAATTACAGAATAATTTTCGTATAAAAAGTATTTCAGTC
This sequence comes from Polistes fuscatus, assembly GCF_010416935.1. Classification (NCBI taxonomy): domain Eukaryota; kingdom Metazoa; phylum Arthropoda; class Insecta; order Hymenoptera; family Vespidae; genus Polistes; species Polistes fuscatus. The sequence goes on along the minus strand of NW_025112997.1, from coordinate 17,849,784 downwards.
TAACTTTACCAAATTATAAAAATATATTATATATGTTTTTATACATTAACATGCTCACATATGCTTTATGCAAACAATATTTTGTTTTTAAAATTAACTTCTATATTTATATATCAATTTAAAATTAACAAATGATCACAATCATAACTACATTATATAAATATTGTTTTAAAAATAAAACATTATACAATAGATTGCAAATAATTATTTCACACTTGCATTATTTTTTTTTTAAATATAAACTGCACAGCAACATAATACTAAAACATTAGATTTGTGCAGACATATGCTACACCACAAATTAAACAAATAATATTTAATAATTATTATACAATCCTCGTAAGAAATTGATATTATAAGATATAATAAAGTTATATATATAAAATATATAAAATGTAATTAAGTAACGAATAAGTACATGTTGTTTAACATGATAGACATAAAATATGAAGCTATTAAATAATATGATAAGGTATTATTTAAAATTTAAAATATTGTCTGTTTCAATATTCTCACCTTGTCAAAACGTTAAAATATAGTTCATGAAGATTGCAAGGTACACTTGCATTTAGTATAAACACAATCTCCTGATATCCATGTAGATAAGATTTCAAGATTATCATCTAATAATACAAAATCAGCATCAGCATCAAAATTTAATACACCTTTTTTAGATTCAATGTTCAACGTTCTTGCTGGATGCAAGGTTGCAGCTTCTAAGGCTTCAACTACAGAGCAGCCTACATTAAAACCATTGCAAAATAAATAATGTATCTACGAATTTAATGATACCACTTGTTTATTAAGAAATATTGTATTTACCTGTTGCCTCCTTAAAAATACGTACACATTCAGACATTTCAGTTATACTACCACAAAGAGTATTGGTGCCAGTAATATAAGCATGCCCTTTACGTATTTCTATATCAAACTGACCTAGTCGATGTACACCTTCTTTCAAACCCAATGCTGATATTGCATCCGTTACAAGAACGAGTCCTTTTTTATATGATTAATTTAATATATTATAATGGTAAAATAAGAATTAAAATAATATATATATATATATATATATATATATACATAAACATTTATCAACCTTTAGGATGTGTTCTATGTGCAATTCTTAATGCTGCAGGATGAGTATGCACACCATCAGCTATGATGCCAAAATGAACAATCTTTCCTGGTGGTATTTTATCAGATGTCAATAAACCAACTAGTCCTGGATCACGATGATGGAACTATAAGATATAAAATTAAATATTTTATTAATAATATTACGTTATCCAATGAGTATATTATATTTACTGGCAACATAGCGTTGAAAAGATGTGTAATAAACGTGGCCCCACTATTTACTGCTATTTCCCCCACTTCTAAACTGGCAATAGAATGTCCTACAATGATAATATCAAAACAACAAAAATAAATAAAAAAAATCGGAAGTATATACAACGTGAAGGAAATGTAAATAGTGTTAAATATATTTCGATAAACTTACCTACAGAGACTTTAATATTTTTTCTGCATAATTCATTAATAACAGACGGCGCAGAATGAATTTCAGGTGCTAACGTAATAAGACTAACGTTTTCCAAAGCACCATACATATCAGTTAATGATTTAAAATCCTGTACAATATAATAATTATTTAACAAATAAATATAATCTTTTTAAATATTATCAGATTAATTTTATAACTCACAGAATCAAATTCTTTAATATATTCTTCAGGGTGAGCACCTTTTTTATGAATGCTTATAAAAGGACCTTCTAAATGAACACCTAAAACGGTTGCTCCGTGACTACCACCGTTTTGTTTTTTAATCTTAGGCAGTACTTTATAATATGTATCACTAGGAGATGTAACTAATGTAGGACAAAATGATGTAACGCCGTGTGCTAATAAATTTTTGGCTACCTTGTTTATACCTTCTTCAACGTTTTCAACATTATGTGAAAAGTCTATACCAAAACCACCTATTTAATAAAAAAAAAAAAATACTAAATACATTTGTAATTATCAATAAAAATATCTTATAGAATATATAATTTGCATAATAATATTGTATGATGTTACACATCTATAGAACTTGTTAAATCTCTCTTATTGACGTTTTTCTAAAATTGTTTTATTTGCTATTTACATTCCTATTTTTACCTTTTACCAAATTATTATGTACAATTTTATTTTATAATCACCATGTATATCTAATAATGTATCTTAAAAATGTATACAATTAATATGTATAATATTTTATATGATAATTATTGTAAGGTTAAAAATATTTTTGCAAAGAATTGACAACGCTAAAAGTGATAAAAAGAAAAAGAAAAGTAGCGGATATCATATATTATAAAAATATAAGCATATTATCATAAAATACCGTTAATTTGTAAATCTATGTAACCTGGCGCAATTAGTGCACCTTGACAATCTATTCTACAATCGGGTAAAACTTTTTCATCGTAAAAAATCTTTTCTGGATTTATTATTTTTCCATCACGAACCCATAAGTCTTCAATTATAATTTTGCCATCTCGTAAAATTGTACAATTGTAAAATTGTTTCAATATCGATTTACTAGTATCCATTTTTGGTACTTAACAAAAAAGAAATGTATAAAAAACTGAAAGATAATATAATAAGAAAATATTATAAGTAAAAATCTATCCACTCTTATCTGGAATTTCTCTTATCAAACTATTCGCTCGTGAATGCCATTGACCTTTGAATTGTCAACGTATTCAGAAGATGTCGCTAAAAACACAATAGATATTCGGTAAGGTCATACAAATAATTAATATATGTTATGTACGTAAAAAATATTTCTATTTTACCCAATGCAGATCTGTAGTACAAAAGAATTATTATATTTTTTTATGTACAGTCTTTACACAGTAATATTTAGAAACATACAAGTCAACTAGTAACACATTTGAGTGTATATTTAATAATGTTTAATGTTTAACATATTGAAGATATTAATGGTACACAGAGAATAATTACTTACCACACGTGTTGATATATACGCGTTTAAAAAACACATTGATACAATTAAAGAATTAAAGCAAAACGTTAACATAAAATCACTACCATAATTGATATTATTATATATTTCATTAAAGTATTAATTATATTTTATTTCAAATATCATGCAAAGTTCATATCTAATTTTTTTTTCCTTCGAAACATTATTTAAAGAGTTTAGAAAAAATGTTGGAAGATTAAAATAAATGAGATCTACATATAGTTTTTTTTTTTACTTTTGTATTAAAAATGCTTCAACAGTACCCAAAATTTGTTCATAGATCAACGCGTCTGAAAAAGAATTTAACCAGCCTTTTGCCTGCATATATAAACGTAACAACAGTATAAAACGCAGTAATTAAAAATGACAATAATCATATTGAGAGCATAACTGTTACACTTATGACATTGTTAGATCTTAGCAGTAAGTAGCTATATACTATTCATTATTAACGTTGATTTAGAGGGAGGATACGCATAATTTTTTCGCTGGTATGTTGAAGAGTGTCTAGGCTTGATCTGGAATAGGAGATATGATATGATTAGATGGTTCATACAAAGTGGATTATGTTGGAGCCGAAGGTGCAGGATATCTAGGCAGTTATCGGTCAGGTTTCGTTAGTATGTTCGTGCTTACTGTAACGCTCGAATGATTTTTTTTTCTTTTTTTTATCGTAATTCATACGAAATTCTACTGTTGTTTACATTCGTTAGGATCCTCGCCTTGTTTTTTCCCACCTGAAGGCGCATTGAACGGAGAAGATTCCTCATCTTCATCTTCTGAAGTTGTAATATCATCATTATCATCTTCCTCTTCTTCATCTTCATAATCTTCATCATCTTCTAATCCTTCACCTAAAAGTAAAAGATATATATAAAATATATGAAAGTAAAAGATTATATAAAACAGATTAATATATAATACAAATTCTTTAATAAATTACCTGTATAGTAAAGTACAGCTCTAGGAACTATACGTTCTCTAATATAATGTCCAATTTCAAAATCACTTGTAAGCAAAGCTTGAGTTTCATCATCTAACTCCGCTTCTGCATCATCGGGCACTATAAAATATCCAATAATTTAAAAAATTATATCATATCATGAACATATTAATAAAAAAATATGTCTACTTACCAACTGGTGGGCTAAAGAAATTAAAGAATGAATCATTTTGAACAGTTTTTGTTACTGTACGCATAGAACCTCTAGATTTATGTTTTTGATTCTTTTTTATTGTTTTGACCGTTACATTTTTTCCCTTTTTCCAATCAATTGTGCAACCCTAAAAATGATAAACATGCATTTGTTTTAATATGTAAAAATAATGTTTTTATCAAAAAATATATTTAACATATATTTAATAAATTAAAATATAATAATTATAATAAGTTACCTTGCTTTTATATATTTCAGGTCCTTCAAAACTGAATGGATCATTTTTTTCTGGTACACATCTTATAATATATTCTTTAGTAAGAACAGAATTGGTAAAATATTCATTCGGTTCAAAATAGAATTCCAGGATAAAACCCTAAAAAATTACAATAAATTTTAATTATTATTAATAAAATACTACAAATTAGAATAACGTAAAATATATACAGTTTACAAGTATACAATGTAAACATTATTATATATATTACTTACCATTGGATTAGATTTTAAAAATTTTACTTTGATGTCATTTAAATGTAATAAAATTGGTTCATCATGTTCTTGTACCATATCAGCCAACATACCAACATTTTTAAATATCGTTACCCAAAATGCAGGTATTCCTTTAACATCTTCATTTTCAGTTCTAAAACAAAATAATTTTATTAAATTCCGATAGAAATTTCATTGCCATAATTAGATTTTTGATAAAGTTATACAGATTAAATAGTATATAAATAAAAACTTACTCCTCTTTTTTTTCCTGAGGACCATCAAGATCTGCTTTCGTTTTTAATTCATTTGCCAAGGCCTCTTCATCTTCATCACTTTCCCAGACACACTGATCATCTGTTGGTTCGTATGAACCAGAAACTATTAGACTTCTTTTCTCGTATAGTGGTGCACACATATTGTAATAAGCACATTCTAAGGCATGTACTTCTTCATAAAATTTGGCTTCAATGTTAGTAGTAACCAATTGTAGTTGTTTGAGAGCCTTAATTCTACGTTTAATAGGTGCTGGTAGGGACTGCATTTGCTAAAAATTAAAATATTTGTTGATATGATTAAATTCATTTAAGAGAATATTTTCAATAATTAAAATATAGATGAGTATTTTATATAGTATGATAATATATATAAAACACTATTTTATAAAAAATTATTTTTAAATATCTTGGAATCCTATATATATGATTGAGTTATACTATTTATTTAATAAATAGTAGTTTCATAAAAAACATATACATTAATTACATGCATAAATGACAATTGTTTAATAAACGTAATAAATATATCAATAAGCAGCAAACCATATCATAGAATAAAAAAAAGAAACTTGATTTTTAACATAGCAAAGTAACATATGCATTTACTAATTTATATTTTTTTATATAAAGCAATAAAAAATTATTTAAACTGATAATATAATTTTGGAATACCTCTATCCCAGGTGCACAAACGAGATCTTGCAGAGTATTTATTTTTTCAGTGGTATTAAGTTTTTTCGAATCTAGCTCTGAAGTATTGCGTTCATCTTCATCTTCAACAGATTCCGTATCAGTAGTATCTCCGGCACGTTCTGGATCAGTGGTCATAGTACTATAATCCAGATTTATTTTCCATGAAAGATATTAAAAATAATACAATTAAAGCTACATAGATATTTAAAAATCTATACAAAATCTGTCTGTTCGTTAAATCTTATCTTATAATTAAAATTATATTTTTTATATATTTTAGAAATAAAAAATATTAGAAATTCTCAATTTTGTTACTTTTAATTCATTTCTATATGCCAATTGTTAAAATCGAAGAATGAGATCATACAAAACTGATACGGTATCTCATTAAACACAAAAGGCTGAGATTCCAATAAAAGTAATGTACTGCTATCAATATAAAAATTTAAACTTTAGCAAAATATTGTTAAGCAGTGATATGATATAATATGCATAGTTTTGACAAAAAGTTTAATTTTACAGTACAATAAAACTTTCAATTAGTACATCATTTTTTTTAGACACATGAGTACCTTGCTCTATTATATCAATTGACTATTTCTCAAATATTATAAATGTTAAACGATTTCAAAAATAATACTGCTTAAAAGTTATTTCGTTGCAAATTAAAATACATGCGAATGAACATTAACATTTAACACACAATGTTCATAATACTAAAAGGTTATTTGTTGGGATATATGCAAGCATCGTGAAATATACAAATTTTTCGCTTTAAAATGAGATTAAAGGAACAAATGGATATAAAATATTATAATAGATTAATTTTTCATAAGGAAAATTTACGAAAGATATTACAAAAACTTGAAAACAGATTAACAATTATAATGCAAAGGCATAGAGACGTGCACATGGAATGAACTCCGATCTTAAATTTTTGGCGTTATATCTACCTAAAAATACTAAAGTAAATTGTATATAAAGAATAAGAATAATATTGCAATAATTACATGCATTAACTAGGACAAAAAGATTTTTTTAATTGTAATTGCGTACCTCTTAAAAATGATGTCGTTCAGAAAAGAAGGAACAAAACCAGGAACAACGAACCGGCCGTTGTATCGATGGTTTTATCGGAGCTTTCGTTATACGTAGACGATGCGAAGTTAGTTGCTAGGCGCGTTTCGAAATTAGACGGAAATACGGACCAATCAAAATGCTTGGTTGTTCGAAGCAAACTGGCCAACCAATAGGAACACCGATTTTTACGTGATTCTAAATTTTATTTGTTTTATTTAAAGTGCAAATCATATCTATAAGTATAATATATTATTTAAAACTAAATGATGATTAAAATTTTTTTTATAACAATTTTATTTTAAATATATTATAATTTGTTATTTTACTATATTTTATTTTTTCATAAAGATATGAAAAAACTAAGTGAAGCTAATTTCATTGTGCAGGTACGGAATAACGAGTATGTATCGTCCTTTGAAAAATTTAATAGTTTTTTTAAAAGAACTTTACTGATATTTTCAGTATAGGGAATATTTGTTAATTATATTCAATATAAAAGTTTCTTTTCTACAAAAGTTGTCTTCCTCTCTCTCTCCTTTTTTTTATATATTATGTATAACTTTTATTACTTTAAAGAGATTTTAATAAAATGTTGTAGTACAAATATCTTTCTATGTATAATTTATATTTATAATTTACATGATAACATTATAATGTAGAGATTGCTAATGATACATAATTAATACATTTCTCCTAATTTAATTATAATAATATTGGTACTAAATTAATATCTAAAAATCTGTTACACGTCCTTTTCTTTCCCAATCCCCATAACGAGTTGGTTCTGGTCCACGTGGTCCACCAATTTCACCTGTTTTTGGATTTGTATTATCTGGAAATGGTTTCAAAGGTTCTTTTTCCTGATAAGGATGCTTTCCTTCTTCAAATTCCGGCAACTTTTCTATTAAATGTAACAAATAAACGTTTTATTAATATGTTATTGTGTACTTTGTTTTTCATTAAATATTACAAACCTATCGATGTACGTTCACGCAATTTCTTTCTAAATTCTTTAATTCTTTCACTCTCCACTTTTCCATCCGTCTTTTTCTCAGAAAACAAACGCGTGCAACCTGTGAAAAGACTACGTATAAGAAGAAATGCAAATGTCTTTAAAACAATTAGGTTACATCAATAAGTATCACTCTGTCTTTATTTATATTAACAACCTATTTATTGTATTTAATTCTTTCAGTTGAATTATTATTCGTGCATTTTGCACCATACTAGGCAAAACTTTGTTACCAAACATTTTTTCTCACTAAATTAATACAAATCCTTTATAAAGGTTAGGTTTCTCTATAGTTATCAGCTGACAAAGTATTAGTACATTTTCTTATTAATAGGCGCATATATTCTCAACACATAGATACTTTTACGAATTCAATATATTTAACGACTATTATTTAATTTGTCGACATTTTAAGCATTAAAAAAATGTGTGAAAAGATCAATAATTAATATATTATTTATTAGCTATTAAAATATCAAATAATTTACTAAAAATTAAAATAAAATACTATGCAACATTGATGCAACATTGATGCAACATTGATGCAACACTTTCGAAAATTACTGACAATCAGTTAAATATTATTATGTAGATCGACAAATATGTTATATAATAATCCAAAGTGGGGAGATACCTCTTCAGTTTATTGAGTTTCCCTTTCCATATATCTTTCGTATCCTTCCGTTAATATCATATAAACGGAAATATTACATAAGCGCAATATTTCATAATAGAAACAATTAATATAAGAAATAAAGTAACACTGACCAACATATATAATATAATCAAAAATATAAATTCTAGATTTTATTTAAATAAATTAATAAATATATAGCGATCGTCGAACAAAGAATTGAATTTCAACTCGTTATTATTTTTCTATTATAATAGGATTAAATAAAAATTCTAATGAGATTACGTGAATTGAAAAACGTTGTTATTTTTAATCGTACAAATGTTTGTTCAGCTTATCGTCGATGCAATAAATTAATAAGAATAATATGAACTATTTATGGAGAAAATATTTTCTATTAATTATACAATCAATAGATCGAAAGTACCACCAACAAAGTTTTATCAGTTGTTCAAAAAAATACTTCAATAAAAATCCCAATATAAAACTTTGAATACTGGATTAAACCAGAAATAAGTACTCTAATATTTCTACATAAAGGTTAAGGATTATCAAGGATTTATTTTCCATTGATCGTAAAACAAATACGATTATTACAATGAGCTTGATATTAAAATTTAATTATCATTATTATACATTATTATTATTATCATCATTGCTAATTTTTTATCTTGTCCCTTTTGTCCTAAATTCTTCATGTATAAATTCCTTTCCTATGTAAGAAAATTTTCGTCAAGAATATTTGATAAGAATAATTATATTCATAATCGATTTTGTTTTTCGCGGCTTTTACATTCAGCGATACGAATTTTAATAATACGTTACCAATACCAATTCACCATTATAGTCAACAGGTAGTCAAACTAGTTGCTCAGTTATCATATAAATACTTGCTTTTAAATATTACTGATTGATTTCTACAAAAGAAAAACTAGAAATAATAACCGGTTTGGTGAACAAGTACTCGAGTGAAAGGTCATACAAAAGAAAGAACACAAAATTAACTATACTTGATAACTCCCCACCATTCGTTGTTATTTTCAAGTGATAAATTCACAAAGTCGATTGACTAGTACTTCTGGTTTCTACTTTGAAAGTCAGTCGGTTTACACGAGTATCGATCGATTCAAGTGTTTTCTTACGTCTCTTCAGAATGGCTAATCAAAATGATAAAAAGGAACGAGTTATCAATTTCGGTGCTGGCCCGGCAAAATTACCAGAAGAGGTATTTCCAAATAAAGATTTCATTTTTTCTTGACTCTACTAATGTTTTAAAATCTAAATAAATGATCTATATACTATGGATATTGTATAGTGTAAAGATATAGTTTGTGTATAAATTCGATATATACGACAAATGATATTTCTTGTATTTATTCAAGTAAAATAGCATTGAGATATTTCTGAAGTATTGAAAAACATATTATCAAAATTTATAAAGACTTCAAAAAGAGAAATTTGGATTTAATTTTTTTCATAATATTAATTTATTAATATATTTTACCATGGGGGGTATAATCCGTAATAGATTCAACGATTTCTTAGACACCCTATGTGCAGGTCATAAGAGTTCATTGTACCATAAATCGTTTCATATATATGATAAACTTTGTAGGTATTGAGAGAAGTACAAGCAGAGTTACTTTCGTTTATGGGTACTGGGATAAGTATACTCGAGTTAAGTCATCGTTCGAAAGATTTCGAAAATGTTGTCAACGGTGCGCAAAAAGTTTTACGAGATTTATTGTAAGTTCGAAATAAAATTTTCATTTTTATCGTATTATCGAGAAACGAGTATTACACTTATATGAATGGTGTTTATGATGATTTTACAGAAAAATCCCAGACAATTATAAAATTTTGTTTATGCAAGGAGGAGGCACAGGATCGTTTGCAGCTATTCCTTTAAATTTAATGACCACCGGTACGGCAGATTACATTGTTACAGGTAAATAATACGTAAAATATATTAGAAACTTATTATGCTATTCATTTTTTCTTATGAAAAAATATAATATATGAAATTTAATATTGTTAGGATCATGGTCAGCCAAGGCAGCGAAAGAGGCAACTAAATATGGAAAAGTTAATTTGGTTTTACCAAAAGTAACGAAATATACAGGAATTCCGAAACCGAGTACATGGCAATTAGATTCGAATGCATCTTATCTTTATTATTGCGCTAATGAGACTATTCACGGTAAATCATGCAGTAATAAAATAAGCATGATAATGTTATCTTTTATTTACATAATTGTTTTATAGGTATCGAATGGAATTATATTCCAGAAACAAACGTACCACTCGTTGCCGATATGTCATCGAACATATTAACGAAACCCTTGGATATTTCTAAAGTATATAATGCAATATATTTTTATCTTGTTTTTTTCATAATTGCAATATCATTACATATGTAAAATCTATTGTAGTTTGCATTAATTTTTGCTGGAGCACAAAAGAATATCGGACCAGCTGGCGTTACTTTGGTTATTGTACGAGATGATCTTCTTGGTCATGCTATGCCAGTTTGCCCAAGTATTTTAAATTTTACAATCATGGCAAATGATAATTCTTTGCACAATACTCCGCCACTTTTCCAGTAAATATAACGATATTTTTGTTTGTAAAAAATAGTTGAAAAATGAAGTTTATTCATCGTTACGTTACATTTATTTTAGAATATATTTTGTGGATCGAGTATTTAATTGGATAAAAGAGCGCGGGGGAGTTGAAAGTATGGAACAAAATGCAATTAAAAAGAGTCAAAAGATATATAATGTGATCGACAAATCTAATGGATTTTATAGATGTCCGATCGATGTAGATGCACGTAGTAAAATGAATATTCCATTTAGAATAAAAGACAATGATGAAGAATTAGAAAAGGAATTCCTTTCTGGTGCAGTCGCTCGTGGAATGCTTCAGTTAAAGGGACATAGGTTAGTACGAAACTTTCAAGAAACTGTTCTATTAGAGAACTAATGAAAAATGTGATATCAGATATCTGAGAAATATGATATATGAGAAATATAAAGATTTACTCAAGTGTTCTATTATAAATATGTTACAGATCTGTTGGCGGTATACGTGCTTCGTTATATAATGCAATTCGAGAAGACGAAGTAGAAGTATTAGCAAAATATATGGAATGGTTTTATGAACAGCATAATAAGAAGTAAAAACATTGATCATCTGTGCTATTATGAAATAGCTTGCCAATATTAAATTTATTGCTCTGTATTATTTGTAAATACAAAGTGTACCAATTTTGAAATAATTATCTTTTATAAAATTTTAAATTTGTAAAAATAATATTTTCTATATTAAGTAAATTTTTTTATTTGAAATTGGAACTAATTTATATCTTCGCTATTATGACACTTTTGTGAATTATCTTGTACACATTTGCATTTAATTTCAGTTTCAATTCTTTGTTCTTCAAATACTTTATCTAGTGCAATTTCCAAATTAGAGTTAGTCCTACGTATTCTATCTACAACAGCTTTAGCCCACTGTAATATAAATGTACTTAAAAGTTTATCTTCTTATATATTTTTTATTTACGAGATAAAGGCTTTATTGGGTATAAAATTTACCTTAAAGTATTCCTTTACTCTTTCAGGTGTCCAACCAATTGGAGTACTCTTTTGAAGGTCTCGTAAATTGTATAATTTATCTGCTAGTAATACTAATTTAGCTCTATGACTTCTTTTAGGTGCATTTTCTATTTGCAAACGTTTACGTTCTGCTTTAGGTAGAGCCTTATCATCAGTTATTTCTTGAACAACTTGACTCACTGTATATCCAAATTCTTGTTCGATTTCATCAAAACTAGTATCTGTATCTTCTACAGTGTCATGCAAAAGTGCAGCTAAGATTACAACAGGGTCGTATACATCACCTTCATGAACTAAAATGTTAGCAACTCCTAAAATAATAATTTGTTCTACATTCTTTTAAATACGTAAAGTATTATGCATTGATTTTCTAATTTTGTTTGTTATATCAAACCTATAGGATGGTTTATATAAGGTGTTTGTGCAGCATCTTTCCTTTTTTGATTTTTATGTTTTTCTGCTGCGAAGTTAGTACATTTAATAATCAATGATAATAATTTATTATTTGAAAGTCTTGGAACGCAAGAATCACAGGGGCCACCTTCCTTAAATGGATCAGCAAATGTTACTTTTTCAGTAGTACTTTCTTTTATACCAATCACTGGATCTGCCATTGTTGCTAAAAAAACGCTTTTTGTTATGTCAAAACGAGAGTCTTCATATTTGTAAGTCATTATATGCGATTGCATATTTTCTAGTTTTTCATTTAACGTTTTAAGTTGCAACAGATAGAGATTACTCATTTTGGAAAATATTTTGTATTGTTACTGTTTCAAAAAAATTTCTCTTACTTTACATAAATAAAGTCAGGTACTATTATACTTTTAAAGAGATATTTACTTTAAATAAACAACATGAACGTTTTCAATTGTTTTTAAAATTGACGTTTATTAAACAAATGAAATGAAATAAAATGCACCGATTAAAAATCTGATGATTTATTGAGTAATTTTTAAAATCGTATTCCATAATATAATGTGTACAAACTTTTGGGGTTAACTACACAGAAAATGCTCCGATAAAAAGAGATGCGCTATAAGATCTTCTGGTACAATTGCACTTTATTATAACTTCCATTCCGATATGTTTTCTTCTATGCGACTCTTACTTAATTACCTTAAATGAATATCAACTTTTATTGCACTATGCTTACCTAACTTTAAAACTAATTGTAAAATCTGTAGGATACGTTATCGATAGTCGTGAATCGATTATATTACGTTGTATTTGGCGATCGCCGCGCCACCTACTAGTAGATACTAACACTTTCTATGCAACACTTCTCAGAAACTGTCAGCTGACAATTTTGTATATTATGTTTGTTACATTGTGTATATATTAAAGTGCATTGAAAAATTGTCAAAATGACGCTCAAAAGAAAATTGACACAAGAAGATTTGAGGAAGGCTATGAGTGAACATAAGAAAAAATTCGAAATAGTAAAAAAGATAGAATCACCTTTAGCAAAATATCCTTTTCATTACTACTGTTAAAGTTAAGTTACTATAGTTTTATCATTTATATTAGTTATATTAGAGTTATTATAGTTTATTCTATTCGTATATATATAGATAAAATTGTTTATTAATTTCCTTAACATAGTACACACATATACAGATGCAGGTCAATTAATGTGCATTCTTTGCAAGTGTATTGTACGTAGTGAAACAGTCTGGGCTGTTCATATAAATTGTAAAGCTCATAAAGAAAATGTAATATTAGCAAAGAAAACAAAGTTAGAACCTGAACGACCTTCAACAGCTGTATCATCTACATTTAAGAGGCCTTGTTCCTCAATAGAAGAAAATACTGTGAACAAAAAAATAAAGGGTATACTCAAGAATCCTTCTAAGCCACTCGCACAATCAAATTTACCAGCAGATTTTTTTGATGATTCTTCTAAACAGTCAAGCGTCCCTTCTACACTGGTCATTCCTATAACAATACAAGAACCAAAAAATTCTTCAGAGGAAACAAATAGTGACACAGAGAACAGAACGCATACAGATATAGAAAATAATATTGATAAAGAAAAGGAGAAAGTAAAAGAAACGAACCAAGCAGCCTTGCCAGAAGGATTCTTCGACGATCCAATTATGGATGCTAAAGTAAAATCTCAAAAAGTATAACTTTTATAAAGAATGTCTATATGTTTTCTATCTTTTCAGGTTCGTAATGTTGAATACAAAGATCCCATTGAAGAGGAATGGGAAAAATTTCAGAAAGAAATTAAAGAAGAAACAGCTCAATCTGCACAAATCATAGCCGACGATCAAGAAGAAGCGACGACAGAGAGGCAAAGAGATGAGATAGAAGAACAAATACGATATTGGTCAAGGTAAGAATAATAAATACATTAAAAATAATTTTTTACCCTTTTATTATTTCTTATATGTAATTTATTTAAAAGGGTAATGGATTTTGTAAAACGGAAGGAACAAGTTCAAGCTACAGATAGAAAACTGGAAAATATAGAAGATGATATGTCGACTGATGATGAAACAGAATTCGATGAGTTTTTAGATTGGAGAGCAAAGAATTCTTATAAATAAAATATATTTTTCGTGTATTTATGTTCATTGGTTATAATAAAAATTATCTTTTTATATTTCTTTAGTTGCTATTAGTATTATTTAAACTTAAGAACTTGACAAAAATTATGCAAAAATATGAATCATACAAAATTGGAAATTCTAAATCAACAAAATGTATACAGTGTATTAAGATTTTATTAAAATGAATTCAGAGTCAGAATATATAATTAAGTTTCAAATACATTTGGTATATGTTATACATTATTTGTTATAAGCTATATTATATGAAATATATAATATAAAGATTACAAGGTACGCTAAGCCGCTATTAAAGTATATAGTATATGTATATATATATATATATTTTTATATATATAGTACGTTTACAGATCATATTGTAACGATATTTATTTTCGTTACACGTGATATTTTATAAAATATTTCAAGTTTTGGAAAAAAAAAGGGAGATTTGTATAATATTTTATCCGCACCTATCCACACTGAGTTCCTAAATTCTATTATTCTAAATTAAGTGTTCCTTTGCTTAGATTCTGCTTATGCTTTTACAATATGATTTTAATTTTGTTTTTTTTTTCTTGTTTACTTTCCCTGATCATTCAAAAAGCCATTCCTTACTTTCTTAGAGGCTTAGATGTAACGCGTCATAGAGCTTAATAGTAATTTACTTAATTATAATTTATCATACGAGTAAAAGCGGCCTACGTATGTACGATCATGTAGACTATATATGTGTGGACATTATTAAAATGCATTATAGTATTTTTTTTATCAACCTTGCCACATGTATATAACCTTACGTCAGATCACAATTATACATCATGGGTTGCGTCGGCGTATATATATATATATATAAGTACGAATATATCTGTGATAAAATATATGAATGTGACTTATCAATCTTCAAAATGATGAAGAAGAAAGTAAGTAAAATTGATTATAGAGAGAGAGAGAGAGAGTAATATAATATTATCGGTCACAAAAATGTTATACATTTTTGTATAGCTATTCCTGAAAGTAAGCGATCATTTCCTATACATATCTTCTTAATATCGAATATAAGACAAAACGAGTATATCTTTCACTTATATTATACATAATACAATAAAGTGATAAATCGATCATTAAGATATTAGGAATAAATCTTTTGTGATAAGTGCCTTATGTGACGAGTTAAGAAGAAAAATCGTAGATTAGGATTGTGAAAAAATGTCTTCGATAAAGAACAACATGTATATCGTCTCCATTCGATTCTCATCCTATCTTAATATACGACTGTCAGATTCTATCTAGTGAAGAAACGCAAACGCTTCTCAAATACTGTATAATTGCATATAAATTATCGATTACTAAACTATCGTATTAATCTATCATCTGTTGTTGTTGTAGTTGTTGTTTTAGTTGCTGCTGCTTCTGCTGCTGCGTTTTTCAGCGCATCATCCTAATTTTGATTTCACGGTGACACATCGCATAATCGTTGTCATCGAGAAGGATATTTAAAACTTTTTCTCAAATCTTTCATTATGATAAAGTAAAGTTCGATATATTATTATCTCTCGCAATATATAAAAAGAAATGATTTGTCACAGGTACGATAGATTGTAAACGGTATTCGAAATGATTTCGATATATTTGAATTATTCAGGGGGATATAATTCGATCGATTTTATCGAAGATGGCATCAAAGTGGTCCAAACACTTCCCCATATTTGCACCACTTGCACCTCTTCGATCGGAAAAGATCGAAACTTCGTGGATTGTTTAACAGACATTATCGAGAATACGTGTAATTGCGATTAGTTTCTATAAATCGCGTCGAATCTCTCGTTATTGAATTTTATAAGAGCCGACGAAAATAATTGTTGGATCGTTTTAAGATTTAACTTTTCTGTTAAAGCCGGTACAATTGTTATATTTGACGATCGATTTTCATCGATCGCAAAGTCGATTTTCTAACAAATTCAACACTTCAAAGGAAGAGGATAACATTTCTGTTAAATATTCAAGTTGATAGGAGACAAGAGATTGGATATTTTGGATTTGATATTGAGATAATCATTGATATACCAAGGTAAATTGATTCTTATCCGTTGAATTAACGTTATACATAAATAGATATCTACGGTATTGTTACACGCATTGGCGATGATTGGCGGTCGAAGATCCTAAGACGTAAGATTTCACATTAAAGCGTAGAAACGAGCCGAGCGAAATATTATACGATTATCGAATATTTTATTATACCCGGCGAATAATTATCATCATTCCGGTGTTCATCATCATAGTTTTAACGAAATGGCACTTGCAGAGAAGCGATTGTAGAATACGCGAAGTATTTTTGAAAGATCGCTTAAAATAGAATTTTTACAAAAGTCAGCGAGTGTCTTTGAGTAAGAATTAGAGGAGGCACTCTTGCGCGCGCGTCCTATACTTTCCTTTATATACCATTTTCTTCTCATTTAGGGCGGAAAGAAACTATGCGTAAATCGTTTTTTCTTTTTTTTCTTTTTTCTTTTTTTTCTTCGTGCATAAACGCGGCGATGCACTTATTAAACTTTACAATAGTTAGTATATAACGAATTAATCAAAGAGAGTGTACGCCGATATGCGGACATTTAAGTACACTTCTTCGAGATATTTTATTCTTCTTCTGTATCTTTTTCCTTTCTTTCTTTTCTTTTCTTTTTTACCTTTTTTTTCTTTGATTCATTTTATTTCTTTTTTTTTCTTTCTTTTGCAATCGATCAGCGTTACGCTCTAATTAATATCTATTTCTAACGCTCGCTAAACTTCGTACTTTTTATTCGTTAAATCTTTCTACGGCTTGAGAAGAACCAAAGGATATCATTGACCTCATTCGAATCGATGAATCCTTCGGGACACGTCACATAGCAAAAGTATATTCAATGTTTTATGCGTTTATTTATAGATAATCATATATCTAATAATATCGTGAAGTAATTCGATCAAATCCTGAAATCGAAACCTTCCCCTAATTTCGTTTCGGAATTTAATCGATATTTTTCTTCTTAGAGATTTAAATTAGTCTAATCTTAAAAATGTCAGATGTGAAGCATAGATTTGCGCATAATGCGACACACGCACTCTTTCTTTTATCTTTTTTCATTTTCATTCATTCTTTTTTCCATCCGTTCTGCACGTACACGCACACACACACACACACACACACACTCTTCCTCTCTTTCTCACAAAGTTCTCCTCCCTCTGTGCATTATTTTCTTTCTCTATCTTTTTTTCTATTTTATAATCCTTTCATTCTACATGTAAATAATTTACGTGCGCTTTGCGCAGAGGAGGCTTTTACATCTAATCAAATTTATGCGAATGCAGATGTTAGAATATTATTAATAAAGATTTCACAGGTGCGGACTAGAAAAATCTAAGCGAATATTTACTCCTAAATAACAATAATGATTAATAATAATGTTAATAATATTTAATAATAGTAAAGACGTGATTAATATAATAACAAGGGAGAACGAAGAACTATAAGATAATATACGTTGCACATGGATCACAGAGCAGACACAGTCAATGAGCGATTTTCAAAAAGAAAACAAAAAGAAAAAGAAATAACAATCTATAAGAATAGTGTAAATAGTTTCTTACAATTAGCTTCGTTTGAAATTCTACCTATGCTGAAATAAAAAAACGTGTACGCGATTTCGTGTAATCGTTTGCTGCATTTTTTTATCTTTCTTTTATATCGCGTCTATGTTCGTATGTACGAATGTGTGTGCATGTATGTATGTATGTATGTATGTATGTATGTGTGTTACGAATATATACTTCATATGTATATGTGAATTTATCTATTCGTTTAATTTATAATAATGCATTTAATATACGCGCAGTTCGCAGGCACTAAATTGCTCAGATACAATCGTACTGGAGTTATTTTTTTGTCTCTTTATTCTTTTATATATTTAATGATATTCTTATAAGTCATTAAGAAATTCGAAATATAATTTTTGTCTTTAATCAAGCATCTTTTCTTCGTAAAGACTTTCTTGTGCGAATTAAAGAGATAAAGATATATTATATATATAAATATATATACATATACATATATTATATTATATATATATATTATATATGTATATGTATATATATATATAAAGTTATGATATATACCATTGGTCGTTCTACCTATAGCAAAGTGTTTCGAGGCGATCATTCGAATTTACCCGCGTATCATTTTCTTATTAAAATCTCATTCGATGACGTTTCATTACATTCGATTACAACGATCTCGATACATATCTATTTACTTACATATACGTACGCGTATTTTTCATCTTCTTGACCCTTTTTGTCTTTCTTTTTTTTTCTTTGTTTTTTCTTTTTTTTTTTTTTTTTTTACATGAAACTTATGAAATTATTGGCGGCTGTATGGTCGGCTGCGTTTATCATTTTTTAAAAGTAATACTATCAAGATGATTTCCATTTGGAAAATAGAAAATCGTCGCCTCGAAATATAGAAGCCTATTCGTTTACGTATTTATGTTTAAATCTAAATTGAAATTTTATATGTAGATTATTTACGTTCTACTCTTACTGTATCGTACGATTTGAATTAGGGCATTCGGTATCAGAATGAAACGAATATTCGAGATTATTAGATAATACATAGTCGCGATTTAAATTGATTTTACTCGAAAGTATATGATCGAATCATCTTATTCGTACTTATAGTTCGGTCATAACACTACAAGAATAGTTTTGTTAGTTCTTCTATAGTTAAGTCCTCCCTCTTTATGTTATTTTAATTTTTCTTTTTTTTTTTTTCCTTTTTCTTTATTTCTTATAACATCATTCGAATATTCGCACATTTCAATACGATTAAATCGTGTGGACAGAAGATTAACAGTATCGGGATCATACGTTGTGTGCTAATTGCAGTGCTTTTACGACGCGATGATGCTTTGAATTATTTCGATATTTATTCTTCCAAAATCTTGAATCAAACACTTTCGTCTGGTCCCTTTCATATTGGCTTCGCGACACCAGTCGAGTTGTGACATTGGAATTATTTTTGTTCGATGTAAAATATTATATATTTTATTCGATATCTTTCTTGGTTTTTATTCTTTTTGTTTCTTTTTATTACTTCTTTTTTTTTTTTTTTAATTATTATTATTCACACTCTTTCTTCGTCTATTCTCGAGAACGATATTTAAATCGTTCCTTCTATCTTTTTTGTTCGACAAGACGAACAAAATTATCTCCGACCATAATCACGCCTAGTTGTCATAATTTTATCCTTTTTTTTTTCATCTTTTTTTTTTTCATTCGTTAATAATACGCATACACACACTGGATGGAGATTTCACGAGTAAAATTTGTCTTTTTCTTTTAGGATATAGACGCGAAAATTAAGGTGTACGAATATCGAATGAAGTACGATAGAACACAGAGATCGTCCGACGAATCGTTCAACAGTCTTTTCTTTCTTATTTTTTGTCTTTTGTTTTGTTTTGTTTTGTTTTCCTTTTTTTTTCTTTTTTTTCTTTTAAAACAAAGTTCAAATAAAATCCATTTCTTTTTCTCTCGACAAAACGATACACGGATTTTATTTTACCCTCCTCTTTATTTAGTTGTTGTTGTTGTTGTTGTTGTTATTTTTCTTCTTCTTTTTTTTTCTACTACGATATTTCAATTCTTTCATATACGTACAAATAACAATCCCCCTTTTCTTGTACGTAAATTTAACTTGACATTTATATAATGATTTTTTTTTTTTATTAAAAAGTATAAAATGCAAAAGATAAAGGAGACACACGTTCGAATTCTTCGGATAATCTCTATATAATCTTCCATCGAGCGGATAAGTGCGAAAACGTATCGTCATTTTTCGTTGGTTGACATTTTTTTTTGAAAATACGCGTTTTGAACGAGGATACAAATTTTGATAATTAAATTCTCACATTATTTTTTTTTTTTGCTTGATTTTTATTGATTTTTCCCATATTCGAAGAAGAAATGATTGCCATGATTGTAAGTTTAGCGACGTGGCATTACCCCATATCCCCTCCCTCCCCCTTCAATTCCCCCACCCCCGAGACAAATCGTTTCAACGATCAAATTCAGATTATTTTATTCGCGACAGAATAGAAGTGGTAAGAAAATCGATTTTACTTATATAATCGCGATGAGAGAAACAGAGAGAGAGAGAGAGCGAGAGAGAGAGAGAGAGAGAAAAAGAGAGCGAGGGAGAAAAAAATAGAAGAATTATTTGTCGCTTATGAAAATCTATGTAAAAATCCGATCGATGAAACGATAGAAACTGGAGGGGGGCGGGGGAGGGGTCTTTAGGACGATCGATCCAATCTACGCTTTGGGTTCGAGAATCTCAACGGTGACGTTTTCCAAGACCGGATCCGTCACGTTGTTTTGAGGATTACTCGGTGGTGATTTGTTGTTTGATTTGGTTGACACTGCCGATGCGTTGCCACTGCTACCACGGCTGCCACGTCGCGATCCTGTACGTGACCCTGGCGAACAGAGATTTTTTTCTTGCTAAAGTATCACGTGCTTTGTTGCGACAGCACGAAATGCCAGAGAATAGCTTTTAAGCACGAATACCTGCGCGGGAGAGATTTATTAGTCAGTGCGCTCACGTTACTTACTTGCTCTTTTGTTTTTAATAATATTTTTTTTGTTTTTGTTTTTTTGTTTTCTAATATATATATAACACATGCATGTATCTTAACATCACGGATTGTTTCGAAGAGAAACGATTTTTGATTGGAAGACAAACAAATAGTTGAATTATTGAAACATCGTTTAGCAAATTTTGTACTTTTGTTATACGTAGCAACATTTTTACATCATATCGCATCTTCGATACATCCCGTGAGATTTAATATTCGTCAAAAGTATTCGAACGAAGAGAGTCTTCCACGGTTCCCCTTTTACTAAACTTAACGACGACCTTCTTCTATTTATTATTTCTCGTAAATATGAAATATCACAATCTCATGGGAGAGAACGTAAGGGAAAGCTCGTTCGAATAAATTTTACTATCTGCATTTTAGTGGACGTGGTGTAATCGAGAAAGAGAACACTTGATTTACGTTTAACGCGTTAACACTCTAAACTAATGTCGATAATAAAATTATTGAAACGAATCACATCACGTTGCTATGATAAGTCCCGATAATTCTATGATATTCGAATATAAAATATACAATAACTATTTACTACAATAGAACAATTGAATAATAATAATAATAATAATAATGAAAAATAATATGTCAATTAAAATTGACGAAAAGTTTACTAATAGCGTCTACTGTTAACTGCTATTAAACAATAATTTGTTTTTAATTAACCCGAACCGAACTCTCATGCATTGTTTAACTATTGCAATATCGTCGATTCAAAATGTCTAACATCTTATACTAATTACTATTCTATTTCTAAAAAGCAGAGAGAAAAAGAAGAGGCTGCTTGAATTAAGCTTCTTCTTATTTCCTCTAAAAATGATTTGTACAAAATTTAGCTTTAAAGATGATGATCGTATAAAAGATGATAGGAAAAGAAAAGAAAAATTGATATAATTTTTGGATGATTTAAAGAATAGATGCAAACATATTCGTTGGTTTTACTGTAGCAAGCAACTCTAATCGACAAATTGAAATCGCTAGATCAAACGAAATAGCTTTTTTTCTAGAACAACACTAAAGATATATACATACGTTCATGTATACATATGTATAATACATGTCTACGATTTGAATCAATGCATATCCAATATTATCTCAACAATATTTTACGTTAATTTCACGTATCGTAATCTTACATCCGGTGTTATAATCCAAGATGGAATCCGATACGAAAGTAGACGGGATCCTCTCAAATAGTTTTTCTTGATAAAATCTTGGCAAAGTTTTCGATTAAATATATATATATGTATGTAATTCTTTTTTTTCTTTTTTTTTTCTAAAGATAAACATATTTTACGAAAGATTCGCGAATGAGAGAGAAATATTTGTTCTTGGATGAGAAAGAAGAGAAAAAAGAAAAATAATAATAGCTGTTTTATAGCATAGAGAAGTAAGTCACATTTCTGCTGGTTGACAACAAATAATCAAGATACATCTTCAAATTATTTCAGAAAAAAACTCGATGAGACAGATCTTTACTTAGCAAACAGCTTTTCATTTCTTTTGCAGGCGATTTTGTACATGCGATTGTAAACGCGAGAAGAAGACACTCTTTGAAAGATTCGTGGCAAGAAGAACTCTTCTACATCGAGACAGGCAAAACAGGTAATATAGATAGATAATCAGATATTTTCCCTACGTATGTTATGTACTATATATGTTCATATATATATATATATGTATATATTATTGTGTGTAAAAGTATGTGTGTGTAGTTTCAGATTTTTATCTATAGATACGAGGTGACCAATCAAAATCGATACGTTCGACGTTTCCGACGGAAAAAGAAATTTCGATATGATATTTTATTCGTTCATTTTGTTTTTTATCTTCATTTTATATCGTTGCGTTTGTTTTAAAACAAACAAAAAAAAGCTCTTTCAGGAACATTAATCAAAAAGAGTACCAACCAACGCGTATGTGTTATAACTAATTAAGAAAATGACATTTCTCTCCCATAGTTTACAAAGTAATCTTAAAAACGTATCCGTTAATCGCGAATCTTTAGCAAATATTTTCTCGGCAAAGGGATTACATTTTGTTATTTTGAAAAAGATATACAAAAGAGGAATTGGGACAAAGAGAACGTAGATAGACTAGATAAGAGGAAAAAAATGTATTGATCCCTTCTCTTCTTTCTCTTCCCTGTTCCCCGTTTTACTCCAGTAAAATATATCGCCAAATGTAAGGCTAGGATTTGAAAATAATAGGCTATTATATTTTAGTAAAATAAATTCAGGAGAGTTTTTACGTCGAAAAATGAAAATCTATTCCTATCGTGGTCGTTTCGAAAGGTCACACAACGTATACGCGTATATATATATATATATTATATATGTATGTATAATTAGGAAGATAGAAGAGTCGTCTGTTCTATTAGAAAACGGGGCTTGAATAACAAGTTGCTTGCTTAGTAAGTGAATGAATAAAAACCCGTACGGCTCACTCTGTGTTGAGAGTGCTGAGTGTGTTTCGCACCTTGCGAGGCATTTGGCGAGTGTGCACGCAAAGAAACCATCGATGGTTGCCTCGATGGTACGCGTACACTTGCCCTAGAACCACGACGTTCCTGGGTATGCAGAAGTTTGTTATCCCTTAGCAAGGAGACGTTCATCAATCGTGCGTTGGGAGTGTTGAAAATCGTTCGATTTTCTCGCCAACGTGCTCTGAAACGATCCAAGTAGGACAATATCATCGAGTAAAGTTTCGCTAAAGTTTCGTCACACTTTAAACTTACTTGCTGAAAAGTCTAAGAACGACGCATATAATGACGAACATCAGTGCCATGCCAACGAGAACTCCGATCATCGCTGGGTCCACGTATTGCAAACTGGGTTGTTCTTTGTTCTCGGCTAAAAACGTGAAAAAATTCACTTGACGTACTTTATTAAAGACATTCCACGAATAGCATTCGGCATCGGGTAAATAATTAAATCAACACGTGTCAGAATTCTCTTCGAAAGTATTATTTTTCTTATTTCGAAGATCCTTCATCGTTTTCACCCTTACCAATGCAAACTATGACACCGTCGGGCTGCGTCACAGGAATCTTCTCGAAGATGCAAATGCATCGATTGTCCCTGCATTCTGTTTGGCTCACTCGGGCCTCGCATTGTTCGTGAAAGAAGCAACTCTCGTTAACGTTCACAGCTGAAAATAATTTCGTCAGATTTTCTTTTTCCTTTTTTTCTACGATCAACGAAGAATGGTTTCCATTATACATGAAAAAGGTCATCTCTATTCTTACGGTAAACGAGCGTCGAGAAAAAAAATTACCATAATAATTTATTCTTCTATTAACTTTTTTCTCTCTCCTCATTAATAAAGTTTTAATTAGAAAACATTTGATTCGACACAAACTTACAGGTTGTCCGCTAAAGTGGTTATTTTGTTAATATTTCAATATCTGAATATGTATATTACATATACATAAATGAATATATAATTAACCGTATTTGTATACAAACATAGTTAATATAAAATTATTCAATAATTTTAGTATTATTTGTGTCCATTATTGAAATGAATCCTACATATTTTTCAAACATATATACGATTATATTATACATTTATTACTTGAGAAAAAATATTTGGGGTACGTTTCGATAAAGTCAATAGAAATGTTTCTATCGTTTGAAATACAAATTTCCTTCTTCATTCGGAAGTGAAATCGACAAGCGAATGAAGCGACGTGCATTATCGAGGTCACTGACGTTTCTATATGCTATGTACTCTCCCTTCTCCTTTATAAGGTACTCGTGTACGACGAACAAACAAAAGGGTACCATTGTCTCTAGATCCTCATGATACAACAGTCAATTATCATCCAATATTTCAGGTGCCCTACTGGCACTCATTGTCAGATTGGGCTAAGCAATCGTTAATGTGTTGTGCTTACTGATACGGAAATATATTTCTTTCGCTATTTTCGAGATATTGGATGCGCACACGTGTTGTAATTCAAAAATATACAATAAATAGATCGAACAATCGAAATTCAATCGAAACAAAATGTTCAATCTCCTTGTCAATTATTCGCAAATTCGTATTAAACGTAATCAAATGAAAACAATTATCAAAAAAAAAAAAAAAAATAAGAATTTGTCTCTACTGACACGTTTAAATATATACTAACTTACGGTTTCCACATTTGTCAATATGATTAGTGACTTTAAATTCTTCTCTACAAGTGCATATGTTCTTCTTCGGTTCACAGTAAGATCCGTTGAAGCCGCAATCGCGATCTGACACGCAACTGTCGCTAAATTTCTTGTTTCCTCGATCGAAGTTATCTAAATGGAAATAGAATATAAATGTTAGTATAATATATATTTTTCGTAGGGTTTCAATTGAAATACAATTAAATAGATAGGATTCTAGTTAAGAAGGATTACAGAGTCAGCTGATATAACGATAATGAAAGCAGTAACGTTGAGATTAACGGAACTAAGAAAGCAATCCCTTTGCAAGGCAAAATGATCCCTGCTTGATTGTCGCATTGTCGCTGCATAATAGGCATTCGCTCGATTCCAAATGGAAATGGTCTTTCTTTCTTGTCATTCCGACAGACATTTGCTTGCTTTCTCATTTCACGATCAGTAAACTATTAAACAGAGTCCTAGAGAATTTGATAATGATGAATAACAATGTTGCATTAGCTATAGAAAATTGTCGAATTGTTTCCATGTAAATTAATGCGACCGATTCTCTCTAATTTTGATTTTATTAAAAGAGAGAGAATTTTTAAATGGAAATATTTCTATTTTATTTCTATCTTAGAATAACTATTTTAATCCATATGGGGATATTGCATTTTTCATAGATTGGTGGTGCTCGATAATCGGTCGTCTTTCAACGCTGGCTCATTTAAAAATAACTTATTATAAATATCCTCGTGTTGCAACTATGTTCAGCGATGATGGGTGTTTCGTCGAACGTTCAAATTATCCGTCTATCGTTCAGATGAATAGATAAATAAACGAAAGGTCCGCTAAGCACTAAGATTTCCTCGAAGAAGGGCCAACCTTAGTCAACGAAACTATCGACCTACGACTTTATTTACAATCTGCTCGGCTTTCAGTTTCACGATGTCCTACTTCTGGAATCTTTTTTTACCGAAGAGAAGACTTAAGCTCAAACCTCACTTGACTCTCATTTTTAACCACCAACCTGGAATCTTCTCTTACTCTTTGGAAATAAAGAAAAACGCTTGGCCCCAAAACAATGAACTCAGATCGATCCAAAAAAATAATTTTCCCTTTCGATATTTTTCTTCGGTTACTTCACATTGCTGTGTTTTAAGCTTAAAATCGATTTTAGTAGATTTTCAAGGATAACAATGTCAATTTCAGTACGTTTACAGATGTCACGCGATTTAACAATTATTTGACTTTTTATTTTTTCATCTCGAAATAAGAGCAAAAAAGTCACAATCTTTAAAGGAGGCAATATTTAATAGAACGAGATTGAAGAGAAAATGTTTTACGAAACAATTAGTTGGATAAATATTCTTAGAAAATTGTCAATAAACTATCGTTGCGTGTAGATCGGTAAATTGTTACAAGAGAGTATCCATTAATTGTAACGATTTTAACTTGAATTGTATAAAAGTTGTACTCGAATGGTAGTCGAACATGAATCTCGTCTTCTCATACATGACTCAGGTAAGGCCGACTTTCGTGTATACACGGAACTAAGGTCTCGGGGAAAATCGATAGCCGCAGTTCGCGCATTATTGTGAAATTAATTAGTAATCTGTGAAAAAAATAATCTCCATAAGGATGCTTACGTCATTAATTTCAACTTATAATCGATTAGCATCGGTTTTATAAAAAGGTATCAAACATTAACAGATTGTTCACTTTGCATTTGATAAATATTTTTTACGATATAGTAATTCATGCGTCGATGTAACGTGATACGAATTATTATTATAATTAAAAAAACACAATTGCATGTGTTAATTAAGAAATAGATCCATAAAAACTAGCGTTAAAGTATTTAATTGTTGATTTTGAAAAATATTAGGTACCTATAAATATATATATATATAAATTATTTAAATAAATAAAAAAAATTAAAATTATATAAAAAATTTATTTATTATAAATTATAAAATAAATATTATATATACTCTAGTTCAGGAGAAAAATTCGAAATAATTGATACAATGTTTCGCGGGAAAGAATCGTTTAAAGGAACGATTAGTAAGAATTGTGTTTTAAATTGTTCCGTTGATTAGCGGAGTCTTTTGTTAGTAAAGAAAGAAATTAAGAAGAGAAAGAAGAAAAGAGAGAACATTATAGATAGTTATCACGAAGGTAGAGATCCCGTAAGTAGAAGTAAAAAATGGCGACGTGCACGGGTCAATCTACTAGGCGTTAAAATGGGTCATTTCGTGGGGTGGGTGGGTGGTTGGTGGGGGGGGTTTCATGGCATGTTGCCAATGCTCTCTCTAGCACGAGTCGTTTCTGTTCCTGCCGCAGTGTATGAAAAGCTCACCTTCGAAACTACCTTGAATGAACACGAATGAGTCTGACTGTCTGACTGACTGTCTGTCTGTCTGTCTGTCTGCAAGTTTCATGCGTAAATTCACTCACGTGGGATTCCTCGTTCGATCAATTTTTATTTTACGATAAATTATCTCTTCCTTTTTATCGGTCATAAATTTTATACAAAAATTCATCGTATCGATATTCTCATTTGTTTTTAATCCTTTTGCTAAAATTAGATATTTTTATTCGATAATATTAGAAGATTACTATTAGATTTGATTAGATTTATTTTGCGCGTGAAACATTTATTATTACGAAAAAAGAAACGATTACGAATAATATAAAATTCAAGTCAAAATCAATCAAGAGAAAGGGAGAGGGAGAGAGAGAGAGAGAGACAGAGGGTGTACAGCATGAGAAGGAAATATTAAACGGTCGTACATAAATATTCGTAGATCACGTGATAACGAGGCAGATATCTATTCGAAGTTTGATATCTTTATAGTTGACTAACACGCGAAAAAACAAGCCCGATGTTAATCCTGCTAATATTCATTGAACGCTTGACATTTTTTTTCTTTTTTGACAATATCTTTAATATTAGCGCGTTTCATTATTCTTCTTCCCGTTTAACAACGTCGTTCAATATTATACATTATTCGCTAGCGAATTGTTATTTTTCATTGAAAAATAATCTTTTTTCTTTTTAAGGAGTATCATAGATATCGAAAAACGTTATAGTTAGAAAATTTTATTTCCTCGTAAGGTAAAGATATTTATTTGGAAAATGAGTGAATCGTGAAATTAAAGAGACCTTTGCGGCCTTATAACGTTTCTGCTAGAGACGTTTGGTGTGCAAGTTATGACTCCTCGGAGAGCAAAGGTATTCAAATGAAAAGGAGCATCGAATGCCCATTTTCTAAGAGTTGGCACGTTCCGATAGAGTGCTATGCATTGGATGCCTTTGTGGGAATGCCATTTAACGGCTCAATGAATTTACAATCCCAGTTTGAACGCAATTAAACTTTCGAGAAGTTCGCTGACGAGTACAACTTTATTTATTCTTTTCATCTCTCTCCCCCCCTCCCCCTTCGATAAAATATTATTTCTAAACTAATAAAAAAGAAAAAAAAAAAATAACGCGAACGCGTTGAAGCTTTCATTTGTGTCATGGTAGTTCCTTCGAATGAAATAAAAGTTATTTAGGATAATTAATCGATCGATTTTTCTTAACAATTTATCCGAATGAACGCGAAACTGGTGCACCCAGTCACCTCGCTGATGCATACGAGAAGGACGCATAATAACGGTAATGATAAAAAGTACGCTTGGTTGCTAGAAAATAGCATGCAACTATTACGAGCTATCGCAAGAAATCGTCGTTTTCACGGCACGCAACCGTTCCCCGATTACAACACTACCACCCTTTTTTTTTTTCACCTTCATCTCTCTCCCTCTCTCTCTCTCTCTCTCTCTTTTTCAACCTTTTTATCCGTTTGGTTTCTTTTTTATCATATCGTTAAATCTTTTTCTCAAAATGGCCAGAAACAGAACTGTCCTCGTTGACACAGATATTTTTTAATGGAAAATATAAAAGGTATATAAATATAACTATCTCTTTGTTTAAATGTATATATACATATATAATATCTACAAATGTATATAATACTTGACTCGAAGTACCAGATTAGTTATATACGATAAATAATGAAACATGGAAAAGTCATTTCTCGGATTTGTAAGCGGAGACAAAAAATGGAAAATGGCTATTGTCGACGTTTTAATAGCCCTACTCTCGAATGTAAACAACGGAAAGTAGTTTTTTCTATCCGTATTAAAAGTGTTTAGATTACAAACTGTAATACGAGAATCATTTGCTTCGTTTGAGTTTCTACGGATTAACGGTATTGCACACGAATGGATTCTAATTAAAGGTGAACGACGACGATGACAATGATACGAGTCCAATATACAGATATATATGTATGTGTGTGTGTGTGTGTACATATGTGTGTTTGCGGAATTCAACTTCGATGCGTTCGTTTAACGATCCTACAATTAAATTTTGATGAAATCGATAGGATACAATTGAATTGAAATTTCTATTACCTAAATGAAATTTCAATTGGATACTTAGGGTATCTTGAAATTCGTTAGTTTCTTTTTTCTTCTTTTTTTTCTTTTTTTCTTGACGATGAACAAGGGACATATTTGTACCGACTGTATATATACGTACCACTCCGACTAAAGTACTTTATATTTTTTTTGTTCCTTTCTTTTTTTTGAATGAAGTTCTCGGTGCTCTGTACGAGGCCTATATGCATTGAGCATCACCAACGGACGATGACAGTGCAAATATTTTCCTTCTCGAGAGAGCTCTTTTTTTCGCAAAGTACTATCGCACGTCACGTTATAAAATACTGCCAACGATGTAGATACGTATGACTGCAAACGACCTGGGTTGTACGCGCATGTGTGTGTGTGTGTGTGTGTGTGGGGGTGTATTCTTTTTTTTTCTTTTCTTTTTCAAGATGAACCGTGACGATATTTTTCGAACGATTCGAATAAAGAACTAAATAACATAAATAAAATTAATCCGCGAATGCAATCGTCGTATTGTTTTCATTTGTGTAATACGAGGATAAAATATTTGAATCGTTAGAATAGGGAAAAAAAGCTTTAATACCGAATATTTCTACTTTAAAACCATTGCCCTATTGAGAATTTTCAAGCAACAGATAGTCGTGCACTTTTCGATGAGATAAAATCCTTCTCTCGTTTAGTTTTTGTTCGTTTAAATATCAATATTCTACTTTAACTAGATTTTTATTTCTCTTCTCGATTATATCAAAATGATGGAAAAAAGAATATGACAAAAATGGATATTGAAATATTGATCTGGACAGTTTTTTTTTTCTCTTTTTTTTCTATCTGAAATATGTATAAACCAATCAACGTAATTAAATTATAAATTTTATTTTCGAAACGATACTATGTCATTTTCGTTTGACGAGGAATAATAATTTGAAATGTATACAGTTAATGAATTTCCTATATGTTGTATCATCGATTACTTCGGAAACGTTAAATTAAATTACGTCCAAGAGTATATGCTTTAATTAATATTCACGCTTAACCATGTCACTAAATTGTATAATTATTTGTTTCGTTAAGTGAAATATTAATATAATAGCGATTGTTGTAGACATTACTTGGAAATGAATACTAATATGAAAATTTATGTTTCGCTCGAAGAGGAAAATTTGGAAAGGAAAAGTATGAGGGAACGTTCCTTCGAGTTTGAACCACTTCAGTGTTTTAGAAAAAGTTAGGCACACGTGAATCCGCAGTGCAGGACTGCAGTAAAATTATGTTGAATGCACATCGACCGTTCATTCAACCCCTACTTTCTAATAACGAGAACAAAAGGAAACAAAATAATGCATACTTATTTATTCGGCGTAAAGTGAAAATATTCGTTTGTTTGTTTGTTTGCCCAAACGAAAAACTATGCAACAACAACAACAACGGATGGATAAAATTTCTTACGAAAAGTAAATTTCGTTAACGAAAAATAAAAAAGAAAAGTAAAATGAAAAGTACGTTAAATAAATAAATAAAAGTATAACACAATATTCTTTCGTATGACTATTTTTCTAAATTAGTCATACGAAAGAACTGATTAATGAAACGATACAAATATATTCTTATCAACGATTTTTTAAAAAGTAGAACAAAGTTCTTAGTCTGTTAATGTTATTGGATACTATATTAAGATAAAAGGTTAAGCAAAATAAGACATAAGAGGAGAATTACGATAACCTTCTTTTACGATTCTAATCGTTTTTGTTATTATTAAACACATTTGTTTAATTTTCTTTTGTTCCCTAGCATATAATATATTATTGGAAATTTATAATATGAACTTGAGTGCAATCGACGATTAATACTGTCAGCTTGAAAAACATCGTTTTTCTTTTTATAGCAAAATTATTCACGCGCTTGTCTCTACAAGAATACGTATATAGAAATATTTTGTTTAAATATCGATCGATACATATATATATAAGACTATTTATGGTGTAGGTCGAATACAGTTAAAAACAAAATTGTGTTTCTGTAACGAGAAGATTTAAACTTTTATTTTCAAACTTAGGTGACTAATATTTATATTTCTTACCTGTATCGAGAAGAGACGACATTTAGTGTTCGTTATAAACCGTATCGTTCCTACTGCTCAAGTAAACGCTCAAGACTGATCTCGCAACTCTCATCTATTCCCCCTCTCTTTTACAACAGCTGACTTGTATGTCAGTTGTATGTACCGACGATTTTGACTAACGCGGTAAATTAATTAAAGAATATTTCTTTATATTATTTATATTAATATATATATATATATATATATATATGTAACGAAATATTACTATTTATATTTCGTCACCTTTACTAATAATTTAAATTGGCTGCTGTTTTACAGTTAAGACGCGCAGGCGTATTAGACTTAGAAAGATTCGGGAACGTTAATAACGAGACAGAAAATATAGAAACGGTTAGTAGTTTGCTAAGCAGACGGTTAGAGTTCAAATTGCGAAGTTATTAATAAAACAATAAAATAAGAGTTATGTAAATGTTGTTTCTCTTATTTGCAGAAACTCAAGGCAGTTATATTTCCAAGACATCATCCTTATAAGAACTGTATAGAATATACCTTATAAAACAACATTTTATATAAACAACATATATATATTATTATTTTAACTTTTTTTTTTAGCAAGACTCATCGTCGATTAAAAAAAGGATATTATTACTGACAAATATATTTTCAAATGTTATTTTTCTAAATAATCAACGAAATATGTTTTTTAAGCGTTATTATTAATTATAAAAACAACAAATACAGAAACGTATATGGAATAAAAAAAATTAATCCTCGAATAATTATTTGACATAAACGTTGTAACTTGTAATACTTATTTCTACGTACAATGGAAAAGCCTGCCAGCTAGCTACTCGACAAAGAAGATGAATGCGCAAATGTATGATATTTATTTTGCCTTAGGGCGTGTTCTAATTATTATCATGTATCGTTTGATAAAAGGACTAGACAAAGTTACGTGTAATTTTTTGTTCCTTTTAAACGTATATGCTTCGCTAATTAAAAAAAATGTATCCCAAGGAGTTTGTTGTTCCATATTTTCTTTCGACGTATACATGTCAATTAAATGAAATTAATAGTCTCGTGAAAAAAGTAGGGAGAGGGAAAGAAGAGAAAAAAAAAAAAAAGAAGGGAAAACATAGTTCGATGCGAAATCGATCGATTGTACGGTAAAAAAAAAAATAAAAGGGAGATCTTTAGCGGTTAAAAAAAAATAAAGAAAAAAATATGTATGTACAAATAATCGATAAAACTATCTGATCACTAGCGACAAACGGGTTATTTCATATTTACGTTGTAGAAGAAATTTACAGGCACGAACAATAGCACACGGAGTTCATATAATACAATATTTCTTTTATCGATCATTCGACGACTGTAGAGACACGAAACGAAGTTGGCGACGAGGTCCTAGCCAAGGCAATTCTAACACGCACGAACATTACGAAAATTACACGGATCTAATTGGATTCAAAGTAAATTCGTGGCCACGTATCGCGATATTTCGAGTGAGTCATCGAAATATACCCATTCGTTATTAAAAGCGTTAAAATAATGGTACAAACAAACAACAAAAATTACGTTGACTCATTTTTTAACGATAAACAATAGTTTAAATAAATAAATGTTTATTTTCTATCGTTTTTACAATTACGTCAAATAATTCAATTAACATATTCGAAAGCTTCGTTTACGTTCTATCGTCTTTTTCGATTAATAAACGGTTGTTTTGCTTTGATGGTAAGATGTTCGGTTTATCCACTTCAAAGGAATCTCAATAAGAGGATTAAAACGTTTCGACAATAATTGCGATTCATTAGAAAAGTTTCAAGTTTGAATGTTAAATTATACCCGAGATTCGCGAAAGATGATGTTATTTACGTTAACGAAGTTTCGATGAATATCTATGCTAGGTATACCGCTAGGTATTTTTTGTTTTATGGAAAATACCTCTAGTAACATATCTAGCGAATCGATCATTTTACGAAGTTGCATTCCAATATTATTTTCATATAAAACTTCGCGGTAAATAAATCCACTTGAAAAAAAAAAAAACAAAAAGTCTAGAATTTCATTTTAAAAATAACCTTGAGGAAGAGAAAACCTCTCAAAAGTAGGGTAATATTTTCCTGCGTATCTTTTTTCTCTCGACGAAAATCAAAGAAATATTTCGAGTAATAATAAAGTTATGATGCAAACTCTGTTAAACGTATTTTTATTTTTAAATCGAAGAAAATTACACTTTGACACGTACGCCCCGAAAGAGATTTCCGAGTAATATCAAGTATGTAATAAAGTTACAACGAGTGCTCTTTTGAAAAAAAAAAAAAAGGAAAAAAAACTTATAATGCAGATTGCAATTCCTTAGAGAAATTCGTGACACACATTCTAGCCACTATCGACTACTAATTCATTTATGCACTTTACAAAAGTTATACCATTATATAGGGTTTTCCTACCTGGTAGCTACCCTTGTTTCGACTTATGTACACCTACTCGAGGTATGCTCTACAAGGGTTTATGTTTATCATGTATTTGGCATAAAGCCATTGTCGATATGAAACTAGTACAATGCTAGGAGACAAAATATCGTATTTCAAGAATTACACGTACAAACGAAATAGATATCTATCATCATTGTTTAAAGTATTCAATAGATATATCTTTATTCTCTTATATAAATTGACGTTCAGTTAAATCGTCACTAACGAAGACAAACTTTTCACGAGCAATACAATATCAAAGTAAATTTAAACGAATGACTCTTTCCGTTATTTAAAGTAATCCCTGTTGAAGTACACTCGAACTACATTTAATTGTATAATGGACGTAAAGATTTTTAACTTGCAAAGAGAGAGAGAAACGAACGAATAAATTTCTTACCTAAGGATTTCATTCGTTTAAATATAAATATATATGTGTTTGTGAATCTAATAAAATTAATATTTTTCTATTCTTCGAAAAGAAGAAGAAAAAAGAAAACAGTATGCCAAAGGATAGTAAGCTACTTTCTTTTTCCATTATTGTTTATATGCACGAAAATATAAAACTGCTACAGGTAAGAATAAAAGCACGACCCCGTTTTCGTGGGGACATACATACGTCGCTTTCGCACGTAAATCAATCAAAAAAAAAAAAGAAAAAAAAACCCTGCCGAGTCTAACCGTTGCTACGTGCTGTTACCCATACTTACAAATGTTACACGATTTCATTTATTTCATTCTACGAACCAATAAAATCGTATCTCTATCAGCACGATAAAACAAAGCGATCGTAAATCAAAAAATTGGATATAATATCGCGATCCATCATATATATTTATATATCTTCGAAAGATTCTGATGGGTTTCGTGTCATCGGGTAAAAGTTACTTCGTGTTGACCCTAGTGAATCTTTAAAATCGTACGGTACATAAAAGAACGAATAAAAAGGAAAAGAAGAAAAGAATAGTTGCGATGTTAAATACAAAATATAATAAATTTTCATTTCTTCCCAATTTTTCTATGAAAAACGTTAATTAAAATTATGACGAAACATTGCGAAATATACATAGCTGAAATAAACTTAAGAAAATAAATTGAATCCAAGGAACAATTTTCTCATGAACTTCAACGTATCGGGGATCAGGTAAAGATTAAATATGAGATAAAAGAGAAGAAAATAAAAGGTAGTCAGAGGGAGGAGAGGATGGTGAAAAAGTATGAACTCACTTTCGATGGTGATCGATTCAGGTGGATCTGGCTGGCCGAAGGCAGGCCGGTCGAGAGCGATTAAGAAGCAGAAGACGATGGCGCAGATCAGGTGCATACTTAAATTCCACATCTTGACGTAGGACGGAGAAAAAAAGATCGGCGTCGTCGCCAAGCGAGCCGGCGACGACGTTTTACCAATGCTCGAACGTATTGTCATCTCTTTATCTTTCATTTGTCACCCCCTTTTTTTTCTTTCTACCCTTCAACAGTGACACTTTACGCAGAACTCTTTACTCTCTCTCTCTCTCTCTCTCATGTACACACGCTCGCGCGTATACACATTCACGCGCCCACACACACACCCACACACACACGCTCGCTCGCACCCTCGTTCTCTCGTTCTCTCTCTCTCTCTCTCTCTCTCTCAGCGTACTTTTCTTACTTGTTTCGAAAGGCTTTGGTACTCACGCCCTCGCACCCTCGCTCGCACTCGCACCCTCTACACGTTTCTCGTAACACGCACTCGCGGCCGCACCTGCACGCGATGCAGGTTAAGACCGCCGTATCTACTTCCGGTATCACATCTCCGACCGATCAGAACGCGTGCGATCGATCATGCGCATTCTTCCCTAGCTAACGCCGCGAGAGAGAACGCCGACTGACAAGAGTACGACTCCGAACGAAAATCCTACCACCGTACTTGCCGTTATGTTTTCTTCCCTTCCATCCACCCACCCGCCCAACCACCACCCTTATCCCCGACCCCCACCAATCAATCCTCTTTCTTCTTCCTTTTGTTCCTTCGAGTCTTTGCCTTTCTTCTATTCCTCCTTGAATCCCCCACGCTAAATGGGGGGAAATAAAAAACGAGTGAGAAAGAGAGAGAGAGAGAAATTTGGGGGAAAATGCGATAAAGTAGCAGCTATCTTTTCCTGTTCTTCTTCCTTTTACTCTTCCTCCTTTCCTCCTTTATCCAGTCGAAGATTCAACCGACTACCCGCCAAGAAGTCTCACGTGTATGCGCCACTGCTGTTGTATGCTCGAGTAACGCGACTAGACGACACGATTCGTGTCGATGTGTGTGACCATGTAAAGCGCATGCAACTACCCGACCACCATCGTCGCCACCACCACCACCACCACTACTACAAACTACTACTACTAATACCTAAAGAGGTGGAAGTCGCGATGATGCCGGGGCGCCGGCGTCCTGCGCAATACAACCACCCTGACTCGAATCCCTTTTCGTACTTCGCTGCGACGAACACGCTTATAGATATGGCGGTGCTGCTGTTTTTTCTGCCCACCACCCCCCCATCCACCCCTCCCAAACCTACCTACCATCGCCGACCTTCGTTTCCACTCCTTCGACCCTTCTTAAACCCACCGCCTGGCCTCTAACTTTTCCATAAACCCTTTTGACTTATTTCATCGTTCACAAGATGCTATCCAATCTCACCAAGCATTTCACCCAAAATTTCTTACAAATCGATCTACTTTTTCTATCTCTTTCTCCCTCTCTTTCTCTCTCGTGCATACGCGCGCGCGCGCGCGCATTTACAATTTATCCGAAACCTTGGCCGTTCGTACATTATTCTCATCTTTTGGCACCCGTCGAAAATTATTTTTCTCTATTCTATTCTTTCTCATATATATATAACCGATGAAAGAAAAACGATGTGTTTTTAATCGTTCGTTATTTTTAGTATCTGTATACATTATCAATGCAAAATCCAATTTCTTCTCTCTTTCGATGTGCATCGTGGAAAAAGGAGGAATAAATTATCTAGAATCGAGGGTTTCGTTTAACATCGATTTCTCCAACGATCGATTATAATCTTGCCTATCAATGATCTTCATTGCAATCGAATACCGTCCGTGATTAAATGTCATGACTCGTTATAACCATTTAACTATAGAAAATCGAACAGAGAAGTAATGTCGTGTTCGTATTAGAAAAATGAGGAAACTCTTTCGGGAATTCGTTGCTAACTAAAAGGGAACGACTAGTTTTTAACGTCATGATTCTTGTTTTTTTTCTCTCTCTTTCTCTCTCTTTTTCTTTTTTTTTGTTTCTTTCTCTTTATTTGAAGTAGGACACACTTTTACTTGCCGCTGAGATCTTACGCAATAGACAACCTCCTCCTCGATTCCTTTATTAGTAGGGGAACCGAACAGCGAAACCCTTTTCGACAAGTTAATAACAATAAATTCGTTTTACCGATCCAATTCGCAGCACGAGTTCAACTAGTTTGTGCGTTAATGCGAAAGGAGTCAAACTAGAATCAC
Source organism: Polistes fuscatus (assembly GCF_010416935.1). Lineage (NCBI taxonomy): Eukaryota > Metazoa > Arthropoda > Insecta > Hymenoptera > Vespidae > Polistes > Polistes fuscatus. Next base: position 17,811,908 of record NW_025112997.1, on the reverse strand, counting down.
CTTCCTCGTTAGAGATCGTTGTGCAATTGCTAACAGTAACGAGTCGAAAATATTTTGCCCATATATCGTAGTCGTATTCCCTTAGGCTATTTCTTTTCTTTTTTTTTTTGTACTTTTTCCTATTCGAAGCAACAAATATTTCGATTACTTTACGAGTCTTTTTCTTTTTTCCCCCCCAACAAAAATCACGTTACATCTTGTTGTAATTGAATTGCCAGAAGCAAAACATTTTCGTCGATAATAAGTTAAACGTATATAGTTCGTTTAATAATCTTTAAACATTTGATCGATCAATTCTTACACAACCTTCGTCTATCGAAAAATAATTACATATATGTCTTATATATTGTTCATCGATGCTGCGTGTTTTAGGAAAAATTTAATGGATTTTATATAACATTATGTCGAGATTATGATAACGATGATGATGATTATATTGGCAAATATTACTTACTCTTGATGAACATTTTAATATTTTCTTTTTCTTTTTCTTTTTATTAAAACCATTAGTTAATTAATAAATTGAATAAAACAGTGCGTGATAAGGTACTTCGATAAATATCGATTGGTTCTAATGTCGATTGTTTTCGAGTCATTCGACACGAAGATTATCACTATTTTGTTTTGACATAATAAAATATTAAAATACGAGAATCTCTTTAGGTGTTCATTCCTGAAAACAAAAAGAAGAATATTGTTAATATAATATATTATTTATTTGTACGAATATGTATACATTATATACTTGCATTGAATTTTTGTTCCTTGTATTTCTTCTTTCATTTCATTAAGCCACTCGTGCAACCAAATCCGACCAAAATAATGCATATTCTTTTAAAATAGTACCGCTGGAAAAAGAAATTGAGTTAAATAGGATAGAGAAGACTGTAGTTTTTTTATATGTGCCAGTAATTATGACAATGGATTAATTGTATAATATGAAATTAATAATAAAATCCATTTTTTTTAATTTTCTTTTTATTTACTCCATTTTCATAATTACCAACACATATATATATATATATATTGTTCATCCCTCGTTTTACACATTTTGATGTAGACTACTCATTACGTATTTTCATTGATTCAACAGATAAACGGATAACTTTTATTGAATTTAAAATATTGTACCTTACGGTCTACTCTTCACGGACGAAATAACTCGACTGATGTTTTTCGGTCGACCGACTAAAATTTGTAGTATAGAATGCAAATTCGCAGGACCGTTCGTAAGTTAAGCGAAGCGTAATCGAAGCAGTAAACGTGCGCAATTACCTCTATTTATGACCATTCGCGTAGTAAGATTAATTATTTTCAGTGACGAGTAACATACAATACGAGTTAACGTGTATGTAATACAGATATCAATGTATTACTTCAATAAATACCTATAATTACAATGTGTTCACGTTGTCGGTTTACATTATTATCAATTTTACCATTTTTTATTATCTAAATTGACAATACGAATGACTCTAATGAAAAATGATGGTAATTATGAAAATAGAGAAATTAATTTAAAACAACCAAAAAATTAAAAAAAAAAAAGTATAAAAAAGAGAAAGGAATTTCACAATCTCTCGTAATTACATTATTGCGTTAACTCAATCTGTATATATGTCGTCGTGTTGTCGGTATGTTAATCATACGTATGTGTATATAGTAGACTTTCTAAACGCTTTTATATACACACGTGTACAATGTTAACGTAAGATCTTTAAACACGAGCAGAAGACGAAGTGGAAATAACGTTCGTCTTTACTTACGTTTCTTCGATAAATAATATATATATATATATACTATTTGTCATCCGAAGAAACGAAATGATTTAATTTGTCTTATAAAATCACGAGTTTTTATTTCAATTTTTAAATAGATGGGTAAAATGTTTCGTCACGAAGAATGAAAATATCATCAATCGTATTTCTCCATTACGTCTGATTATATATTCGTTGTTACTACTATTTACAAGCCTGTATCTTTCAAAGTTAAATCTAGCTACTGGCAACTGATTCTACATACATAGACATTGCTACTTGCTGTGCCAGCAAACTTTGAATTCAAGAAATATTATGAATTGTTACTCCATACCGCGTATATAATTCATTTTCATTTACTTTGTATTAAAATTGATTTCTATCGAATTTCAAATCGTTTTTAAGAAAAACAATTTATTATTCTTTTTTTTTTTTTAAATAAATTTTTTTTTCTATGCAAATACTAAAATTAAAGATAAGATTTCTATTTTTCTCAAATTAAAAAATCAATATTCTAGCTTTTTATTTAATGTTATCTTGTGTATTGTAATAAGAAACTAATCGAAAATTCAGTCATAGAAAATGATCTTTTGTTGAGAGTTAATCTGGCTTATACTCTTCGGATTTAATCTTATTCAATTTCCGAGCTACTTTTAACAATGAAAAAAATACTTTGTGGAAAAATAATCATATTAGGGAACGTAATCTCACGAGCTTTAGAGGTTTTACGTAAATCTTCGTTAATTAACCAGTCAAATTGTCATTCTTTTTTCGGTATATTTTATAATAGTAATTCAACTAATTCGCAAATCATTTGTTCATTAGTTTCACTTCGAAAATAGTTCAAATTCTTAATTAATTTTTTTGTCCCATCGAGGGGAAAGAGGATTGTATTTTTATTTATTCGAAATACTCACGTGAAGTAAACTTGGCCTCGAGTATTCGGTGGTGCATTCCAAATAAGAGTGGCCTGTTGTTTCTCACGTGGATCTGCGTGCGTTACAGCACTACATTCAGGATGGGTGTTTGTATTTGGTGTTTGTGCCCAAGAACCAATCCATGCATGGGTATTACTATCGCGTGCTTGTAAAAAGAATCCTTTGAAAGCTGAACCACTAATAGTTACTAAAATCAAAAGACAAATTAAATCGAAGTATGACGAAATAATCGTGTATCTGACTAAATTATTAGAATAAAGATCTATTATAGTACATCTTTATAAACAAAATATTATTTCATAAAAATAAATATTCCAAGTGAAATGCAATTGAAATTATAATTGAAAGATGCAAGATCAACTGTCGCGTAGGACGAAGAGAGAAATGTCAACGTTGCATGTTTTCCCACGTTATACACAAATGCTACTTGTTATCACGTTACTTAAAATCGATTAGCAAACTCGCTAATGCAAGTAGTTAAAAGCACAATGGACCAAAAATAACGTTCGCTTTATCTTCCCTTTCTAAAACATTCCTTTTATGAAGAAAGTTTGAAACTCTTATCTGTTTTACGATAAAACGAGCTTCTTATATTTCTAAAGACAACTTCGTCAATTATTTTGTAAAATTTCTTATTAAATAGATTCAATGGTTTTTTCTTTTTTCGAAAAAAGTGAATTTTTGATTCATCGTAAACATTGATCAAATAATTATAATTTTAATAATTAATACTACAAAATATGAGATCACTATGCTCCGAATTTTGTCCACTGAATAATCGAATCACGTTCATTACGTACCGGTAATTTGTGCTCCTGGAACGTATTCTGACGATGAGGCTACTAACGTATAGGGGCTTTTATCCGAGGGTTGACTTCTTGCATCCCCGTGATAGGGTTGATTCGGTCTTGGTTTGACACACGCATCTACTGGTGCACCATCGGGAAAACCGGAAACGAAAATCGAAGAGAGAACGATCGCTGATGTCGCGAATAGAAAATTCCTAATGAAATTCATTTTTGGAAGATCCTTGTGTCCTTTGCAAACGATTAAAATTAATTAGACATGATAAAAGTAGACGTAAAATCTTTTTATCTTATTAATAATTAAACAATGATATTAAACATAATTGATGATGAATGAAATAAAATATTTCAAAAACTATAACACATTTACCGATTTAAAATAATTATACGCTTACTTTTCAATTAAATTTAAATCGAAAATAAAATTCTGAACGCTCACTTTCACTTGATTTCGTTGGTCCTCCTTAGATAGGTGCACGAAAGAAACTGCTATGACCGATCTCTGGCGAGTAAGTCAAATGTCAATGAAATCCCACCAGTTAAAGGCAAAGGTGGTTTTAATTCGCTTTTGCGAATTATTACTTTCACTCGACCCTTCTTTACTCTTTTAATCTGATCTCATCATTTTATTTTGTTTCTCATTAAATTAGGCCAAAAAGTTCCTTTGTAATATGTTCATCATTTATTTATACTATTGTTTTGATCATATTTTCCTATCTCATCTTCGGAAATATAAATTAATGATTTTTCCGATAATCGAATTATCTGTTTCATTGATGATATGCATCCAGAATAAATCCGTCGAAATTTAATCAAAAATATATAATTATATGAGTAATTCAAAAATAGGATCCTATGTTTTATGTCATATGATTTGCATAATATTCTTGATCTTATATACAGAGTGTCTCAAGAGTTTCTTTACCGAACTGAAAAATTAAAAATTTATTTTTGGCACGTATATGGGATAACTGCATGGTGGGCCCATACAATTTTAACAATACTGTAATTTGAAACTCATATTTTTTGAAATGAAAAACAAAAATATTATAATTCTATTAATAAATGAATACTGTGTGATTTGTTGTTTCTCTACTTCTTCTAAAGCAACTTTTGAGATGCACTGTATGCATGGCTATAAAATATACATTTTGCAATATTACAATATTCTTTCATTAAATATATTTTTGCAACAATTCAAATATTTGAATAACGCACTCAAGCAGAGAGTTCTCTAATCGCAGAAGCTAATCCGACCCTTTCACTGTTGAATGCCACACTCGCCGTGACGTGGGTTTTATATTTACATACCAATCGTTTCACGATTCGTCCGATGTTTGACTGTCGTGTTATGTTATTGACATACTTACATATATAGATGCTTTTTCAGTGTGTCTATTTGTTGTTGCATAACGTAAATAATATATTCTTCCGAAAAATAATTAGCATAATACATTATATAAGAGTACTTATAAAAAAACAATATTATCTGATTCATACAGATATTTGAATACTCTATTTTTATCATAACATGAACTTCATGTTAATACAATTGTACAAATTATTCACATATCATATGGTCCTCTTTTATTTTATATTACTTTTAAAGTGAGTGTATGTGCATCGCATAATTTAATAGAAAATAATTACAAAGAATATCAAACGCATATAATAAATCTTATTGTACATATTGACAGATTGCAATTATAATTGATATGATCTTTAATGTCACATAAAATGAATTTCCTTAAATCATTCTGTGTGAAATTAGATTATCGTGCTGTTTTTATCTATCGTTGTAAATTACATATGTGTAGATGTTGGTATGTAGTAAGTTTAATATAAAAATGTTAATTTTACACACGAGCAACATAAGAATATTTTTTAAATCTACATATTTGTCATTTAATTCAATACAGATACAAAAAGTAATAGTAAAAGTATCACAGACTTAAAATCGTTATGTTATACTAATGTATAAAAATACAAATAAATGAAATTTAACGTGTCTGATGTAATAGTTTAGAATTATGATTACATTAACATTTGTTCATTAGTTCAGATTAATGATCAAAACTATTTAATTTCTACATGGAAAACATATCCCTGAGAACAGTGTTTACAGTTCACGTTCTACGAATATATCTTATATTTTATTGTCATAGGAATTAGTGATCATACGTAATAATACCAGCTCACGTTATGGCTAAACTAAAAGTACGATGAGACATGTTAATTAGATATACTTTCTTCTATACATAAAAAAAATTACATGATTTTTTTATATTATAAATTCTTATTATTTGTATTCTTTTTAAAAATATAAATAATAATTTACTATTAAAAATTTATATGACTATTTCAAAATATTGAACCTCAGAATTTATCTGTTATTTAATTTAAAAGATTAAATTTTATATGAGTATATATATAAAGTGCTTTAAACCTGAGTTAGACTATTTTAGATTTTACGCAATATACATATATGAGTTATGGAATCTTAATATAAATACATATAGAACATTCTTGTCTACTGTTTGTTAAAATGACATTAATGTCTGATGTATATTCACGTTAAAAAACGGTACACCACTGAAAATATAGTACTGTACTTTGACCGTGTAATTAAAAAAGGTAACACCTTCAAAAGAGTTAGTTTGAAAAAAGTACCTTCTACGTTTCTGACACGTTATTTATATTTAAAGAAAAAAAAAGGAAAAAAGCAGTAATTTTCAGATTACTGCTTTTGTTTCTTTTATTAATATAAGATTGTTTCTTATTGCTTTTCTTTGTAATATATGATAGAGCTTGTTAAGATAAATCTAACAGTATGAATGAATTCAAATGTCAAAAAATCGTTAGACATTGCCTTTTTTTAATTCTACGGTAGAAATGGCATTACTTATTTTCTATTTTTCACTCTATATCTAAAAGCACTATCATTTTAAAATAAATTTTTAATCAGACTTAGATGATGTCAAAGTATATTGATTACTTTCTATGAGTTCAATTGCACACGGTCGCGGGAACCATCCTCGTACTCGTTTTATGGGAAAATCAATTATAGCCTTTTGTTCCTTTTCTCCAAATAACCAATATCTACAATAATAAATTTGAGAAATTCTTCTAACTTAAAATAATTCTATTAACAAAAGATTAAATATCAAAATGTTTTGATTTAAATAAAACAATACCTTCGCCAACGTGTGACAATCACAATATCTGTCACATCTAGTTTAATTCGTGTTTCGTCTGTATAAGGAGGATGACACAATACCCCCCAACCATGTTGAATTGGTAACCACGAGCCAGAAGAAGGTTTTATTATCCTATATCTACGTGCCCTTCTCCGTTTATCCATTTTTTGTGCTAATTGCTCTTTCTACAGAAATATTTTTTTCTCAAATATGAGTACGAAACCGAAACAAATTAAAAGAAAGATTATATTTTACCGTTAATGTGTATTGATCGCAGCCATCGATCACAGGCCAATTTATACCATCACCTACAGGTGAACAATCCCATGTAAAAACTTGTCTCATATTAAATAGCCACCCCTTTGAATATGGATGAATGAATTTTTCATCTGTACCAAATCTACGATGATATGCTTTTTCTGATATCCAATCCTCTATTTCAGTTTTGTTCTTTATAATAGATATCATCTGGTAAAAACATAAATAATATAATCATAATGAACTAAAAATTGCTTATTTAAATTTTGATTACGTACCTGAAAGTAAAGTAACATTCCTACAGTAAGAACCACACCGATTGATAAACCGATGGTGAAAATAACTAAAATCAAAGTAAAAACAGAAGGTGGTGGAAATGGTATAGGTTTTAATGATAATACAGTAACAACCCAAGCAATTAGTATAACGGTGGAAATGAAACAACCGCCAACTGCACTAGCCAAAAATGCTGTAAAATGTCCATGGTTGTGATGACCAACACAATTGTTTATCCATGGACAATGATGATCCATTTTCATAACACAAAGACCACCTATAAATGATAGAAGATTATATTTATGTACGAAGTTATTGTCTCTATTATTGATAAACGAAGAAATTACATTTTCTGCAATGATGAGATCTTGGTGCTTTGTATCCTTGACAAACGGTACAATACTGTAAAAATTGAGCATCTGTAGCTTTTTCCTAAAAAAAAAAAGAAATCAAAATGGACAGCTTATTAAAATGTTTCAATGAACTTTGCAATTAATTTAAATTAATATTACCGGTTTCCATTTTAATGGTAAAAATCCAGGCCCCTCAAAAATTGCACTGATGAAATGAAAAAGAGTTGATCCGCTAAAGAAAAAAAAGAAACAAAAATTTGCTGTTGCCCAAAAGCTTTCTTGAGGTGGCCACCATTGTCTACTACAATGTATTGTTATTAATGTGATAATTTTTATAATTCCTGAAAAGAAATATAATATTTTAAATAACTTTTTATAGAAATCTTTTTGAATTCCCCGCGAAAAAATATGTTTGGAATAAAACGGGCGGAGTCCTTCGTCGTTTTAACAAATACCACGAAAAATTTATTGCTAATATATAAAATAGTTTAAAAACAATATAATTCTGTATAACTTCTTTCTTTTTCAGTATATAAATTATTATACGACAAAAAAGAAATTTTATTTTAATAAGTTATTAATGTTAACTGACGTACCTAAAGCAGTAAGCGGTCCCCAATGGCATATTTTTTTTAACGGACCGATACACATATTGTTATAATACCATCCGAACAGGCTTAAAAATTTTTCGTAATTGTTTAAGATTCAATAAAATAGGTTATTAAATAGTTTATTGACAAAACGCATCTATCAAAATCTTTGACAAATCGTCTCGAAACAAGGAATTCCAATCAATTTTTGATCCGTAAAGTTGGCAATACTAAACTCGACAGTTCATATCGTTTTAGCAAATAGTAGAAAATGGCGCTTAATTCAAAATACTTATTAAATATTCGTAGGAAATAAATATAGCATTTATTAATCAACAATTTATATTATTTCAACAAAAAATAAGAAATAATATTTTTTCCTTTTCATAAAAAAGCTTTTTCTTTAAATACTTTCTTCATTTTGTTTTTTTCTACAAATAGACATGAATAAGTGACATAATTGATTAGTCTACAATGTAGACAATTAATAAACTATCAGCGATATGAAATCGTAAGCTTCGCTTGTACTCTAATATCAGGTTTTGTTCAAACGTTCAATTGTTACATTACAATGGAATAAATTGTATCCATCAATACAAGATGTACAATTACTATATAAAAATATAATTTGTTCATAAGTATTGTACACCAATACCAAATTGAAATTGTCGCAATACATCACTCCTAACAAATAATAAAGGCATTATTACATTTAATTCTATTCTGGCAGCATTTCCAAGCTCCATCGCAATGCCTCCTCCAACAGAACAACGAACATTTTCCGTAAATATCTTCATATTTTCTTTATAATTATTAGCTGAAAAAGAAATGATATCTTTAAAAATTTTTAATACTATATATAAATAAGAAATAATATATTATATTATTTATATAAAACCTTACCAAGTTTAGCTGTAAAATTAGAAAGATTACCACCATTGATAAAACCATGTAGTTTAAATAGGTCACCGAAACCATTACGACCCGGCCTGAATGGAAGAGGTGTGTAAGCGTGTAAAGCAGCTGACCAATATACGTCACCGCCTGTAGCATTACCTTCACTGCGAGGGCCACAACCTCTCATGTCGAAACCTCTAATATTTAAGGGTCCACCCAAGAAAAAGTGGTCAATAATACTAATTTTCATATCATTATTAATGCTTCTTAATAATCCTGCTTGAGCAGCTACTTGGAACGTCTACATTAAATAAAGATATATAAATAAATAATCAAAATATATTAAAATGTTTTAAACATAGAATGAAATTGTATATATAATCAATTAAGACATATGAAAACATACTAACAAGGTATTTATGTGGTGACCAATTGCTTTGCATCATAAGTTCATTTTTTATAAATCCGATATCTCCACCTAAGCCTGCAATTTCACTAGAAAATTGGATAAAATTTCCTCTAGTTGGAAATAGTCTAGCATCCCTTTTATCGAGTGAACAAATGTGTCTTAAGGCTGATTTTAAGCTTGGACCACATTGTTCGCGAACACTAAACGATGCCTGTCGAGAGCACGATACTTGTCTAAATGCTGCTTCATATTGAAAGTTGTGCTTTAATGTATTTATTGTTCCTGTATACCAGGCTATATCCAGTAAAAGCCCATTATCTCTCTCCGTATATCCAGACCATGGAAAATTACTTGAGGTACCATATAAACTACCTGTTAATCTAATATTTATTTAACTCGTTAAAATTATGTAACCTTTTATATACCATGTGTGGAAAATAAACTGGGTGACTATATTTACATTGTATGCAACCAATCATTTATAAGTGGTTTAATAGTAGAGATATTTATATTACTTGAGCTCTTATTGCCATATGAATACTCTACTTGAACTTTTTCTCCTCTTCCAAGGATATTAGGTGCTTTTGCACTAACAAGAATTGATCCTTCATTATTGCCCACCATTGTGTTTATTGACCCCATCAGACGACTCATCTCTCGGACAGTAAAAGTTACCTAATTAGATTTATAATGTTTAGATTTATACATACAAATACACGCACACACGCGAATGTATGCATACATATGCATATCTAAATGAATATTTTTTGAAGACATTCATATGTATTTTTGACAAAACCCAAATGTTACGTTGTAAAATCTATTGTAATTATACTTTAAATGAAATTTCAATCTGAGAAATTACTTATTCTTTGTTGAATTAGTGTAATTATATAGACCCACTTCTACACCTTCTGGGGTAGCATTAGGACCTTCACTTATATCGATGAAGATTCCAATATTCTTGAAGCATCCTAAAGCTTCCAGTTTTCCTCGTACTTTATGAGCACGCACAATAACTTCTTGAAAATCATGAGCTTTAAAGAGTTCTGAAACTTGTGATTTTATAATATCATCCTTCGTACGGCCAAGTCCATCAATGTGTATTTTATCAACGCGTGCCTATTAAAATAAGAAAAGACAGTAATTTTTTTCTAATATAACTATCGAGTAATAATAACTTACTTTTATTGCTTGTAGATCTAACGCTTGTGTCTGTACATTTTTCTTCCTCTCAAAATCCGGTTGTGTATTATTATAATCTGACTGAAATAAAAAATTGTATAATAAATTACTTTTAAATAATTAAATTCTATAATATGTTTGTTTCTATTAAAACTTTCAGTTATTTTAAAAAGTTTTGTATGACAGGATTTAGATTTAATTTCAATGAAAATAAAAAATATTATTACATGCATCTTTTTACTCGTAAAACGTTGACCCATATTTTTTGGAGTACCCAGATCCTAGAAGATTAATAGAACGTTATGAAGTCATGTTATAAATGACTTGTAAGTCGTCATATCTTAATTTAGAATGAGATTTTTGTAATAAAAACTAATTTAATTATATATATATATATATACATTTACATCTCTGTATATGACATTTTATATTATTTCTATAATATATATTGATAATGTATGAAAATTATCAATTGAACGATTTAAATAATTACCACGCGTAAACTAACAATTTATCTTTAAGGTTATGTGATGTACAGATTAATATATATTATTTATATACCTTGGCATGAACAGTTCCCATTTTTTGTTTTTATTCACAACTTGGCTTAAGAAAGTAACAAGTAGTAAAAATGAAATTTATATAAACGTTTCTGTGAATAATGGTATTTATAAAAACACGTCTCTAATTTTTTAAATTAAGCATAGAACAAACGAGAGTTGGTGTTAAGAACCGTAACTTTCAATACGAAAGATCGTCTACAACTTTAATTCCATACATGCACAATGCAATGGCGCAATGATAAGTTGATACTTTATTGCAATAATGCAAAAAAAAATTCAAGAGAAACATTGGTCATTTATACATATAACAGTTTAGAGTAGTAATATACAGTATATGATACAGTAACTAATACATTTTAAATAAGATAATGACATTGAAAAAGAAATTACGACAATATACCATTTAATTTTGTTAATAAGGAATTGAATCTATTACAGCTAATTATGATCTAAGCAACGCTACGAGAATATTTCATCCTGTGTCCGCTAGGGGGTTTATCAGTGGCTTTATATATATATATAAGTTTTTTTTTATAATATATGTTATAACATATAAACATTTAAATAATTCAAAAAATAAATACGATTCTAAAAGATGTAATAGAATAATAAAAGACGAAATTTGTTAATTATTTAACTAATAGATCCGCCTAAGTTCTTATAATCTATATATTCAACCTAATCATTGCATTTAATGACATAGTATAAAAAAGTAGTGTTATTATTTTTTTATGTTCTGAATCATCTTATGTTATTATTAAAAGAAAGATAGAGGAACATTCAGATAATTTTATTTTACAAATAGATAAAATATTTTATAAAAGTATAACTTAAAATATCTTCTTCTTCTTCTTCTTAAAATATATTATATATATATAAAAGCGAGTATTAAAGATATAATAATTAAATTTACACGTCATGAAAATTTGTATCCAAAACTTCATAAAGCAGCTGGACCAACCCGTGTTGTTGTAGAAATAGGAGACACAGGACTACCATGAACTTCTAAATCAAATTCAGAATTGGATAATGATCCTCTCATAACTCTATTCCATCTATCTGCACTTTCATTACTTAAAACATAATGCTGCGAATTTTCTGTACTTGTATTTGGTTGTGAACTTGCACGCAATGCTTCTTGGTGTATAATAATTTCATTAGTTATATATGCTTCACGGCGTATCTTGTCTCGTAGTTTTGGACTAATATCAGGAATGCACCAACGCACAAGAATCATAACCATGGCTACTATATTCTGGAAATAATACAAATTACCCATATATAATGTGGTATAATTAAATTTTTTATTGATAATTTTTAATTTATTGTTATTAATAATATATCTGTTATATTTATTTATAAGCATTTAATTTAAAAAATTTGTAAATTCATCTATTCATTCTTTATACAATGGGACTAACTACTAATAATAAGCATACCTCAAATACTACAATGAAAGCTAATCTGGCTGCCAAAATATGCCAAAATGTAATGGTATATTGATACTTATTTTTGGACGATGGTGGTTCCCTAAAATCTGGATATCTACAGATTTCCACTGTTCGTTGATTATTTATATTCAATGGTTGAGTGTTATTTTCAAAATCCTTGACATTAAATTTTGCTAAAGAATAATCCAAAAAGCCCTCTAAACTGTAATTATCAGAAACTGCCATTAGATAAACTAAACGTGGTATAAAATTAGACGTGAAAGCAATGATGAAACCCTGAAATTAGGTAGTAGATTTACAGCAAAGATCTTTTTACATATGTTAAAATACATTAAGAAAATTTGATTACTTACATTAGTTATAACTGATATTTTAGAAATTGAATCGAGAATTCTGTACCATATACCGATATCTGTAACACGCTGTCCAACAGGTCGGCGAAACATTGTTAATAACTTCTTAGCATCCAATCGCATTTCAAGAACATTATTTAATAAAGCAAAAAATGGTGCAAGTGGAAAAGCAGCAACAAAAATAGTAACAAATCCATATTGCAATACTGAAAGAATATATTTTTAAATGGTAGAATTAGAAAAAATATTATCAAACAACGAAATTGTAACTTATATTCTAAATTCATTAAGATATAATTAATTATATTTATATTACCCATCTCCAAGTATTCTGGAAATAAACTTCTAGGTCCAAATTGTACTAATTTATAATCTTTAACCCATTGAGGATCTTTCTTGGAAGCATTTTTTTGTTCTTTCGACATTTTTCGAGTACCGACATGAACTTTCAACGTATTCAACCATTTAAAAAATAATGGATATAACATTTCTAAAATTGTATTCATCGCTTGTTTTCCAATCATAATAATACTAAGTTGAATACATAATTCCATTAGACAACCACCAGGACCACATTCTTCTTGTCGAAAGTGAAAGAAACGATTATAATTTCCTGGATATCCAACAAATTTTCCTTTGAAAAATGCGATGTAAAATATAGAAGCATAATAATTCACAAATTCGAGCAAATATATTTTTAAAGTCAAACTATCATCAAATTCAGTTTGTGTGCGAAGAAGTTCGATCTGAAATAATAAATGTTTGTTATTATTAAAACAAATTGTATTTAATCAAATATAAATATTGATTTATTACCTCCGTTAAGTATTCAGCTAACCAAACATAAACCCAATTAAAAACTATAATACATCCTAAATTAATAGAGGCCGCAGTGGCTGTCGTAAATAATATAGCATAACTAGTAACCATAGGATGACCATAAAAACTCAGTGCAGTTAAAACAGACATTCTGTACAGTACTACTCCTAGTACAGCAGCCATTGCTACTGCTATCTACAAGTGATATAATAAAATGATAACTTGTGTGTTATGATATTTAAAGTTTAAAATAAAATATTGTATATATACACATTAAGAAAATATACCAGTAAGAGAATAACAGAGAAACTAAGAATTTTGGCAGGAAGCTTCATTTTCCAATATGGAACTTTTGGTTCTTCGGTATTTGTAATAATATTAAGAGATTTTTTCTTAATATGTGCAAGTCTTGCTAAGTAGAGTGGCCTAGGATGTTCTTCTTGAGCATCTAAACTTGTTATATCCCATCTATGAGTTATTTCAGCTGAATATTTTTTCCATAATTCCAAAAATAGAGTGGCTGTAATTATAATACTATTACTATATTTCCATAAAAAGTTATTCTTCGATTAATCTAATTTAAAATTATCTTACCCCATAATGACATAAATACTGCAAAAAAGACTGTAGAAGGATTATCAAATAAATATGTTATTCGAGCATGTAAACATGTTTCTTTTAGATCCCAATATCCACAAAAATGATCACATAATGGACACATATCAATAGTACCATTGGTATTACATATATCTTCACTAGGTTCATTAGAATATAATGTAGCACAACTGTATATAAAACATAGGACTCCAACTATACTAGCTGGTATTAACATGTGTGTATAAAACCCCAACCAAGCGAAGTACAATCCGATTTTAACACCAAAATATTCTTTAACATAGTCTAATGGTTGATAATGGAGACATTTTCTTACACTAGCCCATTCATTATACAAAAGGTATCGCATAGAATCCATAGTATGAAGGGTACCCTATGAATAATAAATATTTCCCTTAAAATAAAAATATTTCAAAATATATATTTCATAAAATTTAACATACGTACAAAGAAACATTCAAAATTGTTATTATATTTCTTCTTAACTTTGATTATTGCTTATTAACAAGTACCATCCATGGTAATATTTTTACGGTAATTTGCTGATTCTTTATGCCACACTATTTGTTAATAAAAAAACTTACCCTGGACTTGAAAATTTAACTTATTGAAATCTGTATGTTGTTAGTAATGAAAAATTGAGAATACAACTTACATCATGTAATGGATATGCTGCCACATACGATCTTTCAGAAATAAGTCGTTCAATACCAAATGCAAAGTCATCATTCTTGCCTTTAGCAAATCGTGTTCTATCCAAAATAAACTGAACTACTCTTGATCGTATTGCAGAAGTAAAAAAGTTAGGGGAATCTAAATCAAATAAGTATTCTTTATCTCGACTATATATAGCAGTAAAATTATGCTTAATTGCTGGAAAAATAGTTGTATCAACATAATAATTTTTCATAATTCTTTTAAAGAGAGAATTCACTTCGTGGATTATAACATTATTGTATGTTGGAGGATTTACTAGTTCAGGTATTTCTTTCATTGGAAGTCTAAGTTTTAATATTTCTGCATATCGTCGTAGAACTTCTCGAGGAGCATGAATTTTTATAAAATGCAAACCATTTGATTCTACTGGCTCATATTCTAACTCCAATCCTTCTTTTAATAGATTTGTCTCAAATACCTACATATAATATTATGTATAAATAGAGCATGTGTAACTTAATTTAAATTAAATAATATGGTAGGTATATAGGTTTCATACCCGTCTATGTTCCACACTACGGTATGTTTGTGCTTCTCCATCAAAATCATCCCAAACTAGTACAAAATCAACAGAACGAATCTTATCTTTAAAAAATAAACTGAATCTTGTAGAACTATCGGATTGCTATAAAGAAGATTAAAAATATTAATGTTGCATATTATAAAATAAATGAAGAAAAAGAATTAACATAAAACATATATTGCATCAATAAGAACATACATTTATTTCGTTAAAGCTCCCATTCATGATAACTTCATTATTTTCGATATCAATAGGCAATATATCATCATTATTCGAGGAATCATTGAATTGTGCTGGTATTTGACTGTTCAAACTATTCATACTTATGGCATCTTCATAAAATGTATTTCTGGGACTTCGATAGATAGTTTGTTCTGATCCATGATTTAAATTATCTTGTAGAGAATGATAAACACTCAATGCAGGAGTATGACTTTCACACTGCTGCGTCAATCTGATGAAAGCTTCATCTTCTCCATCCATATTTTACTGAAAAGATTACAATAGAAACTTTCTTTTTAAGCCGAAGAGAATTTACATTGCATAAAGACAAAAATAAGCTTTTTATTTTTTGTTTTATTGAATAGATTATTTTAAATAAATATATATATTATATATATATGTTGTGTGTTGTGTGTATTGTGTATATATATATATATATAATCTATAATAATAATAATTTTTTAAAGTACAAAGATTTTCTTTAGAATAACCAAAAATTAATATTGTGTAATATAAAACTTACCAAATTAATACAAAAAAATTGACCAATTTTTATGCACTAAAATTAATAACCAACGATTCTTCAAAGTAATCATCATTATTTTCAAATATATACGTCTAGTTCACGTGTCAAATTATTAGGGTTATGTTACAAAGCATTCTATCCAGCTTAAATACATTTTGACAAAAAAGGTCTCAGTGACTTGCTGAACGTCACGAATACGACTTTACTTCTAGTCGTTTATTGGGTATATAAAATTACAGTGGAGGGGAGTAAGCTTATCCTGTGTGTGTCATAATATAAGAATTTTCTACCATTTTAATTTAGAATAAATTTAATCTTATGGCGGTAAACATTTATAACTTGTTTATGTTTTATAGACTTAATCAGGAGTAAGAAAAAATTTAGAAGAATTCTAACTGTAAGTGCGTGTAATAATTTATTCTTTAACTTGAGTAAACAAACGTTGATACTTCAGGATAAAGCTAAATGTGCTTATACATAAAAATAGATACATTTCCAATTCTATCGTACTCTAACCTTAAAGTCTACAATAATTCTAAAAAAATCTATTAATTGATGAAACAAACTTGCATTCTTAATAATATTAATAATACGTTTATGCTTTAATCAAATCAGAAAGAACAGTAATAATACAATTAAATATGTGGAATTATATAGAACTTAAACGTTGTGTTAATCTATTTAAATTAATATCAATTTCAATAATGAGGTCGAAACAAAATTTGATAATGTATTCACCAAGAAATAATATTTCACATTTTAATAAGACTAACATAGCATTATTACCATCACAACATAGTATTGCACATATTGAATACTGCAGTTGCACGAATAGATTGGAAAATGCAAGGGCATTTTCTACCACTATTATGTTAGCCAAAAGCAAGGATCGTGGTAAAGATAAGAAGAAAACTACACAAAAGAAGAATATAGATTTTCGTGAAATGGAAGAAGTAGTAAATGTTGAAAAATTAACATTGCATCTTGAGAAATTAATGGATAGATTAAAAGATAATTATATTAAGAATGTGTCGGTAAGGTCTGCTGCTGGAGCGATTGAAGAATTGCCAGTCAAACTTGACGGGACCCAATACTTGCTTCAAGAACTTGTGCAAATCAGTAGAACACCTAAGATGGTTACATTGAATGCAAGTGCATTTCCTCAATATATTCCAAATATTATTCAAGTTCTTACCAAGAATCAAATGAATTTGAATCCACAACAGGATGGTACCATGATATATATTCCTATTCCCAAGTAAGTTTCCAAATATTTATGTTTTATGTCATATAGTACGTACTTATTAGTAGATACAGGGTATAACAGAACGCGTGAAATATACTTCAGAAGTTGATTATTCACATACAAATAATGATATATGTTCTGTTATGCTTTGAATATATATATGATGTACAATATGTTATATGCACTTTTTGGTTTAAAAACTTACAGAGTGACAAAAGAATATAGAGAGAGTTTGTCAAAGAGTGCAAAGTCTTTTTATATTAAATGTCGTGATGATATGAAGGAGGTACGCACTGAGTATATAAGAAAAGTTAAAAATGTAGACAAATTACCACAAGATGTAAGCTTAAGAGTTCAAGGGTATATAGATGTTTATACAAACCAATATATTGAAAAAGCTGAAAAAATTCTAGAAACTAAACAAAAAGAATTAATGGGTGATTAAAATTAGATCTATAGCCTAATAGTATTAGATCTATATTAGTGTTATGTACATTTCTATTTCTTATTTCTTATGATTCTAATAGGATTACATGTAAATGCAATACTAGAGCCAAATTTTTTGTATAAGATAATATACTCTGCTTTAATATATATTATATTATTTTTATACAAAGTATTGTGCCTATAAATTATAAAAACATTTTTTTTGTATTATATGGTATTAATAATTTATTTTACGATATGACATAAAACCACAATAATTATATTTATATTATAAATTTTTATCTAGTAAATAAGTTAACATTTCTTTTACAAATTAATTGTTTTATTGTTAGTGTTATCATTACTGACGTGATTTCTTACGTAATCCAAGAGTGCTTTGCACAAAATCGTTGAACCTTTTATTAATGTTTCTTTCGGATGAAAAGCAATGCTAAGTCTTAAAAAGTTTTTAACTGTACCATTATATGAGAACCTTACACCTGGTATGGCTGAGACTTTATATTCCTTTTGACACCAGCTAATGAAATCCGTACCATCGACATCTGCGTAAAAAAGAATTTGTTTAAATACTAGATAAAATTTAAGAATATAATATAGAAACACTTTTTTACTTTGCGGAAGATGAATCCAAACGAAGTAACCTCCGTTTGGTCGACGATAGGAACAACAACTTGGGAGATAACGATCCAAAGTTTCACAAAGTGCATTTAATCTTTCCTAAAAATAAAACAATTACTTTTTCTTTCTATAATAAAATTATTTGATTAATTACAATATTTATTGTAATATCGATCATGTTTCTTATAGTAAATTCCATTCATTTTTTATTATAGTAAATTCTACCTTGTATGTTTTAACAAGAAAGTTCAGGTATTCATCTTCAATCTTTTCCTGTAATAAACTGGTTATTAAGCCGGAGATATAGTGATTGGTAGCTCCACCACTGCACAATATACCTCTGTAAGATTTAAAGATTATTAAAAACATTTTTATAAATTATTTCTGGAAACGAATATATTACATACGAAGTTTTAAAGATATGAACCATTCGTGGACTGCCTTCTATCCATCCAAATCGAATTGCAGGCGATAGTATTTTAGAAAAGGATCCATTTGATAAAATGTTACCACCTTTATAGTTAGGATCTTCTGGATTATCGTAGAAAAATAATCGATGAGGTGGGAATCCGTTTACATAATGTAATAAATTATAAACATCCTCAGCAACAATCAGCATAGAATTATTTCGAGCTATTTCAACTAAACGTTTGCAACTGTCTAAAAAAATAGATAAATAATATTAATTTTAGAGAGATATTTCTTAATTATATTGATAAAAGATTACAGTAATTTACTCGCCAGGTGGTAGAACCATTCCTGTTGGATTATGATAAGTCGGTATGGTGTAAAACATTGCCCAGAATATTTTTGAATTATCTAAATAATATTCATTTTTCTTTACTTCGGAAATAATTTTTTCGAATGCATCCAGATCTACTACATCATTTTTCATCGGCACTATATAATATTGTAATAATGTACAATATAAAATGTATACGAAATTAAAATGAATGTTAAAAGTACATTCGATTTATATAAATTCTAAGCACGTACCAGTGATAATTTTCATCAATGGAAATTGTTTGAATGAATCTAATGCTATCATATATGTGACTTCTTCGACAAATATAATACCATTTGGCGACATAATACTTGTTAGTAAAAGTTGAAGACCGTGCGTTGCTCCACAGGTCAAAATTAAATTTTCTCTTTGAACTGGATCACCATATTGCCTGTTTAGAAATTTGGCCAACTCTTCACGACATTCCCATAATCCTGATGTTACTCCATATTGAAAAAGATAGAAATTACCTTCCTTTTCTTCTTCCTCCTATAATAATAAATATCATAGATATACTCTGAACATATAAAATTGAATTGAAACGATGCTGTGCAAAGTGGAACACTGTGATTCACCATTCTATGAACAGTTGCATTCGATAGCATGTTTGTGCATTTCTTAAGCAGGTCAGGACCAGGGGCGCCGACTGACATATTAATCGCTTCTTTATTGTAAACGTTGAATATCGGATCACCATCGAAAAGATGTCTCAAATATGGGTCTTGTACAGTTTCCATCGTTAATTTTCTATAAAATATTATATATATACATATATTACGTTCACTAATTAAATATTAATTATTTTCAAATTAACTTAATTCATGACAGTTTGTACATCAAATTACGCAGTCTGTACAAAGAATTATATTATGCAATAATGAATTTATTTTATGAATTATTTGATAGAAAAACTATATTATCTGTTCTATATTACTTATATCGTACCTACATAGATGTATTGTAAAACGCGCGGATTATAATCGCGATCGATAATTGATAAGATAACAATCTTTATACTTTACAAAATCTAATAATAAAATAAAACGATATTTACATATCTAATCAAATTGTCTCTAAAAGATAAGTATACACTTGTTCGGATCAATTTTATTTTAATACGATTTTTTAAATCAACGACACTTGCGTTGCAACAAACCTTATAGAAATTTTATTTTTGTAATATTTTAAATAAGTAAATAACTTTGATATCATTATAATTTTAGAGTTCGATTTACGATACATTTATTTGTAGTTAGACCATAGAGAGAGAGAGAGAGAAGTAACTTATATTAACAGAAATATTTTGTAATTAATTATATGAATACTGTTGCTACTATATATTTCCAAGTAAGACTAACTGTTTTGATACTATATCAGTAGAAGTTCACTGTATTAATACGTATATGTATAATAAACACAAGCACGACAGGGCTCGTGCGCAACTGACGAAAGATTGAAATAACGAAGAGGATATATAGCTTGCGTTAATCATTGCACAACATTTTCCTATTCCCTCTCTCTTTTTTTTTTAATTCACTATAGTTTCGTGCATGTCTATAATTATTTTTTGCTATATACGTGATTTTGCAAAAATGCATAAAATTACTTAATAATATTCAATTTAAAAGTTGAATGAAAGTAAAATATATGCAAATGAGATTAAAATATTTTTTACGTAATAATTATTCACGATTGTGAATAAAGGGGAATAATACATGTAATCATTACATCGAAATAATTTCATTACTTTTAATGATAGAAGTCACAATGGTTATTCGACACAGAGAAACTATGGATTTACGAATGTTGAATGTTTTCTTTATTACAATATTTCGATATACAATGATAATTATATAAAGATCTATAAATTCTATCTCCACAACCGAATGGCAAATGTAACTTTTCGTTAACGCTATTAGTCCTCACCGGCCGTTTATAATAATGTACAATTTTTTTTTCAAGTTTCTTGTAGCGCTAAACAACACTTCATTTTTTAGGTAAAATCGTGGAAACGAAAAAAGATGAGTAGGATGATGAGAGGAGGAGGAGGAGGAGGAAGAGAGGGAAAGAGGAAAATGTGAGAGAAATAATGATAAAGATATTGAATAAAATAATTGTGAGAATGAGGAAAAAAAATGTGATAGAGGAAAAAAGGAACGAATGAATATAATTAGTAAGATAAGGCGGGCGTGGGAGGAGGTGGGGGGGGTGAGCGTATAAGAGAGAAAAAGAAAAGGAAATGTGAGAGAAATGACAATAAAGATACTAAATAAAACGAGCGTTAGAATATTAGAGATCTTCAGAAAAAATATTTTTTACAAACAATGCTCTTGTTTTTTTCGATTTTTTTGTTATTCAGCGTGGCGCGATGATATATATATATTACACAATGGAAATAATTAATAGTAATTAGTAACGCCTAAACACAATATACACAATTCGGACTGGCGTTCTTCCTCCTCCTCTCTTTCTTCCTTAGATAATTTATTATTGTATATGAGAGATCGTGTTACGCGTAGCAAAATTGTGATCGTTAACAAATTGTTTCCTTTTATAATTACATATATAGAAATATAAATATATAAAATGTTTTGTTCTATAATATTTAAAAACGTATAGAGATATATATAAATTGTTTTGTTATATAATATTTAAAAAAGCTTAAAATGTATAAAATTGTCTTTTTTTTCTTTCCGTATTATTGTTAAGGTTCTAATCGCCTTTTTTATCACAGTAATATTATGGAACTCGCAAGTAACAATTTCGCATACGCATATACCGATTCATAATAAATGTATCGGGTGACCGATAAGGAGGTCTCGTTTCTTTAAAAAGATATGTTTTTGTTTTTTTAAATACGTACATAGATAATAAATCCATTTCAAATAATTCTTTGTTTCTTTCCTGTACAAACATGGCACGTCCTACCCTAATGTTACATGGTGCGTCATTGTATAACTATATATTTTATACAGCCCGTTTCGATCTAGGCAATAAAACTACGTATTCTTCTTTTTCAAGTACTTTCATCTCCCGCCGTTGTAGAAGTTTTCGCTTACAATTAGAATATTACTAACTGCTAATTTATTTACAATCGTATTTCTTATAAAAATCAAAATCATATGAATTCGATTTTAATTGAGCGTTTGAAAAAGAAGAGAAGAAAAAGAGAAGAAGAAGAAGAAAAAGAAGAAGAAGAAGAAGAAGAAGAAAGAAAAACAATGGCATAACAAAGGCATCGAAAAGATCGTCCAAACGAGTAAGAATGAAATAAAATTTTTAAGTAAAGACACAATAACATTTCATATTTGTATGGGGAATTCAGGTCGATGACCGTTTCGTCGCTTTTTTTTTATCTCGTGTTTTTTGATAATTTATTCGAGAGAATCGTACTAAAATAAAAAATAAAAAAAAATAAATGAGCGAAAGAAAGAAATAAGGATAGCCGTAACAATATTTAAGT
The DNA here is from genome assembly GCF_010416935.1 of Polistes fuscatus. Lineage (NCBI taxonomy): Eukaryota > Metazoa > Arthropoda > Insecta > Hymenoptera > Vespidae > Polistes > Polistes fuscatus. The sequence goes on along the minus strand of NW_025112997.1, from coordinate 17,788,895 downwards.
GTTCCCAAGGTAAAATAAAATGTCTTTTTTGTATCACAGTCAGCGGTTAACCGCGCACGATGCTCCGAAATTGGCAATTCAAATGTTTATGGATATTTTAAAATTCCAAAAATAGGTTTGCTCGCGTTATAATATAATTCAAAATTATCGATATTTCTAAATGATCAGTCATTGAGGCAAGGTTGTATCTATCTAAGGACGAAATTGTCGAATTGTCGTGTCATATACTATCATATATAATATATAGAGACAGATGTTTTCGATCAATTAGGTATATCATTATTAGAAGGAAATTTAGGATACGAAATTTTTCAAAGTGAAAGGGAAGAGAAACAATTATGTATTGTTCGTGCAGCCTTATGCCGTTACCTTACGCCAAAGCTTTCTAAAACTTACAGATTTGAAGGTAACAATTTATTTACAAGCCATGGCAAATGGCACATTAAGAAAAAACGTTTGCACTATTTATTCGCTTGAACGCGGATAATGTATATACGCTTTCGCAGATGTTTTTTATCCGACGTCGTCCGATTTATCTTACGTTATATTTTTCTGTTTCTCAATCTAATAATCTTTCACTGTTCTCATACTATACGACTTAACTCTAATCACAATCGAGCACGGCACTTGAATGAAGCGTCCTTTGTAAGTACTGTAAGACGTACTCATTTGAGTAATCCTTCTTTAAATGCGAATGCTTTTCTCCTAACATTCGATCTTTATTTTCCGACTGTTTAATGACATATTCCTTTCGTTTCCAAATAGTTATTCGTCTTGCATAATACAATGACGATTTGAATATAATCAAACGGTCGTCTCGTTTTTCCTAAAAGGTTTCAACGGTTGTAGCTCGCGTTCGAGTCTATCGAAATCATTGTAATACTCGTGATCCGATTCTTCCTCGGAACTTCTTTGTCGAACTTGAGAACCGAACGTCCCGTTAGTTAAGACTTTCTCTAAATCTGGCGTTGGAATTCCTAAAGTTTGAGGCGTGAGAGGTCCTTCATCTTGGGACATTATGTATTCTGGATTATCCAACGACGTTTTCCCTTGGATCGTCAAGAACTCTGGATATTTTCTATAACCACTGTTCACTCGTTTTGTTTCTGAGTCTAAAAAAAAATTCCAATTGATTGAAATGATTGTTATGGTGTAGAAAGAACGATTGAGAAGCAATTTCGAAATTTGCTATTCACCTGTAGGTTTTGTGTCTCCTATGAGATCCATGTACTGAGTCGTATTCGTTGGAAGTTGTGGCGATGGCATTAAATAATCGTCTTCGTCCAGTGGCAAATCTAATTTAAGATTGCCTACTTGTGCTTGTTGGTGTGCCGCATTTACTTCGGTAGGATAGCAATCGTCTGTTACGTCACAGTCTGCACAGATAATAATATTATATATGTTAAATCTGTATTAATATATTAATTTATATGTGCATAAATTTGTAAATGTAAATACTTTTTTGACTATTATCGAGTTTACTAACCTCTGACACCGACCATTTTTAATGGATCAGAACAGTATCTCGAACTTGAACTATCGGAACCTACAACGTGTCCGCAATGGCCATTTGGATGAGCATAATGACCGTGTTGTCCAGAATTTCCAGGCTCGTGGGATGCATTTGCATTTCCATGATTCGAATTATACCTCAACAATTCTCTATCCCAGTTTTGTTGATTTTGCGGTATAGGAGAATCTCCGGCGAGTGGTTTGCCATTTGCCCAACAAGTTTTAACAGGCGAATGTGGTGGTGAATCGGAAGTACTAGATACTGAAATGCCAGGTGGTACAGGTGCTCTCGATTTTGGTTGAAGATATTCATCGGCATCCACTAATGCTTCGGGTCCTTCCATAGCTGATGCGAGATTTCGAATCATTTCTTTCTCGTCCTTAAATGACAGACAAAAATCGATTGAATAATTGTATTTTAACGATCAGAGATAATTATATTTGAATATTAGACATACCTGTAAAGTGTATGACGGTAGCCTCATGTATTTGTCTCCTTTAATTGCTAAATATCGACCAGGGTCCCTAGACATTTTAGCAAACTCTTCGGCTAGTTCTTTAAAACTCGGCCTTGACTCCGCATCCAACATCCAACATTTGATCATAATCATATAAACATCTATAGTACAGATAATAGGTTGTGGCAGTCTTTCACCTTTCTCCAACAATTCAGGAACGTTTCTTGCTGGCACGTGTTCATAGGGTCTACCACCATAAGTGAGTACTTCCCATATAGTAACACCAAATGCCCACACATCGGATTTGTGAGTAAAAACTCGATGTTGTATACATTCCAATGCTAACCATTTTATCGGCATTTTCCCACCCGCCGCTTTATATTGTTCTTCGTTGATATCCAAAAGTTTGGCCAATCCAAAGTCTGTGATTTTCACACAATTAGGCGTTTGTACGAGGACATTGCGTGCAGCCAAATCTCTATGAACGAGCCTTCTTTCTTCGAGATAAGCCATACCTCTTGCTATTTGGGTACACCAATTCAATAAAGCCTTCGAGCCTATTTTATCTTTGTACCTACGCGCAAAGTCCAATAGACAGCCTAATGGCATTAATTGTGTTACCAACATCATTTGAGATGTCATACAAACGGCTAACAATTGTAACAAATTTGGATGTTCGACGCTAGCCATAATGTATGCTTCATCGAGAAATTCTTTCGAAGTATTCGTGCCTGTGCCTTCGTGTAAAACTTTGATGGCGACTGGAATTTTGACATTCTCACCTTCCGGAACCCAAACACCTTTATAGACGTTACCAAAAGCACCGTAACCTAATATGCCACCCTTTCTCATCTCTTCTTCTTTGATTATACGTAACTTCGCCAAATTTGGTTTTACACCTGTTGGTCGAAGTGGTTCGTTGTCATCTAACCCTGTCAATGCCATCGTCATTTTGACTGTATTCTCTTTAGCTTTCGCATGCATTCGCCATTGATAGGTGATTATCAATGCAACTAGTATGAATACCAATATGAAAACTATGGCACCGGCAACGATAGCAGGTCGAAGTTCGTTGTCTGTTTGAAAGCCAGGACCGACGATTTCTAAGGAACAGTACGGCTCGTTATCCTGAAGGAAGACTTTATGCGGATATTCCGGTGGACAAGTTTCGGTACAATTGAAGGAAGTTGAATTATTATTTGGATCACCATCCTATAATATAATTTAATTAATAGATAATAAAAAAAAGAGAGAGTATATTGAATATAAAATAAATATGAGACGTATACGTACTATGTAGATTTTGTAATTGCGACATTTGTAACATTGATTGGGCCCAGATCCGAAACAACCACGGCATTCTTCGAAACATGGTAAACATAATTGCGTTTCAGCATCGGCAAAATGATCAGCAGGACATTCATCCTCGCATTGCTCTCCTCTTTTATATTTCGTACATTGTTGACACACTTGTTCGTGAAAACCATAGCCCGTGCATTTCTTACAACGTGGATGACATTTTCGACATACAGATTTACCTGCGAGTGGTTTTAAAGCACCTTGCTCTAATGGACTAACCCACTCGTAGTAATGCCCTATAACAAAATAGAACACTTTTGTAAGGATTTTTATTCGATGACGATTGAACAAAATGTATTCGTTGTAGCTGCAATATCAACTGCATACCATCTGGGCATGGTTCTCTCTTCTGTAAACATCCTTCAGGTATATGACCATTCATAATCGCTTTTTCACAGCTATGGCATCCGTTAGCTCCTATGTTGTTTTCTGGACCTTCGCAACCGCCTACACAATTTTCATGACAATGTTTACATTGACCATTATCGTTATATTTCGAAGACGGACATTCCTGAACACAGTAAGGACCATCTCTAACGTGTTTACATTTGGTACAATGTTCAGCATTCGGTCCGGTACAAGAGCCATCGCATTCGTCGTGACAAAGTTTGCAAGTTTTTTCGTCTGCTTGATAAATCCTATAACATGTAAGAAAGAAAGTTATTATTTGCAATGATAGACATTTCAAAGATTTTCTTTGTCAATGGAATTGTTTTATCAGCATCAATGTGAACAAAATAGTCGTACGAAGTGTATTCAATTCACAACAAGATTTACCTTTATTCCATAACTTAGGTGAGCGAATTCGATTAATCAAAAGCAATATTATTGTGAGAATCTATTTTTATCGATCATTATACAGTGATATATTATATATATGTAATTAAGGAAAATTTACTTACCCAGGTGCAACGCAATTTTGGAGGCAATCATTACCTAAAATGAAATTTCTACAAGACAAACATTGAGCTGGTCCAGGACCCCAGCATCCTTCATCCGAACATTGCTCATCGCATACCAAATTTTCTGCTTCTGCAAAACGATACGATGCGATACGTCAATGTCACGTAACACATAAGATTCGTTTTTAAGCGAAGCGATAACGTTCAATTTCACTTACTGCAATCAGTCTCATTTCTGTTGTTCATATACAAGCTGTCGTGTTCCGAGGATTTCTTAATTCTACTCCAATTAATACTCTGAGCGTAACACAACTTTTTATTCTCCAATATGGCAATAGCACCGGAATTAATCTTTTTCAATGCGCTCAGGTCCAATGATACCAAGGATGTTTTTACGATATACAAAGATGAAAAATATTCTGTTAAGGTTCTACCACCGATCACTTCGAGATTACGGAAATATGAAAGATTCGTAAAATCTTTATGATCGCCTTGTATATTTAAGTATCCCGTGATTTCTTTTAAAGTACTGAAGACTTCCAATTTATCAGGATGCATTTTTTTATAACGTTTGGCGAAAGTGAAATTCGGGTAAATGTCTTGGAATCCTTCGAAACTTTGATCGAGAATTGTGATGGATCCTTCGATAATCGTGCAATCTTTAAAACTATCGATGTTACCGGAATGAACCTTCTCGACTCCTTTGCAAGTCTTTGGACAGGGACCATCGCAAGGTACACATTCGCCATTCAAAACTTTTTTCTTTGGTGGACAAGATCTTACGCAAGCTCCGTTATCTTTCAAAAGATGTTCAGGACATTTTCTGACACACGTTGCTCCGTAAGCATATTTTCCATCTGGATTAGCTTCCCACGAGTAAGTCGTTGGATTGTACCTATTCAAATTCGTAGTGTTAACGAAAGTAAAAAAACAATAATTTCGTGCAATGCATTTTCGTATAAATCTTACTTTTGCATCGGCGGACACTCTTGCGTACAAACTCCATCATCGAAGAAGTTCTTGCAAGCGAGGCAGTCGCTTTGTTTAGGACCAGTGCAGCCACCGGCGCAAAAAAGATGACAGCACTCGCGTGGATTTGAACCGAAGCACCTGCCCTGCCAGCATTGGGGCGAGCAGTTCGTCTTGGAAAACCTCTGACAATTCTCAGCTCCTTCTCCCCAGCAACCCTGTTCGCAACTTTTGTCGCACGCCGTGCAATTGCGTTCGCGCGAAGTGAAATTATAAACGTAAAGATATTTTCCACCTTGACCCGTAATTATTTCCTCCCAGTTGATCGTTTGGATGTGGCAGAGGTTGTAGTTGTTGTACATACCGACGCTTCCGTTAAGAATGTCTGCGACAGGGAAAAGTAGATTCAACGTTAATTATTCGTGTTATCAATGAATTATTATACATTTAGTATAACATTATTATTTATTATAAATTATATAATAAGTATGATACATTATATTACTATATTTTTGGTATTATAACATGGAAAAAAGAATGAGCTTACCTCTGAGGGCCGGCATCTGCAGATTATGCATTTGACACATCGTGACGAACAGGGCGAACTCCACGTCATGTATATTGAGTTTAAAGAGGGTTCTTCCACGTATGATTTGTAATCTAGGAAGGATGATCTTCCGTACGTCCACGTGACTAATGAGGACGTACCCGGTGACTTCTCGTATATATTGAAGAAAGCTGAGATCGAGGGTTTCATTCTGCAGCCACGTAATCTCCAAGTTACCGTCGACGTAAGTACAGTTGGTGTACCGGTCTCGAAGATTCCGATAATGGTGTTGTTTATTGGACGGCACGGAAAGACGACCATTTGTTCCAATGCAGACTGCAACACAAAATGAAAATATTTTTAACATCAAATAGATCGTCGAAGACCAACGTAGTAAGAATTTATCGAAGTATCGTCTAAGAATGTGATAAAGGTTTTTCTTTAATTAAAATAAGTTTCCTCGTGCGTTAAATCCTATCATTTAATCACATAAATTTCATTTCACATCTAAAGTATCCCATAGGATTCATCAAATCGTAGATTGCTTTCTAAGCTTGAAAACGTGCGATGTTAGTGGGCGAACCACTTCCATAAAGTGCCGGTACACCCGTCTCCGTCATTTTGTTGCGCAATGACGCGCATTGGAGCCGGTGTGTGTGTGTGTGTGTGTGTGTGTGTATACGCCAGTCGTCGTGGGCACGAATCTCACGAGAAACGCCATAAACATCGAACGATGTTGTGACAGTGTAATGGATTTTTTTTCATTTCTTTCTTTCCTTCTTTCTTTATATTAGGTCATTAAGTATGAAATGTCTGATTTCGAACTGAAAGTAGTAGAAATAATCGGACGTTTCGTATTTAATGATCTGGTAACATCGAATTCGGAAGGCAATATGAATTGTAACTGATAATATAAAAAAAAAGTATAGGAATTAAAGAGGATGTAATTTGTGATGTGATTGATATTGTACGCAAGAAACGATTGGGCAAATAGTTCGAATGCTTCGTTTTATTAAATATTATTAACGTTTTGTTTTGGAAGGAAGAAAAAGAAAAAAAAAAATACAAGAAGGAAGAATAAAAAGATAAAGAGAACACATAGCGGCACGTATTGCCATTTGGAATTCGGTTTTGTTCAAAGGTACATCGGTTTGAGGGTGCTCGTTTGAGGGTGCTCTTGCGTTTCGGCGATGCGTTCCAAACTCGTCGTGCACGCGAAAAGGCGATCTTAATCTAAGCGAACGATCGCCGGAACCATGAGAAAATAATTGCGATGGGTACTTTCTAAGGAACTCCTTGCGGTACATGGAGGGAAGGATGTCAACAACAAGCTTCGAAAGAAGAAGAAGAAGAGTCGTCGTCGTGTAATGCGCGCGGCTCGTCATCGACGCCGAGAAAAGAAGATGGAGACAACCTTTGAAAGAACTTTTTGATGTCGAGTTGTCAGCGCACCGGTATTTCTACTGGTCAGATGTTACTCGCGATGTATGCGTTCCAAGTCGAATACTAAATCTTCCTTTCTACGATATCCGACTTACCTTCCTAAAAGAAATACTTTAGAAAAATTCTTTTTTTTTCTTATTGTTCAACTAACTGTTCTCTTACAACTTTTGATCATTAAATTCAAACGTATACATTTATATATATATATATATTATTTCTAATAAATTTTGTTCGATGAAATACGTGCCGTTTCGATCGACAATTTTTTTGCTACATTTTCTGATTAAATCATCTTGTCGATTAAATCAAAAGATGAAAAGATATTTCAATTAACGCAATCGATTCTTCTATCGATTAACGAGGTAACATTGGTTTTGCATAAAATTTAAGGTAACAAACAGATGATTGGAAGTGTCGTTGCTTTCCTTTTCGGGCAATCACACCATCGCCTTCCGTACCTTCGTAAATCGCGTTTATTCGTCCGTTTCTTCGATCTTGACTATTTTACAATAGTAAATTCTCTCTTCTTCTTCTTATTCTTCTCCTTCTTCTTTATTCCCTATGGTCACCGGTCGTCCAGAGCTCGTTCCACTTTGCTTTTCGACGAATCGCACGGCCGTACGATGGAAATTTTATTCTGAAGGAAGAATAAACGAGCACCGTTCCAAGTCCTTTCAAAGATCTATCGATTCGTCTTCTTTTATTTCCTTTTCTCATCGTTTCGCGACTGTCCCATCTGTGTATAGATACATTCACTGACACACGTTCGAGATGAAACGAAATTTTATTTTCAATCATCTTTTAACCATACAATTACACCGTAGTACAAAAGTATTAATATATATATATATATATATATTAAAATTAATATTTATAATATATATAGAAATGCGTTTACATTAAATTAATATAAATATACATATATATGTTAAAATTTGTTTTACAAGTGTTGAACAATTTTCAATTCTTTTAACGCGACTATATTTAAATTCGTTCAAATTGTACAAAAAAAACGTTTTCTAAGAAAATCGAAGGTAAGAATTTTTGAGTGTAATCCTGTCAGTTCTGAGACAGGTGTAGAACACCATGGAAGAAGAGATGATACGATAGAAAGTATAGTGGTTGGTTAAAGAAATCAAGGATTTGGTTAAGGTCGACGAGCGAATGGCGTTTCTCGTTTCCCTTTCCCTTACGAAGGTGGTGATTATCCTTCGTCAAGGGGGTTGCGAAAATTGCCGAGGGAGCCTCTCACTCTCGAGGAATTAACATTCTGCCAAATTTACGGCTGCAACGCCCGGAGAAGACAATGGGTGGTATCGATTTGCAGCTGAAGCGTGAAACTGCCTATTTTGTAATTATAACAGGCGTTTTTCTTCCTTTTTTTTTTTTGTTAAGAACGCACCAGAGATCAAACCATAAGCCCTGTACTTTTCATTTTATAACTTTTACAGGTATTACAGAATATTGTACAATGTTACAAATAATGTGTGTGTATGTGTGAGATAGAGAGAGTGAAAAGTTACGTTAACAATATATGAAATAATATTAATAAATAAAATTAAACACTTTGCACGTGAATATTAATATCGATTATTATATCGACATTTTTCTTTGCGTTTGTTAAATATTATTTATCAAAGATCGCGTGTTCTATTATTTATTTCTTATACGTTACTTTTATTTGAAAGATAGGATGACATAGAGATCGATCGAAATCGAACGAATTTCAAAGTAAAGAAAGATCATTCGTTGCACGATAAAGTCTCGTTAAAATGACAGTGGCTATATTATATGTTGAGAAAAACTGATGGTACACAACGGTTCGGAGAGACCTCGAAAGTACCGAAATCCCGTGGCGAGAGATTTCTTTTGTGGGTGCGAGAGTCGTACGTCAGGCGGTGTGTCGCATAAGAGAGAACGAAAGAAAGAGAAAGGGAAAGAAAAAGATAGATAGATAGAGAGAGAGAGAGAGAGTGAGAGAGAGAAAGAAAAAGAGAGAATGGGCCTGATTTTTATGCGGCACTTTAGGACGCCATTAAAGGGCCAAAGTAATACGAAATAACCGCACGGTGATACCGGCAGGCAGCGGCGCCGTTTATTTGAGCTCGTAAACATCGATGCCAAGAGAGAGGGAGAGAGAGAGAGAGAGAATCAAGAGATACCTTGCGAGACCTAACCGAGCAGGCCCGCGGCTAAGTGTCCGCAGAAATAAAGGTCGGCCATCGTAAACGTGCGAAATAACCAACGGCTTCGCTTCTTACCGAAGACCGAAAGCTCGAAGAAAAAAATATGCTACAGAGCAAGAAAGAGATAATGTAAAAAGACAAGGAACAATAACTTAAGAAGCGAAGAAATAAAAATAAAAGGAACATATTCGACCAAAGAAGAAGAAATCACTTTTAGGAATTGAATTTGTTGTAACGAACATCTTGACATCGTGACGTCGAATAATATTTGAATATTTTACGTTTATCATCTCGGTGAAATTTTCAACACACATTTTCATTGATTTAATTATATTAATTATTTCAGTGAGAAATGTAATGGTACCAAAGGTACCTCTGTACTCTTGGTTTTGTTTCGTGATATCGATGTAGATAAGTGTATATATATATATAGGTTTGAGTTGAGAAGAAAGAGATAGAATACAAAACCGACGATATATAAGTCGTTCGTATACGCCATAATCCTGGCATAACCATCCGAAGGATAACATTAATAGCTTTATGGTTTATTGCTTTCGAGTCTGCGGTTAAGTTTCTTCGCTCCCTGCAGGGTAAGAGCACGAAGAGAACGTGCCAGTCCACCACGATACCCTGTATATACTTTGGTACATACATACATATATATCTTTCTCCCTCCGTGTACCTCCATTTTTAATCGTGTTACGGTCTTTCTTCTTCTTCTCCTCCTCCTCCTCCTACTCCTGTTCCTTCTTCTTCCCGATGCCATTTTATTCTCTTGTTCTCTTCCCCCCGATTCGATTCGTATTTACGTTCAGTACTTTAACCTCGATAGGAACGTTCAACAGAAAGAGAGAGAGAGAGACCTCGGACCATATGCTTCTATCCCTTTTCGCTCCTGGAATTCTCGCTTTACGATCCTACAGAATAGCTTTACCACTTTTACGATCTCGCTTGCACGATCGATATTATTACGAGCCCGATCGAACTAATAACCAACCGGGGCTTTAATCATTTTCTGCTGTACGAATAAACGAAACAATTCGTTACTCTTAGCTTCTTGATTTCCAACAGGTGGTCCGTCTCCGTCTCTCACCTTTATCTCCTACCTATCTCGATTTTCTTTCATCTACGACAAATTTCTATACGTTGCATTGATATTGTTTTTATTTATTTGTTTTTTTTGTTTGAAAAAAGATACAGCGTCGTCAGCGAAGTTACGTAACGAACGATTTTATTTACGTTCAAACGGGTATACTCTCATTGTATTTTATCATTATCGTTGTATCATTGTATCGATATTTGAATGATTTGAAAAAATGACCTTTCGCGAAAGGAAAAGGCTTACTTTTTCTTCGTCTTTTCTCTTCTTATTTCTTCGAAGGAGCAGTCGAACAGCTCCGATCATGAATCGGTAACACGCAACACATGCTAATTTGTTGCCTCGGGGGAGAAGCGAACCGATGCAAGAGGATCAGAATCAATCTCTCACGGATTCTACGAGTGCTTGACGTATCTCGATCTACCTCTGATACCGTCGAGGTCATCGAGGTGCCGATGGTTTCCCGCGCATGCTCGTTCGATCAATAATCGAACTAGATCGCACTCGATACTATTATACGTGGGCGTAGTAAATCTGAGCTATTTTCTTATCGGATAGCGATAGATTTTTTTTTTATAATCGGATCGTATACTTTTGCTTCATTTCAAAATCAAATCTCATATTGTTATCTTTAATATTACGCGCTTATTTCTATATTTTTTTTTTTTTTTTTGTATTTATTCACGTAACGTATTATATAATTTTTATATCTATCGTGTATTTATATTTTTCTCTTTTGTAAATTCTTTAGTGAAAATAATTAAATTTATATTTCAAGTGTATGAGATAACAATATATAAATTGAAGCATAATTTTTTCTATAATTTGTATCAAATCTTCAAAGGATTACAATCGTACTCGTTTTATAAGAGAAAACGAATGAAGGAAGCAAAAGTTCAATGGGAAACGATAAGAGATAGTTGTTCTTGGTTCAAAGCGAATCACATTATATGCGGAGGTATGCCAGCTGCCGTATGAAATGTACTTTGCATCGATAAGCATGCATACGACTCATCGAATCGCGAGATTATCGCGAAGCCTGTTCTTTACAAATCAATAAATACATATATACATACAAGGATAGATAAAGTCATAGGTTGTAAAAAATTCAGAATCGTGTCTTATTGAAAATAAATTAAAAAAAAAAAAGAAAAAAGAAAAAGAACGAAATTTCTAAAGATTCTATTCAACTTCTCTATCGATCGTTTTTGTTCTTTCTTTTTCTTTTTATTAAAAAAGAAGAAATGACAAATCAATAAAGAAGAATAAAACGTTCGTTCCATTATGAAAGTTGAAATAATCGGCGCCGCGCCTTGGAAAATGACTATATACCTACGTTCTATTCTCTCGGAATGCAGGAGGTAGATTTAAGAGAGCTGATGATTAAAACGGACACCAATTAAAAGGACAACGGACACGGATAAAACATCTCCGACAAAAAGAACGAGTTAATACAGAGATACCAGACCGGGAACGTTCGTTTCCTAACAAGAAATTCGTCTTCTCGCGTTCGGTCTTATGTTAGTCGACGAAGATACACCTGGCCTTGATCTTCTTTTAATTTTAGGACAACTCTTTTTCGAGAACAAGAAGAACTTTGAGAAGAAGATCATTGCTTCGTCAATTACAGATGCGCAGGTTCTCGAACGATGCTAGGTTTTCGAACGAAAGGATAGAACGTAATAAAGAAATCTCATTTATTCACGAGAAAGGAATTAAAATTGAATATTAATCGATACGATCGAAGTTTTCCTGCGAACGATATAATAATATATTATTGGATTTCGTAACTTCGAAAATAATATTTCTATTGGCGCTACTGTCGAATTCAAAACTCGAATTAAACCGAGTGCTGATCCAGAATAATCTCTCGAATGTAAAGGGTTAATAAGATAGTTTTGCATTGAAAAATAATCATAGAGAGAGAGCGAGGAACTTAATCCGTGCAATAGGAAAATATATACAAAACGTATTTAATTATATATATATATCTATGTATAGGTATAGAAGAATATCGTATCGCTTAAAGTTCGTTTCTTTTTTTCTTTTTGCTCTTGGCAACGAACGTTATATTCTCTTTATCTTGTATTACAAAATCAAGACTCTCTAGTAGTACTCCTTTCTCTATATAAACCTGTTCTTCTCCTATTTCCTTTCTCTCTGTGTATATCCATCTATGTATATGTGTCTATCTATTTATTTCTTTCTTTCTTTCTTTCTCTTTTTATATTTCTCATTCTCTCTCCCATATACGCAAAGTATATACGTACAACCTTCTTCTTCTTCTTCTTCTATATTTTTCTTCCGTTGAATTTTTCCGAATTTACGATCGATGAAAAATCCCACCTACTCGCTCCTTACCCTCGTCATCCACCCACCCACATTTCGTTTCGAGACCTGCCGGTGCCTGTGTAGAACGAGCGATGTTCACCATCGATCAAACTGTTCGAGTTATGGCGAAAGAGCCGAGCTAGTAAGATACCTATCGTCATACAAATTTTTTCTCACTTTTTCAATACTTCTCCACACATTTCAACCTGACCGATCGATGACACGAATCAATTCTTTCTATGACATATCGTAAGATTTATCGATCCATTTTCGATTCGTCGTTCGATTTTGAAATGACTCGAAAATCTGTCCTATTTCAAATCTAATTTTACTTACAAAAATTTCGATGCGATTTTCATTATGGTTAATGTGTTCTTTTTTTTTTTCTTTTATATTATTTACTTTTCATAGTCGTTTCCTCGTTCGATTTGAATCAAATAACAGCATCGTACTGGTTCGAACCAAGGCAAGCACGTTAATTGGTACTTTTTTAAAGATAGACTCGTGAAAATAGTTTTCTTTTCTCGCAACTGTATAACAAGCTGTTTCTAATTTTCATTTTTTTTTCCTTCAGGGCTGTCCTCCTCCTCCTCCTCCTCCTTTTTCTTCTCCTTCTCCTTCTCGTTCTTCGTCCTTCCTTCTCTTCTTTGCTCTTGTCACAAGTACGAAACTAAGCCTTAGGGTAAATTACGAAAGTCCGCGGGTGAAAATGATTAATAAGACTCGCCACGACTATTATGCCTCGTACAAATGATTGCTCTTTGGAATTCTCGTTTAATTGAATCGACTTTAAAACCCCATTAGCGAGAAAGACCGGCACGTGTCATGTTCGTTAGCAGTCAGATTAAAATGATTCCATATGCTACAGTTGTGTTTTTATGCTATCCGTTTCTTCATGGAATAACGATGAACACCACGATAAATACACTAACCTTCGATTTATCCTTAAGCAATTGAAGAATAAAATTCATTAAAAATATCTATTAAAAAAAAAAAAAATTTTATGTTTTACATATATCAAAATAAAAAAGTATTGAATAGTTCGGAAAGTAATACTATGTTGAAATTCATGTTTTAAGAATAATATACATATATATGTACTTATAAAATATTAAAATTCTATTTCCTAACGTGATCATGCTGAAAATTAAGAAAAATTAAGAAAAAAATAAGAACGTATCTAAACACGTCTGATCGGAAGCAGAAAAGAATGACTGAGAAGGGAAGGGGTGGGTAGAGATTAAATTCATCGAAACATCGGTTTTAATGTTTTGTTTATACATACGTTACCCCTCGTGCGGTGAAAGCATTCGATTATTGTCGTTTTTATTCTTTTCAAAATCTCTTTGTCGAAATTTCGTAAACACATTGATCTTCGTAACTTTTTTTCGTATTTACCGTCACTCTTATTCGAGCATCGGAAGGTGTAACAACGATATTAGATCAGTATTCGATTAAATCTTTATTTTTCTTTCCGATCTAACGATTTATTTCATTTAGCGTGTGTCACATTTTAAAGACAGATTTAAAAAATGACGAATAAATATATTTTTGTCAGTTGATACTTTTCAATCATAGAATAGACAAAAGTGCGATACAAACGACAAAACAAATTCAACCAGTTTAAGAAGATGTTAAATTATTTCGAATGAAAGAACTGTTAGAACGTAACTGAGGATTTTAAATTCGAAAGATCAAGAGTGTTTGAGAAAACCTTTCAGCACCGATGATGACAATCAAATAAACATTTTACAAAGGCTAGGTCAGTCTTCGAATCGATAAGAATTTTCCTGATAAACGATTAGAATTAAATCGATTATTTATTCGATATTTTTATTAATCCAGCTTCGTTATGTGATCGTGAAAAAGAAAAAAAAAAAAGGAAAGAAGGAAGGAAGGAAGGAAGGAAGGAACGTATTTTAAGTAAGATTGCTTATGCGCGTATAAGGATGAATTTTTTTGTCGGGCACCACATCTTAAGATCTGACTTTGTTATACCGCACAGGACATGTTGACTAGAGGTAGATGTCGAAAGGGAGGGAAAAAGGGAGAGGAAGGGAGGGAAGATCTTCTCCTACGTTGTATCAGCAATCCCCTCTACTCCCCTTGTATATATTCTTTGATCTCGGAGAATGAAGAGAAGAGAAGGGAAGAGAAGGGAAGGGAAGGGTAGAGAAGAGAAGATAGGGCGCACGCAATCCCACGAGTACATAAATATCTGCCGAGCATATTGAGCGGTCATATTTCATTCGAAGGGAAAAAAGCGAGCGTCCCTTGGAAATTCAACGTCTCAATCCGTCTCTCGGATCTCGTCAATATTCCGAACGGTCAATTAAGGCATGCCTCCCAGATGTCTCCTCTTCGATTCAGTATACATAGTACGTACATATATGCCTTCGTTTGATAGAGATGTCCACCGGAACGATATTACGTTTCGTTTGTATTTTTCATACTATTCTCCTTTGGTATATCTCTTTGCTGATTCTTTCTTATCGTTTTTGCTTTCCGAATATCTCAATAAATGTAACGTATAGGAAATTCAATCAAAAAAGAAACGAAATAAAATAAAAAACAATAAAGAAGATTCTCGATGTCAAACGATCGTGTTTATATGTTGCTGGGAGATGATAAAAATAGAGATTTGATCAAATCCCGTAATTGTTTTAGCGAAAAGATGTAATAAACAAGTAAGAAATCGTAGAAGCTTTATGAGAAGTCCCACAAATCAATAACGCGTTTTAATAAAAATGTTGAAAAATATGTAGAAATTTATTGGTCAACTTTTTCGTGTCAATGAAACGATTGAATACAGGGGGATGATGGGGTGGGATGGGGGATGAGAAAGGCATCGAGGAATAAGGCAAGCAGGCGTAACTCGCATCTTAGTATTAGTTTAATGGCTACGAAAGAACGAACGGTCATGTTATCGCTTTAATAGGTACGTTTATGGAAAGCACTTTAGCCGATATCGGTGATGGAGAGCTCGCTTATGGTACTCCAAAAAATCTTGAGAGCTTTATCGGCAGACACGTCGCGCTTTCTGATCGCACCGTAGTTACACGCCATGAGAAATTCTTCGAACAATCTCTATCGCGTTTATTTTTTCAAATCGATTAATCGAATTGATATATATATATTTTATATAGGTAGGTAGATAATATATTCTATAAATCAATTTATTATTACTATGATTTTGTTTATAATTGTTATTTATTATCAAGAAAAAGAAATGAATTACCAATCGAAAACTTGATTTTGTTTGGTTCGATGATCAATAAACGTCGATGAAATAGCTATGAAAAATATTGCGGTAAGTTTCTGAACTGTGTTGTGCATTCACTCAATGTGGGTCAAGTCCTCGCTCGGCACGTGCTCGATTAAAACCTATATTTTTGATTGTGAACTCGCCGCGCGTCTGCACCTACGCTAGTTTAACCAAACTCCAAAAGAGAAAACTCTAAAACCAAGTGAGAAAGAGAGAGGGAGAGGGAGAGGGAAAGAAACGTGAGATTTTAAGAGGCACAAGATTTTACTCCTTCACGAGAAACGGTACTTTCCAAGTACCTACTTCTAATAAAAGAGACCCTTCGTCTAGGCAAGCAACCACCCACGCTGATAGACCTCTGCCGCAATAGTTTCCTTTCTAGATGTATTTCCAACGACGTAGTTGATTTATACTTGATGCTAAAACGCTCTTCGAAACCACCACGAAGCCAACAATTAACGAACCTCGTTCGATATCGTTATTTTCTTTCGAAATCAATACGTGTCCTCCGCTGAAACTTGTATTAAAAATGTTTCCTTTATATTGTATATGTAAAATATGTCTCGGTAATTATGAAAGTTGATTAATTGCAAATTAACAAATTGAAATCATGAATTTTATGATTTATTTTCTATATGAAAATTTGTCGTATTATTATAAATTAATGTGATTAATAATTATAAAATAAATCATAAAATAGCATGGTTTCTCTCTCTCTCTCTCTTGATCGATTCATACGAACAATGTCAAAGTTTATGATAAAACATTCGATGAATCGATCAAAATATATAATGCACGTAGATTGTATGAACTATTCGTGCGGTATCGTTTATAGTTTATGGAACCTAAACGCTGTTCTCAGACTCGTCGCTAATGCAAATGGTCGCAAAGAAAAACTTACTTTTCCCTTTAACGAACTCCGAATTAAGATCCGCGGAGACATCGTAATAGCCGAGGACGATTAGTAGAATTAACGTCACCCCGAAGATGTTGAATGTCGACAGCGCTCGTGGCCAGTGTCGGTGGTTGATGAACATGATGAGCTCTCATGCCATCCAGGAGGTCGAGGGCCTTGCCAAGGTGACCTTGAGAACGCAAGCCTCTTCTTGGCGTTGTTGTTTTCGATTGTTGCGAGGGCGAGGATGAAAATGATCGGTGGAGGCTCGTCGAATACTTGTTCTCGGCGTTCTTGCCATAGCTGTCTTTTCACCGGGTTCGGTGCATGTCCGGTGTCAGGATAAACTCGATGACAATGATCTGAAAAATAATGGAAAAAAGAAATATAGAAAACATATAAGAACAAGTGTTTCTCGCCTATTGTTCGGCAAAAATCGAATTAAGGGTTATTTTCGCAAAAGGCAATCAGTGTAAATCATCTCGACGACAACTCCGAGATTATCTTACCACGTGATGTTACGCGTGTAAATCAATAACTATCGCAAAGAGGGTACGAGTTATGCGGCTTATATGGTACTCGACTCACTGGATCGGATCCAATTGGATCATCGAAAACCTTGTAATCGTTAAGAGTATAAAGAGACTCGTGTGTGTTTCAATGTATGTGTGATAAGTATACGTTACCTACGTAGAAAATACATTTTATCTTTGCTTCTGATATTTGTAAATAATTTACTCCAAATTGAGGGTCTTATTGTTAGATAATAATTTCAAGTTGCATGTGGTTTTATAATTTGGTATTTATTGCATCCGTATTCGGATTTAACAATAAGCTTGCTCGAAGAAGAAAAAATTCTACCTGACCGTTCGCTCGTCATACCTTAGCAGGCCTAATTTTGTCACGGTTATCCAACTCGAAACATTCCTTTGCCCTCTTATCGTTAATCCACACGCACACAAGTATGCATGCATGCATCCCATGGATGCATATTTTCCTACTGGCTCTTATAATAGAAAAGAAATAAAGAACGATCGGTCCTCGAGGCCATCATACGTTTGAAAGATTTTAAAAAGCTTACTCGAATATCTATCCCTAAGGACTTTTAAAGGATCGAGCGACGAAAAGAGCACGTTTTCCGTTTCTTCGAAGGTATACCTCTACAAACTTCGTCCTTTTGCGCGTGCGATTGTTTCTCGTAGTGAGAAGGATTGCCTTCTCTTATTCCGAAGAAAGAAAGAGAGGTATTTCAGAGACCGAGGTATCGAAGGTGTGGAAACAGAAGAAGAAGAAGAAGACGAGGAAGAAGAAGAAGAAGAAGAAGAAGAAGAAGAAGAAGTGAAAAGAGGGGAAGAAACGAAGACAAGGGAAACGAGAAAGACAAAGCAGAAAGAACAGCAGGTGTCTGTTCTTCTCAAGTCCTTCTTCTTTATTGTCCGTCGTCTTTCTCTCCTTTTCTCTTTTCGTTTATTCGTTTCCTCCTCCTCCTCCTCCTCCTCCTCATCTTGCCTTTCGCTCTCGTCGTACTTACACACACACATACACACACACATACGGTAAACACATACGTAGAAACTCTAGCCAAAGGCTACCTACCCCTCGTGGAACGAACTCACGAGTTCCTCTTTGTTCTTTCGCACTCCCCGTGGAGTGGCAAACAGGAGTTGCCTTATTTGGAGGGAAGACAAGGAACGATCAACTTAAACAAATGACGTCTAGCAAAGTTTCACCGAGGAGAGTCTGATTACCCGATGTCTCGTTAAATCCGCGCCGTTTTAGACCATTGCTATTAATTACGATCGATTCTTACGTTAATGGGAACACTCTTACGTACAAGGAGACACCGTATCGCGTTGCTCGTGACTAAAAGAAAAAAACAAACAAAAAAGGAAAGAACACTTTTTTCTCACCCCTATCATTTAATTTCATTGAAATCGTCAAAGAAATACGTCACTCTCGGCGGACATTTTTCAAAATGAAGGTGTAACTATTTTTTTTTAATCATAGAACATCAAAAGAGGTATCTCATTCCTCCCATTCGTACGAATTAAAGTTAATTTTGATGAAATTCTTTTTCGAGTTCGGATGCGAGTCGATATTAACCACCGTGAGAGATGATAGGGACCAATAGAGAAAGAGATAGAGAGATCGAAGTAAATAAATGAAAAGTCATCTGGCCCGTCTGGCAAGAAAGCCCGAAATATCCTTACTTCGAAGAGAGTGGAGGAGGACGAAGAAAAGGATTTGACGAGGAGTACCGGACGGTCGAACGCAGAATGCCGTGGATGCCGGCGAAGAGTTCCGAATAGGAGGAAAAAAAGTCGAAAGTCGGGATACAGCGAGGCAATTCTTCCCCTTCCCCCTGCCCTCCCCCTGGCCGTCCCCCCTCCTGTTTCGTCGTGAGCCCTCCTCGTGCCTACTTTCGCTTCTCCTGGTCTCTTCTGTCAGACCTTTCCCATCCTCTTGTTTGGGCTTTCCTCTTATTCCCTTTCTTCTACCTGGGCCTGTTCGCTCTGTCCCTTTCTCGGGTATAGAAGCGGCATCTTTTGAGGGAGAAACCGGAGCAAAAAGGTTCGGAGGGAACACGGCGAGCAACCGTGTTAACTGCGCTGCTTATGCATTCATATCCTTGTTTCGCGACAACCTGCTGATTGTTTCCACAAAACGCGAGAACCCCCTTGTAGTCCTCGTATTCGAGAGTATCCGGTTTTTCGGTGAGTAGTAGTAGTAGTAGTAGTAGTAGTAGTAGTAGTAGTAGTAGTAGCTGGTGCCTGTGCTATCGATGGTGCACAAGTCGACCGTAGGTGCCGTTCAAGACGCGAACTCGACCGGCAAAAAGAACCAATTTGTATGCGGGTGAATGCTTCCACACACCATTCCATTCCTCTCTCTCTCTCTCTCTCTCTCTCTCTCTTTATTCCTTATTATTACTCTGATTATTCTTCCTTCCCTTTGTATTTTTTTCTCTTTCTTCCTTGTGACGAGATTCGAAAAAAAAGTATTCAAATAGTATAATCAATATTTGTGGTATTTAGGTACTTTCACTTTAGCATAGATCCAATCAAAATTATCATGAAGTATACGATGAATGATATAACGGAAATGAAATGTTAACTTCTTTTTTGAATTTAGAGTTTGAGAAAGAAAAATCCAAAAATATATCGTGTAATAGATGGTTGCAATGTTATTATTAGTTCGAACGTACGTTACTTTCGTTTAGCAATGGAAGTGGTAAATTAAAATAGTCATGCGCTTCGTTGGCCGCATCGAATTGAAAATTGTTCTTATAAATGGTTTTCATGAAATAAGAACTGCACACTTGCCAGAGATTATTTGCCGCTACGTGGGAGGAGTTGTAAAAGTAGCTATTAGAGAGAGAGAGAGTAACTCTCGTATTTAGTATATATATATAAAAATATATTGTATATAGTTACTACTGGTAACAAACATCGTAACATAATTTATTGTTACGCGTAATATACTTTGCCGCATGATTTTATCGCTTTTCGTCGCTCTTATCATTGCGAACGATTGTTCGTAGCGCAACAAAAATATAAACTCGAATGAGATTTGCGAGAATAACTCGTCGGCGAATTAATATGAGCTTTCAAGGTAACTCCCTCTCGCATATGCATAGTAATCTAATAGCTCTATGATACTTTGCGTCTCGTATTTCCTTGAATTCTTTTAAGAGAAATCTCGAAGCGTCGACGAGAGACGTTATCTGAAGCACGGTCGAATTCCAACGAGAGAGAGAGAGAAGGAAAGATAAGAGATGCTCGAAATGTTCTCTCATGATCCCTTAAAATTCTCCACTCAAAGTAGCAAAGATAAAATCGGCCGTCCGAAGAAGATTTGTGTCGGTCAGAGAGATGCATCCAGGTACTTCGACGAGACGGGATTACGTTTTGAAAAAAGAGAGAGAGAGAGACAGGTATCGATCGTTCATCGATGGTCCACCTTTTTTCTTTTCTTTTGTTTGTTATTCTTTTGCTTTGGATTACGCGATAATGGAGTGAAAAAGATGATCCCGTAGGAAAGAAGCGTGCGTGCAAGAAGAAATGAAAAGAAAAAAAAAGATTTTAAGAGGACGCACGCGTGAATAAATAAAAAAAAGAAAGAAAGAAAGAAAGTAAGAAGGAGAGAGAGAGAGAGATAGTTTTAAGAGGAAGAAGGTAGACGAAGAAGATGAAGAATATGTCCGAGTTAACGGTAAAGTTGAACGTGATCGCAGTCTCCCGATGGTTTGTTTGGTCTCGCGAGAGGAGAGGAACATTAAGCTTATATCGTGGATCCTCCGTATTTTTCTGTTACTCTTTCTCTTTCTTTCTCGTTTCTACTCGTTTTCGATCCTCCGTATATCTCTAGCACGAGAGGACGAGTTAAGTAAGAGAGGGAAGAAGGTTTGATTTGGAACAGGGCAGAAACGCCGCTGTCGGGCTGCCGTTCAACAAAAACGGGGCCTGTTTAACCAACCGAGAGGAGGTTTGCCGGTTCCAGCGCCAGCAGCACCAACGAAGCTCTTCACTTTCCCACTGGCCCGTATATGGCTCAACATTTTATCTTATATAGCCGTCGTACCTAAGGATCGCACAATCGGATACCTCCATAAAGGCGTGTTGCGTTAATCTTCAACATTCGAAACTTTTCGATTGCTCTGAATTTTTTAAATGAAAAATACAAAAAAACCAAAAAATCAAATCGTGAAATTTCGATCGATCTTCCTTCTTTCGAAATTCGATTAAAAACAAAAAAAAACACAGAGAGAGAGAGAGAGAAAAAGCAACGGAGATAAGAGAAAATAGAAGTAAATCGTGCAGGGAAATATTTAAAGAATCCGAAGATGCAATTTCTCTTTGTAGAGTAAAGCGAGTAAAGTCGTGGAGAGTCGTGTCTCGGTGCTTGCTCTGGATCGTGACTGCTGGAAAGGTTCGCGAAGGAGCGAAGATGCTCGCGAGATCCCTTCGTGTTCCTTGTAGTTTCTTCTTCTTCTTCTTCTTCTTCTTCTTCTCTTCTCGATCGATTCACGAAGCGGCATTTAAAGGAGCCAACAAAAGCGATTCTCTCACGAGAGTAACGTCACGATTAAAGCGAATAGCATTACTCTCGTTCGTGCAATGTCGGTGGGGAGGAGGGGGAAGGGGGGGAAGAGGGTTACCATCGTGTCCTCGGTTTTGCTAGCGCTCGGATAACGTAAACTTAACGTAACGTAAGGTAAGATCCCTCGGATCTGTTTCAGCGTTCGTTTTCTGACGATTTGTCGGGAACCAAAAGATAGCGAGAAGATCGCATAAAGGTGAGAAAAACGGTTGCCGAGAGACGAGTCTTGCGATTGTGAACGAGGAATCATTGTTATTCCCCTTTTGCCTTTCCACTTCCACTTCAAAAGGACGAACAGTAAAACCGTACGGATAATTATCGCTTTGCACGACGCGTTGCACGACGCCAAGCTTATTATCTCACCCTACCAAAACCATTCTCTCATCTTTCTTTCCCTCTCTCTTTTTTTTTCTTTTTTTTTTTCCCAACTTAATCCCCTCTCCTCGGACAGATGATTTCTCATACAACCTAACGCGTACCGATAAACGAGGATTGATCGAATATCCCGGGAAAACCCGACAGAAATGTATTCTTCTACTAACGCATATTATGTAACTAATATTTACACGTAAATGTACACTGGACGTGTGATTTAGCTGTAAAACCACGCCTACCGATTATTTTTAACGCGAAATTGTAGGATGTTTCGTTACCGATGCCGAGAAGATATATTTTTTTGTTTGTTAACATTGGGAATAAGTTTATAATATTTCTATTCGATGTTATATGAAGTACGCGGGATCGGATTTCTCTTTTTCATAACGTTTCATCTCCTTTCTCTCTTAATCATCTCTGTCTTCCATGGTAACCGGGCAAAGCCCCGTGACATTTAAAAAATTCTCGCAAAGGCGGCATTTACAGATGGCAACTTGGAATCGGCAGATCCGGAGATAAGAATTCGTGCTCCTGGCCCCTGTAGTGGCGTGACTTTAACGCTCGGATCTTTTTCGTTCATGGCACAATGCCAAAAAGTAACCAGTAACCAACCACTGGCTGCACGTTGCACGCCGCACGTTGCACGCTGCTTGGCCTCTTTCCTTGTTTCTTATCTTTAAGATCTTTTCCTTACCTCGGCACGGAGTGTACCAAGCGAATCGAGACTTCGTGCTTGAGTTTTATCGATGATTCACGAGAACGATCGGACGTCGTGGTAAGACGTTGTGTGGTATTTTGCAATGGACGGTGTAAACTAAACGTTGATTAGTTTCATATTGTTAACTTTGGAAATAAACGAGAAGATGAGAATATAAGTTCCAGCTAGCTAGCACGTTGCAATTTCTTGTTTATGGACGAAACGGTATTATATTTCTTCTTTTTTTTTTGAAATTAATCATTTTCTGATTTGCACTACATATACGTAGAAAAAGATAGTTAGAGATGGTGCTGCCCATAAACGATAGCCTGCGAGATATCTTCGTGCATATATGGTGTGAAAATCAGGTAATACAGATAACGTGGCGTGGCTGAATTTGCCAGGTGTGCAATTGCAGGTAAAATCAATTTGATAAGATACGGATATTTATAGTACGCGTACGAGTAGCAATAAAAATATTGAATATTTCGAAATGAATCAAGATAAAATTCAATGGAATGCGTATCGACGTTCTTTTCGTTTAATCGATTTTGTCAAATTATCGACAAAATGTTAACGTTGTAATATATATTTTTTCGCTACTTTCATCTGTTTAAATTTCAACCTGACGTTTTCGCGTACGAGTGTGACGAACTCGTCGTGATCCGTTTTTTTCCGTGTAAACAAAAAAATCAACTTATTATTCAAATTCAATAAACCTTTCGTTGAACTTTTTCGATGTTCCAAATTTAACTTGAACTCTATTTACATTTCAATAATTATGCGATTAGTATTATTATTCCTAATACGACATATGTGTAATTTGACGTTAATTATTGAAAGAGTAACGATCGATTGAAATGATAAATATCAGTACTGGTACAAAATGAATCATATCAAGAACATCATTAATACGAATATACCGTGTCGCAGTCCATCGAGTAAGCGTGAAATTTATTTGAAATAATATCAATATAAAGAAAAGAGATCAAATTAGCCGTAAGTTTGATACCTTTGATCGTTTGCGAGGTTATATTCAAATGCAAATACATTTTTTCACAGATATAAGAATAACAACGAATCGTAGCAGTTATAAAAGTGAAGTGGGTATTAAGAAACGTTATATAAAACCACGTTCGCCTAAGATAGGTAATTCATTTATGTTAGTCATGAGACAAATTCATCCAAATCAGGAATTCGTCCAGTCAGGAATAAGATCGAAATCTATCGGAAATTTGATCAAAAAGTTTTTAACCGATAGAAAATTACCGTTGCAATGTAACTTTGTGAAAAATGTCAATTCGAAGCAAGGAGTTAATTATAGCAACGGTCTCCGTTACGATTGTAATATTAATTACGAAGGTGATCGAGAAACACGATCGTATGCGCAAATGATAACGGCGTATAACAATACTATGATGACGGTTGATATTATGATTCGCGATAAATTGAAATCTAAAATGAACGTTAGATTGTCTAAAACACATTTTAGAACTACTTCGACGTTGGCTTCTTCGGCATATAATTTTGAAAATTTGACGATCAAAGAGAACGGCAAAGAAACTTCGATGACCGATTTGCCAGTCGATACGTGTTTCGATCATTCCGTACAAATCGATAATGATTTTTATGATAAAGATGAGAAAAGGGAGGATCTTGAAATACGCAAACCTAAGAAAACTACTATTCGTTCGTATGCCAATATCATAGCTGATTATAGTGCTGCTATGAACGGTAATCTTACTTGGAAAAAAAGTGAGAATCATTTTTCTAAATTATCAATGGTATCTTCTTCTCCGGAAAATGTTGTAACACCAGAGACATCAGACTTCGTATCGTCTCCTAATCTTAATACCGATTCTCGTAAAGAAATAAATGTAAATGAAGAAATCGATTGGCTTAGTAAGGTTGATAAAGTTATTAAGAATTTGAAAAGTGTAACTGCGGGAAAAGATAAGAAAATTCACAAGGAAGTATTTAATTTGGAAGAAACAGATGTTTTGCAATGCGTTAAGATAGACGAAGCTGCAAAAGTTGACAAAATGAAATCCACGGAGGTGCCATCTCGGAAAATTTCTTTTTCTGGGGATAATAAAAACGAAGAAGGTTTAAAACATTACAAAGGAAAAACGAGTTACGGAGCAGAGAAAGTCGATGGTATCAAAATGGTTGGCCAATGTCTGTTATCCGATTACAAATTTTCAACTTCGTCGAACGTGAATTCTACTTTTCGAAAAAACTTGACACAAATGCCGAGTAATACGGAATCAAATATTTCTAACGATCCACAAGTGGAATTACGAATGGTGCCGTCTGGAAACGAATCGATCGTTTCGGTTAACGTAGAATCGATTGCAAGAACAACGGAACCAAGAAATCCTAGTTCGAAAGAATTGTCTGTCGTCGTGTCATCGAATAATAAGCAAAATTTGTCTAATGCGTTGGCAACAAATGTGAGAGATGAAAATCAGTCAAATTTTGGTTCGATGCGTATTTCTATAAGCGAAGAATCGTTACCGGTAAAAGAACTCGAACTTTTCGTCAATGGTAAACCAATTTCAGATGTTAGAAGTATCAAGGCACGTACAGAAACCCTAAACGTTCTTACTTCTATGGGCAAAGTTGAAATACGTGTGCCTTACAGTCAAGATAATCCTAACGCGTTGAATCAAAGTTCAAGAAACTTTGTGAAAAATGTATCAAACCCGGAATCCGTGTTGAAACTTCGAATAGCAACTGCTTTCGATGAAACTAATCCAATTATAACTTCTGGTGATAGGAAAAAAGTACCATCAACCGATCTACAAACGAAAAGTTCAAAAAAGAAATCAACTCGTATCGAAGAAAGTAACTTTAACGTGATAATGTCGGAATTATCATCGACGATAAAAAATACGAATGAATCGAATATTCAAAAAGTGTCTGAAATAAAGATAGAAAAATCAGACGAAGTAAACGTAAAGAAAACTTTTAAACGGGATACTATTGAGAAAACACAACCTGTATGGATTAAAAGTGGAAACGATTCTTTGAAACGACCAAATACTTCGACGTTTACCAGTGTTCGCGATGATGTTAAAAAACACGAGATAACGAATGATATAGATTTGAGATTTACAAAGATTTTCGGTAGCAAAGCAAACGTAAAGAATAATTTGAACGTTAAACGAGATGAATCTCTTAAACCGGAAAATGTTTCGAGTAGCAGGGAAAAAAAAAGTGTCGGAAATGAATTTTATAAACGTGGAAATTTGAGCACTAAAGATAACGTTAGATCTTTGGCAGATATAATGGTCAAACATTCTGGTCGATCTTCCGATGGGAATTCTTCTGCAATTTCTGGTAAACCTAAGCCTGATGGTTCTGATCAATTAGATGATCAAAAATCCTCGAAATCGAATAAGGATGATTTCAAAACAACCGATGCTATTACAAAGAAATCCGTTTCAAATAATCAATCATCGAAAAGTGACTCGATAGATGAACGCGTGTCACCAAAGCAGTCACTGCGATTGTCCGATGTGAAATCAAAGAAAGAAGAGGATTACCAAAGAAATGATTCAACGCCAACGTACGTGACGAATAAGCAAAAGTCAACGCAGCCGAATCGAACGTTAGCCTCGAATGATAAAATACAATCAAAGTTGAAGGTAGATTCTTTAGATGAAAAAATGTCGTCGACCAAGTGGAACAAACCGTCTATTGAAATGAAATCTGGCAAAGCGGAGAAACAATACGATACAAAGGACTCGAAGACGTTTTCTAAAGTACCCGACGTTGAAAAGACATCGAAAAGTTCGAGCACGTTCAAAAGTGAAAACTTTCGAGTAAAGCGCGATGATTTTTTACATTTCAACGATGAAACTACGAGTCGTTCGTCATCGAGTCCGGTTAAAATAGTCGACTTTGAAAAATTCAATAAGCGGAACGAAGTTTCTTTTAAACGAGAAGCAAAGAATGTTGGTACATCGAAGGAAACGGAAAGTATGAAGAAAACTGTTGCCGATGAGAAGAAGAGCAACGTTCAAATACAGATGAAGAAGGAGTTACCGAAGTCTGACGTTGTTGTTAAAAATATTGATACTAAGATAAATGAAAGCCAACGAAATGTCGATAACGCGAGAAACGAGAAATTCGTTCGTTGCAAATTAACGTCGTTCGAAGAAAAATCGAACGTACGGGCGAACGACAAAAAAGATTCGTCAAATGATTTGCAAAAGCAAGAAAAGTCTATCAATGATTCGAAGGACGCGAAGATGAAGAATATTTTTAATTCCATGAAACCGATAGAAAAAAAGAAAGATGGAATTCTGATTGATTACGGCGTTAAAGTGGCATCGCGAAAAAAGCAGGAAAAAACGAGGAGTCCGAGAAAAGATCTAACAACGAATGAGAATAATCCAATCGTAACGACGATAAACGAGAAGCTAAAGGAAAAGGAAAATCAATGTTTGAACAATCGTGACGAGTATAAAACCATTCAATCGACTCCCGTAAGTGTACGAAATTCGATAAAAGATAATCCAAAAGCGACGAAAAAAGCGACGAATGAGACGAAATCATTGAAATGTGACGATGCCAAAGAAAAACATTTAAGTTGTGTCAAAAAAGACATCGATTCGAAGGCTATTAATTCAGATAAGATAAATAAAGAATCGTTGAATGTTAAGTTATCGAAAACGTTAGATAAATTAAAGGAGAATCTTTCGTATCAAAATGTACGCGAATCTCAGCAATCTAATATCATAAATTATTCTACCGCGAAAGAAGAAGAATCCACAAAAAGTAGCAAGAACGTTACGACTGTTAAGAGATCGGACGAAGAATTCAGAGTACCTTACGAAGGAACGGTAGTACAAAACCCTTCGAAATCACTTTCGACGGGCCATCCAAACACTCTAATGGAACCATTAGCTGGAACGATAGTACGACGACCATCGAAGGAATCGGAGAAGAAAAAACCAAAAAACACAGCTCATAAGTATTCATCGAAAAATACTCGAGAAAACGGTAACAAAAAAGATAATCAAAGAGAATCTTCGTATTCCGTTAATTTATTGGAGAGTGATACGAATAAAAGTAAAAGTGATTTATTATCCGGATCTAAAAATAATTTGACGGAGAAACCATCGAGTCCCGTAAATTCGAATAATTCGAGTTCGTTCGAAAAAACGAAATCTTATTCAACGACGTCTATCGATTTAATAAAGTCCAATACATCGAACAAACGTGATTACGAGGAAAAGAATAAACAAAATAACGCGAGAACGAGAGAGGAATTCGTTAATAAATTAAAAAGACCGGCAAAAGATTTGGTATATTCGGTTTGGTTGCAACGTAAAGAAGAAGAAACGGCCGACGACAAAACGTCATAAAACGATTATCCAAAATTAATCAAATAAATCATCTTATTTATCTAATATGAAATTTTCGTCTTAGGATTTTCCCTGTAAGTTCGTGTAACGATGTAAAGAATAAACGAATACCTACGTAGTATAAAGAATGCAATCCGAGGAAGAAGCATTATTCCATTAAGTTCTATACAGATGTAATTAAATTCTCGAATGACTGGAGAGTCTCGCGAAAGGATGCACAGTCATTGCAGAGAAGACTTCAATAAGCCTTGCGCAAGAGTAACCACTTTTCGAACGTCTGTAGGTTTTATTGGGGGGCCACGAGTGCGCAGGATTGGATAATTAAAATTCTCATTAAACTCGGTGTCGGCATCCTGAAACGCGTTGCAGACAATGGCTCCTGAAACGAGGCCGCTGGGATCTGAAAGATAAAATGGTCAGGAGAAGGTGACGAAGGAGAAAGGAAAGGGCACGGATGGGTCTGTCTAACTGGCCATGAAGTAGGAAAAAAAGCCTGTACTGATTCTTCTTCTTTACAATCGAGATATCCAAACAATCTTAAACTCGTTTTCTCCCTTTTTCTTTTCTTTTTTTGTTCTATTTAAATCGTAAGTACACGTTTTTCACCTTGTTACAGTATTGAAGCGCGCGTATGTAAACATTTGGGAAATTTGTTGTATTAATGTATATAAAATCGTTACATATTCTTTTATCAAATCCATAAATTCGCATAATAAGTGTCGTTCTACGGAAAGAAGAAGTCGAAGGGTTCGAGGTCGTGCAATCGGCGGTGGTACATCGCGATACCCGTCATTATGCCGATTCGTGGCTGGTACCAATTTTGGTAAAGTCCATTCTTACCGGCAGGGTGAGGCTTCATCCTTCTCGAAGGGCGCCTTGGTGCGTGCTAAGGACCGAAACCCATTATTACGCAGGCGTTTACTGCGAACTTAACTTCGTTCCGCCAGCTTGCCAGTCATTCCAAGTAATGCATCTCGAGAGGGTTCGACTCGGGGTTAAGCGAACTTTTATCGAGAAGAGAAATTTCTTTCTCTTTCTTTTTTCTTTTTTTTTTTCATTTTTCTCTTTTCATTCCTTTCGCAAAGATTTTTGATATGTTCTTTCTCCTTGCATTTTTACGATGTAATTATTTATTTTCTTCCTTCGTACATAAATTTGCCATTTGGTACGACGTTGTTTGATTTCCTTTGGATTCCTTGCAATTAATTATTCTTATACGGATTTCTCATTATATACTTAAGAGGAAGAATAAGAAAAAGAAAATAAAAAATGAAAAGAAACGATCGGATAGAAAGTGTAAGGTTCACGCGCAAGTTACTCTTGGCGATAAGGCCGTTAATTATCGAGAGCAGCCAAGAACATCGTTCATTCGGAGGAATGCAGATGAGTTTTGGTTCCTCTTTTCACTCCTCGACATTCATCTTGGATCTTCAGACTCTCTCTCTCTCTCTCTCTCTCTCTCCTTCTTTTTCTTTCTCAACTCTTTGTCTTTCTTTTTCCTTCTCCTTCTACATAGCAACGCAAGTCGATCTGACCTCACGAGGGTCCGGTTCAAGCTTACAACCCTATCTTACGCAGTTTTGATTTACCACGGCGTTCCTCGCAGTTCCTTATAAATATCAAGGAACAACTCTCCGTTATGGTTCATCGTTCATCTCCAATGAGAGGAGCCATATCTCAGAAAACTTTACCGAGGCTTTTCCTTGATCGGTGATTCACGAGTTCGTTTTTTATTTGATAGTATTAATATTAAATGAAAAAAAAAAATAAAAAGATATAAAGAAGAAGAGAACAACCATTTTGTAAGGTATCACAACCTTCTCGGTTAATGACTCTCACTTACGCAACACGCGCATTTAGGATTGCCATTTGCATAATACTTTCATTCCAATACTCGTAAACACATATACGTATTCTATACACATTGCGAAAGTATACAACACGTGTTTAACGCGATGCGCTTGTAAATGTATTCGACATGCGATCATCAAAGAACGAATTCCGCGGTGTATTCCATGGACGCGTTATAAGTATGGTATATACTTCGATCGATGTTGGGCCCTTAAGTGGCCCTTTCTACTCTCGTAAATTCACGGTTAGATCGGCGAAACAAACGGTTGGTGGAGTCGAGTCAAGGTTTCGAATACAAACACGCGTAGTAGTAGTAGTAGTAGTAGTACGCGAGTCGGAATTCTCGTATCCTTCTTTTAAAATACGAAGAAAAAGGAGATACATATTTTTGCAAAAGGTGATTTTCTCGAACATTTATTATCTCGGAGTATTTCCAGCTCGTGCTAAAACGCCGGGGGAGGGAGGGAGGAAGGGAGGGAGGGACACACGTTAACACACTTTGAAATTGCAAGGACGACGAGATACCGCTAACTCCTTCGGATTCGATGCGCTTCCGATCGTCCTTTGTTTGTTTTAATTATGCGCTCGAGAGACACGAATAGCAGCGGCGGCATCGTCGTATGTTCTTCTCGTAACCAGCTACCCGACATTTGATTCCTCCTTTTTTTTCCCCTGACTTTTGTATTATTTATTATCCTCCAACGGATCGTTGCATCGTTGCATCGAAACGCAACCAACCTCTTTTATTCCGTATTCCTCTTATATGGTCTTAAAAGGAAAATACCATTCGCTCGATATTTCTTTCTATATTTCTTTTCTTCAAGTTTACAGAGTAACGGTAACATATATATATATATAGATCTTTATTAATCCTTGCGAAGATAAAATCCTTTCCTCTTGGAGATTTAAGATTTTAAGAAGAGAAATCACGAGAGTACGAGCACCTTGCCAATTTCTTTTCGCGTCGTTTTGCGCTTGGTTGCTTTTAAAATATTTCTCTCTCTCTCTCTCTTTCTTTCTCTATCTATCTTCCTTTTCTCATTTTTTTTTCTTTACTTTACTCGTGACTCGTACACGTTTCTTCGCTCGACACTTAATCCTTCTCGATAAACGAATAAAAAGGAATTCGAAAGAAAGATATCGAGATGCTTGGAATGGCGTAAGAAAAAAGAAAAAAGAAAAAAAAGAGAAAAAATAAAAAGATAAGAAAAAGCAAGGAAATCGGTATCCTCGTAAGAGGTAATCCTCTTAGGAAGGTAAGGCAAAGGATGTCTATGCGAACGACAACGAAATTGTTCGAGAATCGTTCCCTTCACCGAGTGTGGTGATGCTTAAGTCGCGAAATTATAGAAACATCAATGCTTCTTAAAGTGCAAAATTCAAGCCGATTTAAGCGGTATCTCTGCTATGGCTTTTTCTTCCCCCCCCCTCTTCATGGTAGTTGAACGGTTTCGTCGACGGTAAATAAGATTTTCGAATGTCGAAGAAATTCTTATCTCGGATAAAATAGCATAACTTTGATAATCTTCGTATTCGAGAATCGAAAGCAATACTTTTTTTATTTGCATATTATGAAAAAAAAAAGAAAGGATGATAATGTTATTCGTTATATTCTTCAAAATTACGATATTTCATTAAATATTGTTTTACTTTTTAATAATTATCTTTAATTTTTTGTTTAACTCTTTGAGGTACGACTTCATTAAAAGTGTTCCATCTTTTTATATGCACACCCTATAAATGAAAACTTAATTTTTTGTGAATTTTTATATCACGTTATTCCTTTATTAATAAAAATAAATCAACTTTGTAAAATTTGTTTCAAAGAAATACAATTTTTCTGCAACATGGGTCCTTTTATTTTCTAAAATTGTGTGCCTCGAAGGATTTAGAAACAAAGATCGCGTTATCGATAAATTTTTCGATATTATTATGAATGCAAACACGAATGTAATCGAGTGCACTCATTTTAATATTTAATCTTTTTATACATTGAAACGAGATATAGTTCGTAATATTAATTTCAAAAATATTTCTGTGCTACGCTCTTTAAATCGATTACTTTATAGCGATTGCTCGGGAATGGGTTGGAATTTCTCGTTTTAGCATGAGCCAGTAAGAAAGAAAACGAGAGAAAAAGAGGAACAAGATGTTTTCGATACATTAGCGTAATTCGCTGTAGGCTAATGGGGTAATTTCTTTGCGAGTTTCTACAAAACGTATTTACTCTTTTGTTCTTATTCGTTAGCGTATTTTTAACGTGAAAACCATCCTTAAAATTATCTAATTAAATAATTATTATAATAGAATATAGTTTAAAATATTATTCTAATTATTCTAATAATTCTATATTTCTATACGAGATAACGTCTAATGAAAGAAATTAAAATTCGATAACAGAATAGGAACATTTTAGATATGACAGTAGGAGTGCAGTTCGATAAAACATGACTCGATGGAAAAATATTCAGTACGGGAAACGAACGTTTATTTTGTTAAATTTAAAAAAAGTATTATACTTTTTTTTTGAAAGAAAGTTTCATTTTTATAGAAATGAAAAAATGATTGGGCAATGTGCGTATTATGTTAAAAGCAAAAATATCTTTCATTTTAAAGTCAAGGACTTATAAAACTGCCTACGTATGTATCCAGTCACTGCTGGCATTCGATATTTTTTTTCAAAAATAATAATCAAGATATTCCTAATATGGAATTTCTTCATTGACGATCGTTCCATCTTCATCGCGAAGATGGACCTCCATGGTAGCGGAGGTCTATCTTCGTTTCTACATTGACAAACGTAGTCTCCTATCCTCCGAGGTTCTGACTTTTCTATTTTTGTCTTTTTTTTTTGTATTTTTTTTTCTTGTCTCTCGTTGTCGACTGCAACGCGCCAAGTAAAACGAATTGACTATTGTCGCGTCAAGGTGCTATCATTGGGTTCGCATCTTCCTCTCCTTCTTTCTCTTTCTATAGAATTTATAGAACGGACAGCTTGAGATTTGTAGATTTCGTGTAGAGTCTTTTCTTTTTCTCTTATCGAACGAATCGTTGAAAATATCGTGGAAACTTTGATTCGCTTTTACGATTTCTTCTTTATCTCGTATCGTAGAGATTCCTAACATCGTTTTTAGACGATTGTTACTCGTGTCCTTCGTGTCAATAATGTTTCTTTCTTTTTCCATGTTGAATGTAATCGAAAATCGATTAGAGTGAGAGATAGAAGTAATGGTGCTCGTCGTTTTCTTACGTTTCTCTCAACTATATCTGTAATGAGGATCGTAATTCTTCGAAATTTTTCATACTCTTTCTCATCTTATATATATCTTTTGCAAAATATATATATATATATAAATTACGATACAAAAATAGTTCATTTTTTTATATAATTATTTGAAATAATATATAATTCCAAGAGAAGAAGCATGTTTAAGTAACAAGAGTGCATTCCTATTAAATATATTCGATGTTGTACAATCTTACTCTGCATTTAATTAACGAAAAAATAAACTGTAAAAAAAAACATTTTAGAAGATTACGAGTACGTTAGAAACTCAATCACGAATAAAAAAGAAATTCGTATACATCGGAACGTGAATTTCTTTCGAATAAGTTTCGATATATCTACGTTCATTTGGTAAGAAGAAAAAGAAGAAGAAGAAGAAGAAGGATGATCTGCATACGACCCGGAGTTTAGAGCCAAGTTTTTCTTCTTCGCGAACGACGAGAGCTCGTGAAAACGTGAGAAAGAAAAAGAAGAAGAAAAAGATACGATGTGATGGGGTGGTGGGGGGAGGGTGGGGGGGGAGGAACCTTCGAGAATGCGTATCGCCTTGTAACAACGTAAGCAACGTTAAGTGCGTGCCACAGCGTATAGACGATTTGCGTTAATGCGCTGGCATTCGCTGGGAGGAGAAGGGAGGAGGAGGAGGAGGGGGAGGAGGAGGAGGAAGGGAAGAATTAACGTGAGAGAGGGCTGCTTCGATTGCATCTACGTACACGCGCACACACACGGGGAACGACTTTTCCATTCTAACGAGGTCTCCTTCCCGAATGTCGTCGTCGTCTTTGCGAGCAGCAGCAGCAACAGCAACAGCAACAGCAGCGTATCCATGCTACGACGAGCTTCATTACACTATAGTTGTTGGCTCGAAGTTTTCAAGGTGGATCGCTTTGGAGGTCGCAACATGTTCTTGCCGTGGGAAAGTGTTCTCTCTCTTTTTAGCGTTTGTTCTTCATCGATCGATTCGTTTCTGCGACAATTCGCACGAATATGTCGATTATTAGTTGTAATATCGATTCGAAGAAAAGCGGTGTGGTTAAATGGTACGTACACCTTGTTGATTAGGTCATCAAGAATCGACCACCGGGTCTTCGGCAAATGGCGATTCACTGGCCAATGAAATGCAATTTATTCAGGTTAGGGATCACTCCCTGCGAAGATACAGTTCGCTTGACGCTTGGAACACCCAGGAGCAACGAGAGAAAGCAAGAGAGAGAGAGTGAGAGAGAGAGAGAGAGAGTCCGAAGAGCTCGTTATACGAGCAATGGGAATGCGACGAAGACGACGTCGTCCGCTGCTCGTGGTGGACCACCCTGTTCGAAAAGAATCGAGGAACAATGTCTTACTTGAATTTACTATCGGCCCAGTATTCTCCGTAACCGTTTGGGGCTTTCTTGCTTCTACGAGGGCCATCGTAGGTTGTTGTTTGGGAACTCGCTCTCATCGTTTAGAGCTTCAAGTTTTCCCCGGTTGAGATTCACCCTTTCGAAGGTGTTTCCACGCGCGAATGCGAATTGAGGTTAGGTTATCGGGAATCGAACATTAGGATCGATGCGTAACGACATATACAAAATAATGAACACTAAGTTAATTATACTAAACACTTTTGTTCGTTCTTTCGCTCCATCTATGTCGAATCAGCTGACTACGCTTACGATGATGTCACTGTTGCAACCCAGTCAAGGAGGAGCGACACCTACTCGAAAGGAAAACCACCTACTTGCTTTAGGTGTATTTGCTACGACGTCACGAGATCGGATGCCTCTGATCGCTTTTTCTTCTTCTAGTACTCTCTCTCTCTCTCTATGTATAGAGTAAACTCAGCTTCTTTCTTATTCCTCTTTTCTTTTTATTATTATTCTTATTCTTATTCTTATTCTTCTTATACTTCTTTTCACTACGCATTCGCGGAGCCATTGATCCTCTTGCAATTTCTCTCCCACGCGTGCAACGGTCGCGCGACCGACTCGTGTTTATCTCGGGCACTTATTAGAAGCGTCAACGGTATGAAAGAGAAACAGTTTTCAAAGAGAGAGAGATAGAGAGAGAGATAGAAAAAGGAATAAATAAATTCAAAGCGGGATATTTTGTTAACGTCATCGAGTACAACTTGGAAATTATCACGATTATATTTCTTTTTCTTTGTTTCTTTTTACATTAAATCGTTTTCCGAATAAAGACAATTGTCTTAAGTTTTTTTTTTTTTAGTTTTATATTCCATTAAACATTTTTCAAGATAATATATGTGATAATAGATATTTCGAGAGACCTTGGTAGTTGCATTTATTTTATCTACTGTTGCATCTTTTTTCTTTGTACCTGTCTTCGAAAAGTACTTTTCTTCGAAAGGAAAAAGATCAGATCCAGCGATTAGATTCTATCGAGATAATTCAAGAATCTTTTTCCCTAGGGTTTCCATCGAAGGAGGAGCCACTTATCCCCCAATACCTACGAAAGGTTCTTTGTTCGAACTAAAAGGATGGTACGTGAGTTGCCCTTTTTCCAACGTTGGCTCGTCGATCACCACCACCACCACCACCGCCAGTGTACTGAGAGAAGTCGACAAGTTTTCTTATCTTTTCGCGTTATTCAGTAAGAGTACTACTTTCGCAAGAGATTTTTCAATTTTAATCTAGCTTACGTAATTTACAAACGTTTCATTATAATCACTTTTGCAATAGATCTAATGCAAGGTTCGAATTCGATTTACTTCCATAAAAAAAAGAAACAAGAAAAAGAAATTAAATTTATTATCGAGCGTGAAACTACTACCGATCGAAACCGAAGCTAAACGTTAATAACCAGATTGCTGATTTTTATAAAAGACAAATTATTGAATACGTTAAACATTTCCTTTATATTTTACATATTTTTCCTTCAATTATCTTTGCTACATTTGACGAATCGCGATATTTCCATGCTTAATACTTTCACTCTTTAACCGATCATTCGTAATTAACAAATGAATAAGCGAAATAGTTGATAAAAGTTTAATTTTCGTCAAAGATATCGTTACAATGAAAAATCACAATTAATCGAGCACCATTTTTCGTTAGATCATAATCGAGATACTCATAGATAAATTCGACATTACCATTTACATATTAATATTCGTTATAATCGAGAGCACAACGATGAAATTATTAGTATTCTCTCGCTCCCTGTTTACTCTTTTCAACCCTCCCATGATTCTACACACGTCCCACGGAGTACTTTTCTTCGAGACGATGAAATATTCTGTCCTCGAGACCGTACGTGCCGCCTCTTTTTTTTTTCTTTTTACCAAGTAGGGAGGAAGGAAGGAAGGAAGGAAGGAAAGGGGTTGCATCTTCGCGTTTGCCACGAACCTTTCAAAATATCGAGCTCTTCAACGTATAATAAGACACGGCAGAACTCTGCTTCGAACACCTTGGACACATGTCCATCGTTTGCCCTCTCTCTCGGTCTCTCTCTCTATTCCTTGTGTTCTCTCTCTCTCTCTCTTTCTGTCTTTTGAAACGCGTATACGTTCGCCACTCGTCAATTAGAAGCGACATCCTCGGCGACACGAAAAACCAGACCCCGGGCTAGTACCTCGAATCGGGACCGAGGGGATTCGAAAGAATGACATTAACATACCGAGCGACCTGCTTCGAGAACAGGGAGAGAACGGACAGAGAGAGGGAGAGAAAGAGAGAGAGAGAGAGAGCTGAGAGAAAGGGTGGACACAGGAAGGAACGGAAGAACGAAGAAAAAGAAGAACGAAGAATATACGAGGAGGAGGAGGGGAAGAGAAGAAGGTGAGACACGCGTCTAAGAAAACCGACGAATCCGTTGATTCGAAAATACCCGGCTGGACAAGAAATCACGATGACATCGGTCTTACACCAATTCACGGCTTTCGAGAAACCAAAGGATTCTTTTGGTTTACCTCGAATCGATCCTTGGTTCGCGCCTAATGGATAATTAAACGGGGATCCGCGCACGAATCCAACTCGGTTGGCG
Organism: Polistes fuscatus; assembly: GCF_010416935.1. Taxonomy (NCBI): domain Eukaryota; kingdom Metazoa; phylum Arthropoda; class Insecta; order Hymenoptera; family Vespidae; genus Polistes; species Polistes fuscatus. Next base: position 17,751,264 of record NW_025112997.1, on the reverse strand, counting down.
TCTTCATTCGATTCGGAAAACGGTCTCCGATCCTACCATCTTTTTTCTATATACGTATGTACAAATTGTTTGATTACATGATTGCGATCAATTATAGATGGGTTATTATGTCTTATTATGGATAATAATAAGATGGAGGATAAAGAAGAAAGTTATAGATAAAAAATGTACGATAAACAAGTGTATATATCTATATATGTATAAGCATAAGAACGAATACTAAGCGTCATTAACTATGTGATTTCCTCGTAAAGTAAAACGCGTAGAAGAAAATCGATAATTTCGTTTCTCAACGTAATGGTTCGATACTTTTTCCTGGAAGGGAATTTATTCTACCTTTGTTCCTAACACGGATCGTACGTTTTCTTTTTTCTTTCTTCTTCTTCTTTTTTTTTTTTTATCGTAAGAAGGAAAGATGATTTGTAATTCTACGATGTCCGAGAATCGATATACACGATCGTTCTGTTAGTTCAGCTTTTGAAATATAATTTACATATTCGCGTAGACGAGTTTGTTGTAGATAAATAAATAGAATAGATCGATAATAATAATAATAATAATAATAATAGGGTTACTCGTTTCTCGAAAGGATACAAAATTTGGAAGATTTAAAGGTATAATAAAATTTGATAGAAAATAGAAAAGAAAAAAATCTATTTTGTATTATACGTTTAAAAAAGGGAAATAATAAGTCGGTTTTTCGTGACGGAACGAGTCGTGAAGTAAAGTACACAGAGGGTAGGCGTCAAGGACTCTTCAGTGGAGGCTGCAAAGACGCTGGACCGGTACTGTGCGCTGGTGGCGGCCATATCTGGAGGCGCACACCTTTGCGCACACCTTTGCGCTCGTGCCCGACACGGCGCGTGCGCGCACCGAACCTAACTGCTACTCTTTCACCAGCTTCCTTTTCTTTTCTTTTCTTTTCTTCGCTTTTTTGTTTTTTTTTGGTGTTTTTTCTTTTCTTTTTTTTTTCTGTTCTCTTCCTTTACGAGACTATGGACCAGCAAACCAGAAATCTTTTGCATACCGAAATTGGCAAAAACGATCAACGTACGTACACTACCTTACACCTTGGGAAATATTTTCAACGCGAACGAAAGAAAAAAAAAAGCAAACCTAAGACGTTAACATTATCCCAATCGGACGGAACTAAATGCAAATGTAAGAATTACTCAATAAAGATTACGTCACATACTTCAATATTTCATTATTCATTTCTTTAACAAAAAGGTATTTATTTTATGGAATTAATGTGACACGTTCGTTGCGAAAGTTGAAGCTTGTTTTAGCGTATTATCTCTTCTTCTTTTTCTTCTTCTTCTTCTTCGTTTTATTTAACAATAAATAATTAATAAGTAATATTTTTAATTAATACGTTATAAAAGTTGAACCGCGGGATTGGATTTATATTGAAATGATAGATGTTACAAAAGAAACAACGAAAGGAAGAGACGAACGCGAGCGGTGTTATGCTCGAACGAGTATTTACGTAAAAGCGAAAGAGTCATTAATATATTATATAGGTCCTGCATTCGTAATGCAATCATAAAAAGCAAATATAATCGTAATTACGATGCAACACAACAAGTAACTCGCGAGAGGTTGGTAGAGTAGGTATCTGTCTACCAATCGTACGGGCCTGCCTGCCTGCCTGCCTGCCTACCTTTCATTTCGAATAGCCCACGTATTTGCGTTTACGCTACTCGACGAAACTGTGCATACGAAAAGAAGGGAAGCGTCTTGTTAACAAGGTACAGGTGGCAAAGAAGGATGAAACAAGGGAATGCTTGTTAACTAAACACGAAATTAGGGTTTCAACTTTGACGAAAATTCCAAGTCGAATTTTTCACTTCAAAATCCAATTTTACATTTTAAAAAGAAAACAAAAAAATAACAATTATAACAACTTTATTGTATCGTCGGTGAATTCCATTGCTGCACTATTATATATTTGTAATGTCGAGATTGTTATTGGAAAAAAAGAAATAAAATATATAATCAATTTATCTATCGTAAAATTGAGAGCGCGTAACATTCGATATTTATCCTCGATGGTGCAAGTCGATTGTTTATCGTTTACAACGTCGAAGTAAATCGAGTAACGGCAGCGTAAATATACGGGGAGAGGAATAATAATAATATGTCGATCCTCTCGACCTCTTATCTTTCTACCGTAGAAGCATTGACGTAGGAGCACGCGAGATATTTCTCTACTTGGTTTCAAAGGAAGAAGGAGTAATGGCGTTGCGCGCTCGGGTCCTCGTTGCGGAACTCGAATTCTAGTTGTGTGCCGAGGTCTTGTAATCTTTAGCCTCTGGGGGTCAGCGCATGAGTTCGTCCGTGCTGTTCCAAAGAAAAGATCCTTCCTAGATAGAGTAGTCCTCCGTCTGAGAACGTAACCTCCTCCTCCTTCTCCTCCTATTCTTTCCATTTTCTTCCCTTTTCTTCGTTTATACGGCACTCGTAGAAGGTGCTAGAGCACCAGTTTATATTGCTACTACTACTACTACTACTATTCCTCCTCGTAATCTGGACCCTTTTCGAAAAGGGCACCACCACAATTATTTATACGACCTAACTCGTGCACTTTCTACTTTTAAGACAGAAACTTTTCCTACGGTCGACGTATACCGAGATAACGTTGGTAGTTGCCACTCGTAGATAGAGAAACTGACTCTTCTCTTTTCTACCTTTAGGATTTACCGTTTATCTTCTATCTTTTACGCTACCACGGTTGTAAAACGTACGATGATACTGATAGAAGACCTCTAAAACAAATTTGACTAACAGTATAAACGATATACGAAAATAAACGTGACTTTTCTATCTTCTTCCTTTTCAAATTCTTACTCCCCTTCTCTCTCTCTCTCTCTCTCTCTGTCTTGCATATGAACGAGAGTTATCAGTCGATAACGTTATCACTCGTACTCGAATCAAGTTCATCGTTTTCGTTGAAGACTTTTCTTGGCACCTGATTGACGATGCTTTTTAGATATCTTAATATTACATACTTCGTTTTCGAATAAATAGAAATTATGAGAAGTTCAATAGGTACAGTTTGTTTCTTTCTACGTTCACCGGTCTTAGGGAATGAACATCGCAATTGCATTCCTTGAAAGTCGCTGAATCGAAAGAGCAATCGATTATCGCTCGTGAATCTTGGCAGAGGATCGGCAAGCATGCGCGAGTAAAATACGTTTGTGATGCAATCGCGGATCTACGAATATCTTTTCCTTCTCTCTTTCTCTTTCGATGATCTTACCAACGCTATAGTTTCTTCCAGGACTCTCATGGATCCTGCAACGGCAAAGTTAACGTTACAGCGGTTACTGGTTGAGCGCAACTTTAGCATCGGTTTAACCTCATTCCTGACGGTGACGTCAGTTCTCTCGCCTTTCCCTCGACTTCTGGACCTTCCAGCATCTCCCGAGATGTACGAAGCAAGCACCTATTGGCTATTAAAGAGTCTCTCGATTCTCTTTCTCTTTCTTCTTTTTCTTCTTCTTATCTAATCGTCGTTACCACCAATTGATTCGCAAATATTACAAAGTATTCTCTCTTTCAAAGTCCTGCCGAGATCATCGGTACGATAATTACGTTCCTCGTTTGAGTCCAATAATGGCAGCCATTAAGAGGGAAAGTCTATGGGTACGAAACAACAACTATAGGACGTTTCTTCGTCGAAACGTGCCGAGTACTAATTGCGCTTACACGTTTTCTTTCTTTTATTTAACTTCATCTCTCTGTCTCTTAAGTTTGACTCGCGTCGATATATATCTACGAGTTAGTTAAAAATTATAATCACGCGATACGCTCGTTTCACCTTGAGAAATATGAACGCGAAAAGATTCATACGTCTTGACGGATTCAAATGTTTCTTTATTTATTCCGTTTCTAAGATATATATCTCGTAGTTCTTTGTTGCAAAGTAATCGAGCGAACGCGTGATGTATTATCAAACTTTTCTTTTCCATTTCTATTTCTTTTTCTTTTTCTTTTTCTTTCTCTTTTTCGTTTTCGTTTTCGTTTTCTTTCCGCCTCTCTAGTCGAGCAGGTGGGATGGCCCATTGAAAAATGAATCCAACGTCAATACCCCTTAACGAAGGTGGATCTTCTTCGAGGGTCCCTTTACGATCTCAAAGGTTTCCTTTTTTCTACGGAAAAAATTCCTAACTGACCGTGAGCTCGTAACTATCGGGAATGCATACCTACTTAAAAAGCCACGTTTGGTTACGCTATCGACTTCGAATCTGCTTTGTAACCGACGCTACTCAAATCGAAATAATACGAGTACCTTTTTCTCGAGTATCATTCTTCTTTCCTTTATTCGAATAGAATTTCTCCCCAACCTTTGGATTTTTACGATATAGAACTATTAACAATTTTGATTTGTTTATTAACGAATTGGAAAATTTATCGATCGTGTTAAACGTCTCGAGACGTTGTTATCTATGTTAAAATCTTATCTCAGTTGCTCGTTAGAACGAATGTCACGTATCTTTGGCAGACAGATTGCGTTATTTAAACTGGCTCGGATTAGAAACTACTGGAATTCGCAGTGACCAATAAGCACCGTTATATACGACGAATGGCTTTGACATTTTCTACGATACACGTAGCATTGCACTGCTCTATCCTCGACAAATTACACGAATCGAACTTACCAATGTCCAAATTGCATTATTATGCGTTATTTTTCTATGTAACATACTTGTTGACCGACAACAACTACTGATTATACAACAAGCGTGTTGCGTGTTTCTTTTTATCTATTTTCGCGTCTTTGTTTTTTAACAAGAAAAAGAAAAAAAAAAGAAGAAAAAAAAAACTGTAGACAAGAAGAAGAATAAGAAGAAAGAAAAAAGGCGTTCTAATACAACGGTAATGATATTCTAATATAATTCTACGAACACTCCGATGCGAGCGCCAATGTCTCGGAGAAGAAATTAATGATCTTCTTTTCGAGTAGGCGTGTCCCTAAGAGAAACAGAATTATTTTTCGAGCGCATCCTACGAATGCATCGTACGGGACTGCAGCAGCAGCAGCAGCAGCAGCAGCATCATCAGCCTTCGTTCTATTCCGTATGTACGTATAACTATAAACCGATGTCCCAAAACTTGCATCTCACTGCAATCTCAAATGATACAGCAAACTAAGCAAGGATTCGCTGCAGTTATTTTATATATACCTTTTTATCATTTCGTATTTTTGTATAAAACGATGCAAGAAAATCTACGAGTTTTATTTTCACGTTGTTTTATTTCTTTTTACGTATAAAATAAAATTGACATCACTGTTCGACAAGTAATCAACGTTTTTTAACAAAACGGAATGCAGGATTTGTATTCTTCGAAATATCTTTCAATATTACTAATTTTTGTGTCGAACAAGAAGCACCGAGTTCAACATCTGGTAACATTTTCTCTCCCTCTGTATCAACATCACGGAATATAACGAGTTAAAGACAGCTGCATCTTCGTACCTCGCATAATAATACTGCAACTCAAAGAAACAACTTTCATTGTTACTCGCATAAATGATATTTACGTTCTTCAATTCGATCGTTAGTACTGTTTTGTAATGAGTTATTTTTGTATGCGTTAGAGTATTGGATCGATCGTGACAATTATTACGAGTAAATTATAATCGCATTCTCATCGAATCGTATATATATATATAATTGCATTATTTTTAAATAGTATTGCAATAAAAAATGATTTTTCGAAACATCCAAAATCGTTTTATTATATTGAACAAATATTTAACGCGTTGATTTGAAGTTTCGAAAAAATGGTTCATAAATGAAACGAATAATGTTTCTCTCTCTCTCTCTCTCTTACTTTAGTAAATTATTTTCAAACGATAAAGCGTCCTGCACAAAAGCAAGTTGCATTAGCCGCTGTTAGAAACCAAAGTAAAAGTTATCTAACGCTTTACCTCAACTATACTAGATGCCACATGCTAGTAGTCGATGTTTTTCAAACGGACGGTTTGCCGCCAACGCAAACCGACTGCTTCTTACCCCGGCGTTCAAGTCTCTCATGTGTACTAACGATCCCACAAACATTAGCTCGCGTAGAAGAAATTCCAAGCTTGTGATCCTCGTGCTCTTAAGCTGACGCGCATCATATGACTTTCCTTTTCATATATACACCTTAATTAATGTATTATTTAAATATTCATAGACCTTTATATACGTGAGACTATCAAATTAGTATAACAAATTTCTTAAGAATGAGATTAATCTTGAAACAACGTTTAATTGGGACAACTATGTCTACGAGTATGTATCAAAATAACGAATATTTTTATATCAGGATAAATTGTATATTTATCGTAATCCGGTTTGATTATATATATTTACATGTATTTATAAAAATATATAATTATGTAAAATAATCAAGAGGAAGATAATAGGAACTAGTTTTCTAAGAAACGATGATAACGACGACGGCAAGGACGAAATTCTTTGGATGTTGTTTATACGAGGAAAATTATATAAAATAACAACGTTATTCGTATTGAAGGATGAATCGAGCATGTTTGGGTGTAGTAGAAACGATCCACGTATAATAGAATGATTTTTGTGTGAATCCGTTGATGTATGCGTGAAGATTTATGGCGTGTACGTGAACTCCGATAAACACGTGGTCGTCAGCAGTTAGTGAGGCAACTTCTCGGGAACAGATTTTTGGTGATTTCAAGAAGAAACGCGTCTAACGCGAAGATCGCAAAGACGCTTGCTCGCTCGCTCGCTCGTTCGAAAAGCAATATAAATCTTTCGGAGTCGGACAGAACGTTCCAACTTTTTTCGTGGAAATTGTTGTTGAGGGACGCGCGAAAGTGCTTGGAACATCGCTAGGGCAACTCTCAAGAAGACTGCAGCACGAGGGAAGAATGTATGTAAGAAACGTTAAGGTGTGTCGAACTACCAGGTTGGAGACAGTTCTCGATCCTCGCTGCTCCTTGTTTTTCCGTAAATTTTAACTTCGAGCGAAATTCTCCTTCGGGATTTATATCGTTCTTTCAAAAGGATTTCGTCTCCGAGGTGTATCGAAACTTCGATACTTCGAGATATGTTTCTTAGATTATACGATGTTTCTTCGCACCGTCACAACAATCGTCCGACCGATTGAACGCGACAAGAAATTAACGAAGTACGCATTCTATGGTCGCGTCCAAAATTCTATGCAATCTTTGAAATTCGTAACGTCGTTGGGAGAACAACGAGAGAACATTTTTTATTTCATTATTGACCAAGTTTCTTGCCAATGTATTGCATATATATATATATTATATAGCAACGTCCTACTTCCTCAAAGCGAATATATTTCAATTTCTCCATTGTTTTCATGTCCGTTGCGAATTTGTACATAACAGAAGGCGAGGCAAAGTAAAATCGTCATCTTATCGTTCGCGTTGCATAGGCTATTTCGTCAATGCGTAAGCGCGTTATCATTCTCGAAGAAAAATATTCAATGATTCGGATACAAAATATCGGATAATTATTAATCGATGGTATTTGGACGCGTTCTTCATTGTCGTCAAATAGAATCGGTCTATGAACGAATTTGTCACGAGTTGGGAATTAAATACTTATACCACAATAAGAAGTTCGAAAAGGATTAAGGGTGTTAATGCAATTGAAAGGACTTACCATTTATGAATGCGAGTCAGAAAGGTAAATCGAACAGAAGAATATTCCAAAGGCGTAAAACTTTGGACCGAAGACGTTCGATCGGGTCCGACCTCCGAATGGGAAAGCAACGAGGTAGGTACACTTTCGAAACCAGTTTCTGTCTATGAGCGATAAGTTTTTTTCTTAAAGGTTTAGCACAAAACACTGATCGTAGGATAACATTCGCGATATTATCCAATAAGAATAACAGCTCTTAGTTGCACTCTTTCACGTACACTCGATCCATTATTGCGATGCATGGAAATAATGGGATAAGAGAACGAAAGGATCATGCAAGTGACACGTGGTTGTTATGGGTGCGCGTGCGCGTACGATCCATGGCGCGAAACGTAGAGATGGTTACGATACGAGAAGATGATAATATTAGTTATTTGAGTCGACGACGCGTAGATCAAGTTTCAAACTCGTAGCAAGCGACAAAGTTTTAGGCTGAGATTTACGCGAGTCTCGACGCGCCTTGATAAGAGTTTTTTATCGAGCGTCGAGTCGAGACCGCGCTCGATGTCGCAGCAAATTCATCCTCGCGCGAGGGAACAGGCCTTGGGAAGGTACGCGCAAGGTTCGAAGGACCACCACCGCCGAATATCTATGACAGAGGTAGCACCAGGACCGTTTCGGCAAGAATTCCGCGCGATCCTTGGACTTGCGTTCGCTTCGATCCGCGCGTCTCACCTTGCGGAGAGCGAGTCGGCAGGTCGGCCATGCGACGAGGAGCCACGGGCACAGGTCCACGTTCGCCACGAGTTTTCCCCTCGCCCCTCCCCTCCCCTCTCCTATCCGTTCTTCTCCCACCCTTTATCCTACTGCTACCGCCGACAGCACCAGCATCCAACCACCTCCACCACAGCTTCTCTCTCTCTCTCTCTCTTTTTCGTTTCTTTCGCTGTTGTTAGCCTGCTTCTTCGACCCTTCTCCCCCTCCCTCTACCTCTATCTCTACCTCTACCTCTACCTCTACCTCTACCTCTACCGCTCTTTCTACCTCTCCTTCTTTCTTTTATCTTTCCTCGTCTATCTCCTTGGAAGATCTCCCCCCCACTACATCAGCCGCTCTACCACCTTTCCTCCTTGCCTTACCTTACCTACCCACAGAAATCGCTCGGCTTCCCTACTTTCCTCTCTCCTAGTCAGGTAAAACACGCAGGTATACGAAAGAGAAAGATAGTACGTTCTACCTCTCTCTCGTAAGACCCTTTCTGGCCCTTCCGATAGCCACTGTCCCCCCCCACGATCAGACCTACAATCGACGGACCCGATCCTACACACACACGAACACACACACATACACCCGGAGCCAGGCAACATTGCATCTCGGAAAAATACCACTTCTTCTTCTATATTTCTCACTAACTATTTTCCCCCTCAACATTTTACAATTAACTTTATATCATTTTATTTGTAAAAATGCTTTCAAATGTCATTGAAAGTCATCACTGAGATAAGACGATCGCAACGAAGATATGAATTTCGAAAGAGTCCGGGTGAAAGGCCGATACCAAGGCGAAAGGAACGATTATATGAAACAACAGGCTAAAAGTACTTCTCTCGCTGTTATTTGCCTTTTAAACGAGAGCAATTTTAACAGAGCAAACCGTCAATTCAACTCGTCTCCGTAAACACTTTAGATAAACGAAATCGAAGACTATCATGATTTTACTTCAATCTTCGGTACAACGCGTTTCAACTTTCCTTTCTTTTCTTTCCTTTTTTTTTTTTTTATCGAAAGATAAAACTTTATAACGTTTATCTACGTAACGAAGATTATTTGGGATTCAAAAAGTGATCTAATAAAAAATAAGTCTGTCTTCGAATGCATGCAAGATAATATTACGTAAGAGTCACGTTAAAAGGATGCAAAAATGTGTGTATTAAAGTTTTAACTTTATTAATTCGTCCTGATAATTACGAACACTATATACATAATTCGAAACGTAAAATTAAAGCATAAAATAAATAATAAATGATCTCACACACAATAAAACCTCTTGCGGGTATCTTGTCGACAGAGGGGTGGTTTCTCGACCTCAGCAGGTGCCTGACCGTCTCGATAGTTTTATAATACAGTATCCGAAGACCTTCATTTACAAAAAAAAAGAAAAAGAAAGAAAAAATAAGCAAGCCGTTGTATTCTTAGTCCACCACGAGTTAGTTCGTCATTGTTAAAACTTCGGCATTGTTCCTTTCAAATGGTCTGACTATTCCTGCGGTATTGTTTGGTACCAAGCGAGCCCACCTCCGCAGGAGGGGGTCCTATACGATGGACTTTGGCGCGTTAATACGTGTTACAAATCAGGAACAATACTGCAACATTTTGAGAGTAGAAAGACCTTCGTTGATTCTGCACTTTTACGCATAACTTTGGGCCCTTTTAGTTGGCAACGCATCCGTTTCTGTTCTCATACGTGTGGTAGGACTTCAAAATGAGAATAAGTGCTTGTTTACCCCATGGGATTTCTATCTATGAGTTTAACGATCGTCCCCCTGTCGATTAAATCTTTTGACAAATTTAACAGAGTTCTTCTTCCCTTTTTAATAAATACGATAAATTTTGTTGCTTTTTGGTCTAATGAAATAAATTCAAATTTAAAGATACTTATAGTTTCATTATACTACTCGTACTTTGACATTTTCATACTTTCTTTTTACTGTAGCAAAATACTGTAACTGCTATCGCAGAATTTCGCGAAGAATAAACAGGTGGTTCCATCCGTGCGCGTGGGCCTAAATTTAGCTGCGACATAATCTCTCCTTCCCCTTCTACTTCAACGTTTCTTTTTTCAGCTCTCTCTCTCTCTCTGTCTCTCTCTTTCTTTTACATAGAACGTGCTAGCTGTTAAGTCAGCCACTTTCGCGCTCGCATCAAAGATCACTCGTGAAATCGATAGTTAGAAATAACTTTGAGATGATCATTTTCAATGCTCGTTAATATATTTCGATATTTTATTATGTATTATAAACGTGACTTCAAATCAAATTGCGATAACGCATTAAGCTTAATCGTATAAAAACATTTATCCCCCGTGCGATTAGAGTCATGGAAACGTACGAGATACGCTCGTGCATTACCGAGCACGGTTATGTAATTACAGACTGCACGTGTGTGCGTCTTTTAGTTTTATTACTCGACGTCGTTTCGAAGAATCCGACGGAGTCAACGTATTTCTTAATTTCGTTTGTTATCGAAAAAGAATGTTTTATTTTTTTATTTATTTTTTTTTTTTTTTTAAATAGATTTATTTTGTTTCAATCGATTTTATACTACGCGTTCCATTCGACGTTTTCATTGAGAAGTTTAACATCGTCGAAGATAAGTAAGAAAGAATGAATGTAAAAAAAGAAAAAACAAAAAGAAACATCGAAGTCTATCGAAAGCAAAACACAGAGATACAATTGAATTGGACTCGGCAGGGAATTATCTCGCGCCCTTTTCTCGTGACTGCGATTTACCGGCACGAGATGAGCAAGACTTTATTCGCAACCTGTTTCATTCCGTGATGCCAGGGAGAGAAATGCGCCGGGCTCTGCATTCCTTCTGTAACCTCGGGGAGTTTCGCCTTGCCATACGCGAATCAGATAAAACTGGCATGAAGCTTTTATAACTCTGCCGTTCTAAAAGATTTTTCAAGCGCAAACGTCCTAAATTTCTCCAGAGATATATCGTCGTCTAACGTGACAATGATTTTTCGTTAAGATAAATCGTAATTAAAAAAGAAATGAAATTAAAAAGAAAACAACCCTTCCTCCCACAAAAAAACAAAACACAAAAAGATAAAACCACCGTTGTTCGTGCAATTAATTATCGTGAAACATGATTTTGATTATTTTTTTTTTTCCTTCCAATTTCAATCTTAATCGATTCGTCGGCAAGAAGAACGTGCCACGAGAATACAATAAAGAGTGGCAAAAGTGGCCCGAAAAGGATGCTTTCGCACCGTTGCACGCAGCCAACTCTCTCCCTATGGGACTTATATTAGGCATACCATGGGGCATAGAGAGACTAAAATACAGTCCAGAAGAGAATACCGGTTCGGATGGTACAGTGGCGCCGCATTCGATTTTTTATACTTCAAATGGAAATTTTCGGGTTGGCTCCTCCTTCTCGTTCTTCTTCTTCTTCTCCTTCTTCTCCTTCTTCTTCTTCACATTTCAAGTGGTTTTATTAATATGGACGTTCGTTATTATGATTGGGATAGATCATCTAATATTTTCCCAAGTCTTTTAAGTTCTTCAAATTCTAATATTCAATGTTGACTTATCCTCTTCGTTAAACCTTAAGCCTTATTTTCTACAATGAACGAATATAAACCGATCATCTAGGATAACATAAGATTGGTTTTATAGAACATTATCATAAATTAGTGCTTCCGAGAACTCGTTAATAGTAATCTAAAAGATAAAATTATTTGATTTAATCCATTTGTATATTTTAGATCCATGGCGTCCGTCTTGCTACGTGACTCCAACTGTAATGAATCCCTCGTATACCTTGGCGAATTACAGCGAGTCATGCCCTCCGACCAAATACATCTTCTAACCAAGCCTCCTGCTACAGGTTCGTGCAAAAGATGCACCTTGAGGATAACACCATGTGCCCCGTACGGTGTCGAGGTTGAAGTTTATTTTTTGTTCTTTTTGCTTCTCCTCCTTCTCTTTTCATTCTTCTTCTTCTTCTTCTTCCACTTCTACTTCTTCTTCTTCCCTTCGTTTTTTTCCCTTTTTATTCTCCTCTTTTTTTTTCTCTCCTCCTGTTATTTTTTCCTTTTCCTTTTACCTTCTCTCCCGTGTCTATACCACCCTTTGTTCACAGTCCTCTGGTTTCTCGCACGCATGCGCATCCTTCGCGTCATAAAAGGATCCGGGACGACGGGCGCCACTAACGTACAAGAACGAAAGAATTTTATTTTAGGAAAAGAGAGGGAAAAGTGAAAAAATGTTAGGGGGGGAAGGAGGGGGAAGATCGTAAATGAATTTTTCATTTAAAAATTGACCTCCCACGAATCGTCCCACGACGAGCGCGTCAATATTTGCAATAAAGAAAAGATTAGAGGAGACTCGTAGCCGTGTGTCCTCCGTTTTAGCCAGGTGCAAATGGGAAAACAAGAAGAATGATTGGAAATAATTCTGGATATGATGAATCGGTATGGAACGGTTTGTTTCGTTCTATCTCATTAGAGAGTCAAAGAAATATAGAAATAGATAGATAGATGGATAGATAAATGGTTAAACGGATAGAGAGAGAGAGAGAGAGAGAGAGAGAGATCTGTTGAAACTCCTTCGTTAGTAGGAAAGAAAAATTCTTTCGATTCTCTTTCGGACCTACACCTTCTTACCAACCCACGATGTTTGATCAAGCGTCCGACGTTCGTCATCACGGACTTTTATGGAGGTGAGGAAGGGATGTTTGTACTTTCAAATGCGTTTAAAATATCGTACCTAATGTGTCAACAGGCAACTACGACCAACTCCGTCTGTTATAAAGACCAACAACTTATGGCGTTATACGATGTGACGACTTATAAAGTCATTAGTGAGAAGATTAGAGACGTTCATTCGTTAAATTTCTCTTTGGAATATGCCATTAAAAAATGAAAAAGTCGTATCTTCTTTCGAAATTATTCTTTGCTTTTTAAGCTTGGACGGGCAGCGCGACTCTTGGAGAGATCGTTGTTTTTTCTTCTTTTTCTTTTATTTATTTTTTCCTTCTTCACCGTCCTTAACAAAATACCATCGAATGCAACGATAAGGATCTCCGAAAGAAGAGGCAGGATTTTTTGGTTGTTTTCTTTTAGAAATCGTTTTATCTAAAGATTCTCGGTATACCTATAACGAGGATTGAAAACGTTTTTACCGTATTCCTCGGCCAATTTCTTGACACACGTCGAGCAGTTTACAAAAGCGTATCGTTCGGGACAGCTTTTTGCTAAGGAAAGTCAACGGCGCTCGGCTCGGTTTAAAAGTCAACGAGGAAGCTGCTTTCGAACGGACGCGAGGAGGAGGGGGGGTGGCGGGCGGACGCTAGCCGCTTCCGAAAAAACGGATGCGCCCTCGAGATTTTTTTGGGAATTAGTCCGGACAAAAATCGGAATACGCTACCAGATTACGACGTGCCGTGAGTAAGGACCCACCAGAACCAAAACGTTAAGCGTTCACTGCAACCAAAAGAAACGTCGAATAACAGGTTGGTACACCTGCCGTTCCAATGAAGATCTCGTATGACTTTTTTCTCCAAAAAGATCTCGCTCGCTCGTACGTTCGTTCGTTCGTACGTTCGTTCTTTCCCCGTTAGAAAAATCATTCGATCGATTCTATTGTGTAATTTTTTGTAATATGAACGAACAAAGTCAACGATCTCTAATGTTACCCTTTTAGAAAAGTATCGAAACTCGTATGGATTTGGTTGATTAAAAAACGAGCTAACGTATTTCTCTCGTTTCTTATGAAAAGCGATCGAGCTCTCGGCTGATGACTTTTTGGGAACGTCAGTTCGGATCGCAGAAAAGTCTGGGCACTTGGTAATGACGAGGAGAGGCACGGAGGGTACATCACCTTCGCGTGTTTACTTCTTCGGCAACCGGTTTCCTTCCTCTTTGCTCCGACCGGTTCGGTTCGGTTCGGTTGGTGTACCAATCTCCCTTTCCTCTTGGTCTCCTCTTGTTTCTTCCCAGTTTCCTCCCTTCTTCCTCGAACCTTCTCTTTAGATCGTTCCGTCCCGTTCTCCCGCTCTCGACAGCGCGGTATTCAAATGACCTCGGATGATGAATAAGCCCGTCTCTCTCCCGTCTTTGGCCCGCTACGGTAATTGCCGCTATTTCTGTCCTTATTTTTGCCCAGAGTAGTTCGTACACTCGCCATGTTCCTCTTCGTATACACGCACGCGGTAACTACGTGCCGTTCTTTCCTTTTTATCTTTTCTCTACTTACACTGGATCTTGTAAGAGAGAGAGAGAGAGAGAAAGCAACTACGTGCTTCGGTATACCTCGTGGCGGCACCTTATCTCGAACAATTTTGCAAGAAGGGCGCGAATAAATTGCGCGGGAACTCGGTTGAAAACGACAACGACGACGACGACGACGACACTTTCTGCCTAGGGCATTTCGATTTTTGCTTCGAGATTTTTTTTTACAAGCGATTTTACAGTAAATATTGGAAATAAATTTTCTCTGAGAAAACACGAAAAGAGAGAGAGAGAGAGAGGGAGAGGGAGAAAATACATAATTATGCTGACATTTCTATTTGACATTTATTTACGATGTAATTAATCGCTTGTTTTTCTTGATTAATTTGCAAACCGTATCGGAAAGAGAAGTCCTCGCATGCGTCGTTTCTCGTCGTTTGCAAATGAATTTCTAATCAAGAATGACGCATATGCTCACTCGTGTCGTTGCGGAGGCTGTCGAATACGCGAAGGAATTCAATACCCACGATCGCGTGACACCGACGTTTAGGATTCAAACTGAAACGAATTTATATGACGTTAGATCGTCGTAATCGCACTCGTTCAAATTCGAATAATATATTTGCATATTTGGTAAATAATTTTGTTGACAACTGGAACGTATCCTCTATA
This sequence comes from Polistes fuscatus, assembly GCF_010416935.1. Lineage (NCBI taxonomy): Eukaryota > Metazoa > Arthropoda > Insecta > Hymenoptera > Vespidae > Polistes > Polistes fuscatus. Next base: position 17,735,997 of record NW_025112997.1, on the reverse strand, counting down.
CGCGTTGCATCATTTTTCCAAGAACCTTTGAGAAAATTTGATATTAACGAATTGGAAAGTATTCCGTAATCGCGCGGATACTTTTAACGCTAAAGGGTATAAAGAAAGAAAATCAAAATAACGATCATACTCATCAACTCGGCACGATCTCTTCGGGTAAAATCATTGCATGTCTGACTAAAACCAACTATTAGTATTATATATACTTACACCAGCGCATCGGTTCGTTGCGATCTCTCTCGAAGAAACTCGCGGGTATATAATCGAGCGAAGGATTCAACTCGTTTATGTACCGTACTTTCCTTCGTGATTTATTCTTTGTTTATAATATCGACGAATCGTTTAAAATATCGTACCACCTCATCCTAGATAGATAGTAAGTTCTGTGAGAAATTGCTGACTCAACCGAAGAGAGGTGTCTGTGTGTCTAGCCGAGTTCGCCCACATTCGAATCTATCTCACAATCGGATTCAATTCTATATAGGCAAGTTCTCTATTCTGTTTAGGCGTACAAACGGTTGCTTAGAAACGCGAGAACCAACTGAGATTAGGCAACAGTCGCCATTTTATAATTGTTCTCGTCGGTTTACTTTACCGTGCTACCCATTTTTCTCTTAACAGGTCTTTCGACATAGCATTTAACCGTTCGTTCCTTCGTTCCTTCGTTCGTTTCACGCGTTCGCCATGTGTGTTTCGCATGATCGGTTCTTATAATTAATAAACGATACGATATCATGAAATTTTTCAAATATCGAATATAGATAATTTGACGATAAACTCCATTATAGTGCATTTGCGTCTCTCCAATTGCTTAAGAAACATGCCAGTACTATATAAACTGCTATTTTAGCGAGAATATAAACCACGCGATGCAAGCTTCGAATTCATTTCCAAACATTGAGAAATATCAGAATAAACAAATATTCGAGTAATGAATTTTTGTGCTCGACAATAATAATAAAACGATTATAAATCAGACTAATATCCAAGTAATAGTAATTATTAATATTCGTCTAATCGGTAGATATGTTCAATCTATCAGTAAATTTGTTTTATCTTTCGCGCAAACGTATTATGTGTCTGTATCAACAATTGAACGCTAAATATTAGTTTAACTTCTATCGCATTTTATAACTTGTATATCAGTTACCGAATGATTTACACGATTATCTGTGTTTGAATATATTTATGTGCTACCATGCATAAAATGAAATGAATAAATGAAAACAGAATACATATATATAAAAAAAAAATCAATATTTAATAAAAGAAGACAACATTGATGATAATCGAAAGGATAAAAAAATACTAGATCTATATAAATTCTTATTTCAATGGAAAATCATTCAAGGAGTTTTCATCGACTAACCAAATGGTGCCGGAACGAGACCCCATTGGGCCGAACTACAACAACAATAACAAGGATTACAATGAAACCCAGGACAAATGCGGAACAGATAAAATCCTATCGTGGTGACTTGTAAAGTCCACCACCAATCTCTCTTTTATTTTATTTTGGAGGGAAGAGTAGAAGGAGAAGTAGAAGGAGGAATCGACGACGACGACGACGACGCCATAAAGCAAGAGCGAAAGTCGCCCCTTAACCGATATCATTCCTTCCTTTCGTTTTTACGTTTTACAATCCGCGAATCCCTTTATAATATGTATCGCAGTGGTTCTTTTAAACTTTTAAACGAATCCCATTACCGATGTGCAATGAAATATGAAAACGACATTGATCCGAATTCCATAAATTATTATCAAAAATGTATAATAAATCATCGCAAGAGTTAAGAATTGAATAAAAGTAACTGCAGTATTTGCAACGTTGCAAAAGAAAATCTAAAAAAGGAGAAAAAAATAAACCTGAATACCCGGATCGTTTTCTTAAGACGAAAGAATAAAAAAGGAAGAAACAAAATATTCATTAAATGAAAGCGAAGAAAAAAAAAGAAGCATAGTTTATGGTCCTACCTAAAAGGTATTAATACCTGACCTGCCGATCGGTGCCAGTCTGCCCAAGAAGGGCAGAATACCTTTTCCACCGACAACGTGCTAATAACATTAATAATACATAAGAATGTTCTCGATTTTATGGTGGCAAATTTAAAAAATAACCTCAAAAAAAATCAGACGATTTAGAAAAGGGACAATTCTCGAAATTTTGTTTACCTCTCGAGGGGTTCGGGAGAACCATAAGAACCACTGATGTATCGTATCGAAAAATAGAAAGAGTACATATATAAAATGAATAAATAAAAAAAGAGAAGGAAGGTACGCGTGGCTAGACAGAGAAAGAAGAAAGGAAGGAAGGAAGGAAGGTAAATATATATGGTGAACGATAGGTAATATAAAGTGGTAATGTCGAGAGTACCATGAAACATAGCTGATTGGGCGGGTTTAGCCGCGCCTTATCGTCTCTCCCTCTCTCTCATTCCATATATTCTATCGATCTCTCTTTTATTCTCTTCTTCTCTCTCTTTCTTTCTCGTTATTCCGTCCAGTACTCGTCGACGAGCACAGTCCACGACATGAAATCGGCCTTAAAGCGACTTCATCGAGACATTATTGCACCTCGGACTCTTGCAAGCGATATCTCATACGCGTTATCGGCTGCAAAAGGTAGGGTAGATTACCGTGCTGCCTCCGAACAACGTACCAGAATAGAGAGAGAGAGAACAAGAATGAAAAAGGTATAAAGTATGTGCGAGAGAGAGAGAACAAACTATCTTCTTGTGCAGCCTAACATTATGGCATTTCAAGTACGGTTACCATCGTACTCGTTTATTCCTGTCGTTTGAAGGACACTTTTGAACCTTTAATCCTAACTTTTTCCATACCTAATTCGATCGATTTTTGTTTATATTCGATAATTAAACAATTAAGATTTATCTTAATTGTTTGTCATCTAGGTTGTTATTCGAATAATTCGTGTACGCTAGTTCGACGAGAATCGTTCAGGATCTTCTAAAGTTATGCAAACGATAACGTGATAAAAATATTTTACGTTACACCTGGCGATAAAATGAACGAACGAACGAACTCGCCCCAGCGAAGAGAGAAGAAGTGCAATTCGATTATTCGTCAGGCAGGGCTCATCTGCGCATCTATCGGAACCTCGTAACGGCCAATAGGAGACATTACTTTCCACGGATCGAGATAGATTTTATCGTAAAGCAGCTTTATTATCATCGATATTTTCAACTTGATGTTTGTTCGAGTCAAATACGCTGCGATAGGCTTATTTATTTTTTTTTATTTTTTACACGGTTACAAGCTTTTACAAGATTATCTACTACTACTACTACGTCTTTTCGTAGTCATTTTTACGCAGAGATCTTTCCACGCGAGGACTAATCGATGATAAGAAAAATATCGATCAGGAGAAAACGAAGGACATCGGAATACCTTACCTTCGAATATCTTTCTATCCGTTAGTGCATCTATGCGTATGTTACGAGAACATAATTCATTGTATTACAATCACTATGAGTAAGAACTACTAAGGATGTTACAAAGTAAAGAATATTGTTTCGCAAAATGGAGAGAAAAAATGGAAAAGGAAGAAAAAGAATCAGGAAAAGATGTAGCTAATGCAAGCAAGATGGCATTCCACGAAACAAGCGTGTGCCACGTCGAGTCTTCGTGTTCACCTCGAAGACTCGGAATGTCAATAGCTAGGCATCGTCATATGTAGGAATAATATCGAGTTCTTTATGGGTCGCCTTAACAGTACACATGCCCCCGTAGTCGTTCGCCTCGAGAATATCCGTACAGTTCTTTTTTAACCGTGTATACCTATATATATGCACGTGGTTGCGTATCTCTTTTGCCAGATGGAGAAAATATACAATTTAACCATAACGATTGCTTAACATATCATATCGTTTGAAATGATTTTCTTTGGATACACGAGGGGAGCCAGGCATAAAATAATTGGCTACATTAATAAAATCGATATCTGACGTGTTATTAGTCGAAAATTAATAGCTGTTATTAGCTCGAATATTATCGTTTGAATTAGAAATAATAATGGATAATTTATAAATCAGTCTATCGAGAAAAATAATGTGTTTAGGAGTGTTAGGAAAAAATGAGGCAACATTTAAACGACGTTTAACAGGATCGTTTTTAACAAAGACTTGATAAGTGAGTATCCGTGAAAATATATCGTTGGGTCATTCCGATCTTTCGTCGAAGACACAACCGTGAAGTTAAACGAAAAGGAATGTGCCTTATCCCTTATGGATAATATCAACTACATAGTCGTATGTTCGAAGAGCGATAGCATTATCGATTGAAATCCGTTCGAAGAGTACAACGTTAATATACACGTATATAAAACGAGTCTCGTGTTTTATTTATTTTCAAACAAATGCAATTACATTTTCCTTTCCCCCTATATTTCGAGTTAAGATTGACGACCAAGTTCATCATTTTTTTTTTTTAAAGAAAAATCAACGAAATAGAAAAGAATTTTCGATGTATCGGTACGCGATTTATAAGTCACGCGGAATAATAAAAGATTCAGGAAGAAATACGATGCTTTTGGGCGATAATTAATACGTGACGTAATTCGATAAAAAAAAAAAGGAAAAATAAATAAAATCGATCGGTATGGCAAGTTGTATTTTAGTCGAACGACAGGATCAGGTGCGTAGGCGTTCACGGACGTTGTTAACAGCAAGGACGAGGAGGATCCTTTTTCTTTTTGTTTGAAGAATCCCGAGGGTTCTATGTAATATATAGGTACACATAGAACTTGGTGTGAAGACTTTTTAGCAAGCCGTGGCTAATCTTCGCGCCTTGTAGTTAAGTTCGACAGTTGGCAGCATTGTTAGTTCGCAACAACGATAATTACCAAGCTCGCTAACGGGCCCCGTATGTATTGGTTGTCTACTGGTCGAAGCATTATCGTTTCAGCACGGATTTTAGCTTCTCTCTTTCTCTCTCTTTCTTTTTTTTTTCAATCCTTTCATCTCTTTTTTACCCTTTTTTCTTCTTTTTTTTTCCTTCATCCTTCTACCCAACTAAGCTTCGTTTCGACTTCTTTATTTCTTCTCCTTTCTTCTTCTCGCTCTTTCCTTCTTTTTTTTTTTCTTTTTCCTTTTGCTCCTCTTTATCTTTTCTCGTGCACCACTTCCAATACAACACGCTCAGTTTGCATGTCGATTCTCACCTCTGCCAACAACGGAAATTACCTTCTTCTTCTTCTTCTTCTTCTTCTTCTTCGGAAGAGAACAAACTACCGGGCCACCATGTACATACTCCGTTTACTTTCTCGTACTTTGTGAAATCTGTATATTCATTTGTATATGTTTATTTGTCTTTTATTAGTTTTTTAATATCCTCAACTTATGTTCAAAATGAATGGATACACCTACTTGTGAACAAAAGTATTGCAAAAGATGATACGTTTCCTGTGGTAAAATGGTGAATATGTTACATGCTGTCCATGTTTTGTATAGTTACAAAAAATAATACTTTGGAAAAAAAAATATTACGATCGATCGATCTGGGAGATAACGTTTTGTTCGTAAGCATGTGAAATTTTCTTAAGGACTGTTAGAAATCGAGTCTTCGTAGAGTCTTTGGAGTACGGAATATTCAAAAGGAAAAGAGAAAGAGAAAGACATACTGAAACCATTGCACACGACTAGTAGAAGTGTCGTTTGAAACGAGGTCGATTGAAACTGTAAGATAAATTAACTGCGATCGGGAGGAACAGACTGCGAAATTGCATGGCCTCGCGAATAATTTAACGAACTGACGTTAATCATCACGAATCAAAGCTTGCGACTAATACGAATAAATTAAAGTTACGAAATAAAAAAGAAATAAATGAAAAATATATATTTTACTCACCGAAATTGTTCAGCATCATTTTTCTATCTTCTCGAAATACTCGTTCCATCTTCATTCTCTTCGTTTATCTTTTCGTGCAAGTAGGATGCAATGATTATGCGAGTGCCTGGAAGCGTTGTTCAACGCGATCGTCTTTCTGCTTGCATAGATTACCAGTAAAACGTTCGAAATCGTCGCTAGGGGAGAACCGATATTAGATTTGCGAATGATGATCGCGGTAGAATAAGAAAAATCGGGACTCCTTAAGGTATAATTTGTTATTCAGCGGCTCGAGATAAAAGGATAAATCTCGAACAAAATAGGTAAGATAGAGAATTATATGAAACGTGTACAACAGGCGCCGTTAGGACGGGTCCGATGAATATGATCGTCGTCATTAAATCGTTGGAGTTAGCTTTTACTGATCTCGGATGGATCATCTGTAATATATATATATATATCTTCCAGTAAGGCGTTGAATAAAGTAAGGATGATATCATCGCGCCTGAAATATCTATAATTTCTAATATTAGAGTCCCGATCTTGTAAATTTTGTCCATTTTTTGTTCTCGTTCTTGTTTTAAAATCGATGCACAACAGAGATCGAAGTTTTACACGATTCGACGTAAACCTGAAATCAAATTAGATTATAATACGTACACACATAAATTCGTCGCTTCTCGATCATTTCTCGATCGTCGTATACATATCGCGCGTGAGTTTGTCATTTTTTGAATATTTAAATTTACAAATGTTTACGAATGTGAAATTAGAAATATATACGTTGATTTTCCTTTGATGACAATTATTTACAGGTATGTTGATTCGAAAAATCTTTGGTATTTGAAGATCGAGCTGCCTAAAACGTTTGTAAAATAACATTACAGATCAAAACGAAAATCTTGAAGGCTATCTTGTCTCATTTTTCTCGTTCCTCTTCTCTCTCATTTTTTATTAAGGGAAGAACGCCAGCGGTTTGCCGCGGTATCTGCTGCTTTGGTCCAGGATAATTATTTATGTCAGATAGGATCTCGACTGGGGTTCTACGTCGGGAAACAAAAGAATTCGGCGATGGAAAGGATAGGAGGAACTAAAAGGGAAGGAAGAGGATACTGGAAGGTTGTGCCGGAGGATCACCGAGCTCTATTCTTCTTTCTAAGATCTAAGAAAGACTCGAGAGAAGAGGAGAACTGGCAAAAGAGAACCTTCATGGAAAAAAGAAAAATAGGCCGACTCGAAAAAACCAAAGATCCTTGAAAATATATATATGTATATAATACTTTATTTATTTGATTGGTATATAATATAAATGACAAACTCTACTAAAAAAAAAAAAATTGGGAACGTAATTATCGTGCTTCCCACTGTCGCTAAATTAACGACCTATTTGCATGCGACGTTATTAAATATAATTCATTTTCTTTTTTTTTTTTGTCCGAGAACAGCGGATATATAGAAACATAAATGATTATTTTCATGAGATGTAACACTTTGTCTTGTTGGTGAGCATTGGAATAAGTGATTATAAATCTGTAAATAAATAATTAATATACTTATATATACGACTTGTGTGCTATAAATCAATTTCTTACGAAATTTCGATAAATGAGTCAACTTTTGCCTATCTATCCTATATTACATAAACTATGATATAATATCATAATATATTTTATTATGTAAGAATACGATATCTTACTTCATTGACATTTTGTAAACAACAGTAAAAGAAATAGATAAGCTATTTTTATAACGCAAAATTATTCTACAATTATTTGAGTCTTATCTCGCATTGTTATAATCCATAGTAATCTCTCTTCTTTACGAAAAGGTCGTGATAAGAGGTTTTGTAATGCGAGAAAACGATGAATATATTTTATTAACGTGACATTTAGGAAAGATTGTAAGACGAGAAAAAAAGAAATGCAAAATGATTTAATGAAAGAAAATTATTTAGACACGCGATCCCGATATACCTATGTACATTATATATAATCTTTGATACTACTGGAAAATCTAGTCTTACCAGTTACGATACTTGGCGCCAGTTAACCCATAGACACCGTTAATCTCGGCAGGACTACGTTGGTATATAATTGTAATGCATTTACCATTATACAGTATATATAATACATATAAACGTATATATACTTATATAACATATTAATACATTTTTTTATTGGCGAAGCAGCAATTTGAAGAAAAGTTCGTTTATGCAACTAGAAAGTAAGGAGATTATATCGATAGGAGGAGGGAGGATGGTAGAAAACGATGAAGCAAAAATCTCCAAATACGAAAGAAAAAACGATATTTACTGTATAAAACGTGAGAGAGAAGCTTCGACCTTCGATTCTTTCGATTTTAGGATAAAAGAAAGCGGTATTCGGAAGGGTAACGAAAAGAGGAAGGTCCTGCCGTTCACAGCATGTGGCGTTGTACCCTTCGCTTGTAAAACAACTTGTAAAACGCGACTCCGAGACGAGTCTTGTCAGCTCTGCTTTCGTAGTGGCGCTTATCTCGACGGCAAATCTATTGGCTTGTTGTGTTTCAAAAAAATACTCGACTCAAAGAAGAAAGGATATCTACTCTTCTATCCTTTCCTTTTTTTGTTTTTTTGTTTTTTTTTTTTTATTAAGAACGATTTTGTATCAGTTAAAAAAGAAAAATTATTCGTTGATGCACAAGTATATATAATATACGGTGGGTATATTACCATTGCGTAAATTTGTACGATAAATAAAGTTAGATTAGTTATAAATAACAATTTTATTCTTTATCTATTCATTATGCCGTTATTAAAATTAGCCTTTCAGCCGTAAAAGAATTTTACAAAAAATCGCGTATAACATTTATAACTTTGTACAGATTTATTATACGCATTTATTTGAAGCAATATTATTTAGAAAGAAGACAAATTTTTCTTAGAAGAATAATTAGTGAAACAACGTTTCTCTATATCCGAACAATAATAATAATTGATTGGATGAAGAAATAAAGTTTTTCGTTGATAGAATACTGTAAAAGTTCAATTGACGCGATAATAGCGCGCGGCTTGTTAAAATTAATAGAATTAATGAAACGTAATTTTAGCGTCGCCCGCGGCTGATAGGCCCAAAAAAAAGAATTCATTTATTATTCTACATTTATTAGTAATATTAATCATTCTTTACTATTCGCACCTTTTTTTATCATTCGGTATAGAAAGTAAATTTCCATTTGTATTCGGAGAATAAGGGATTAAAATAGTTTTAATATTATGCAAAAATAATTGATTAATTTTGTTTTTTATTCGTTATTGTTTTTATTATTAAAAGATAATTTATTTTTGTTTCGTTAACAATAATGTTCATTCGCGACTCTTTTTTTTATTCTTTCTTTTCACCACTACCTTATGTTAGTTAAGAAAATAAATTCTCTTTGCATCCAGAGAGAAACAGTTAACGAGCTAGAAATACGACTTAGGAAGAGAAAAGTAGAGAAATAGGATATCTTCGTACGCTTATCGGATGGAAAAGTAAGATAAGAAGCTCCAGTTCGAAGAAAGTACGTCGAGTAAATTACGCAGGTGACGTGAGTATCCTTCTGTTGATCTATCAATCTCTCCAAAGCAAGTTTGTTCTATGTAATCAAAGGAAAGAGGAAAGGAAAGGGGACTGGTGGTTGTTCCTTGGCTAGTTGGTTTACAACTTTACGACGTTCAGTTTATGCTGCGGCCCTGTAGTCACAAACAGAAACAGGCCCACCACCATCACTCCTACTATGTTAACGGTCAGTATTATTTTTTTTACCCGACAACTTTTGACTGTGCTAACAAACACTTTGATGATTATCTGTCGAGTCTGGTGGATTATCCTTTCTTGAGGTCAGAACAGGGCCAATCGAGGTAGACCGAGTGAACTTACCTGTACAAAAATACAAAGAAAAGTTAGTTGAAAGAAAGTCAACAAAAAATAAATGACAGAGAAAGTAAAAGTAAATAAATTTTATAAATAAAAATATATCAAATAATGTGTTTAATGTGATTTTATAAAAATACAATCTTATAATAAGTAAAAGTATAGTTTTATGTTAGTATGATTTTAGAATAAACAATAAAAGAACAAATTGAAAAAACACATATATTGTATAATATATAATAGTGATTTGTTCATCATTATTGGAATATTAGATGCTTACAATTTTGTTACCGTACGCAGTACTTTCGTTCGTATAAACGAACGATTTGGACGAAACATTGGAAAACAGATTTTTCTAGAACAAAATAGTTTTGAGAAGGTAAATCCGGTACCTCGTGAAGGACGTTAACGGTAATCGAGCTTCTCAAAGACCTCCGGCAGCGGTCATTTTATCGGCTCCTCGAGTGAAAAATATTCCGACAGGCTCATTTCGGTCAGTGCCTCGTTCCGCGTCCTTGCTATCTCTTTTCGCTAATGGATCCTTCGGTTCTTCGATGCGAATACTCTTTTTTTATTTTTTTCATATACATTTTTTTTTCTCTTTTTTTATGTACAGAACCATTGGAACCTCATCTATTCAAACACACACACACACGAAAGTTACGACAAAAAATCGAACTACGACGCGCAAATACGAAGGTCCAACAAATTGCGAATGTATCGAGTAGAGCAAAAAAAGTTCTTATAGGAATTCCCTATCTTCTTCACTCCCGCTGGGAAAACCAAAAAAAATAAAGTAAGAAGATAATTCTGGGTTTGAACTACTAATAATCGGAAATTTTGAGGAAAAAGTATATAAATCTTTCATCTATCTTATATAAACAAAGATTAGATTATCCTATAACTACTATAAACTAATATCAATTCTTAAAATATTCCTTACAATTCGGCCATTCTGACAAGTTCGGTCTCCCAACTCGCACATTTCTAAGATTAAAAAAATAAAGTTCTTAAACTTTTTTTGTAAGCGTGTACTCACGGTCGCATGTTCGATTCTTCTCGTGAACCCAAGATACGTTTGTATTATCGTAAGACCTTCGACAACATTTTGACTAAGCAATCGTTTCTTGTTACTTTTCCTCCATGGACTTGACCTTTGAAATGGAAGGACCTTCGAAATGCGTCATCAATTTCTGACAAATTCCTGATGTAGCATCCAAATTTTTTATCATAACATTATCGCCCGTTTGGTATATTTTTTCTTGTATCAAATAAAAAATGAAATCCTTATAAAAACATTGATAATACGAATTGCTTACCACAAAACGTTTGTACGCCTGCGTTCTGTTCCACATGTGAGATACGAGTTCATTGGTGAGCGATCATTGTTAGATTTATACAAGTATAATATACACTGTTTTTAACACAAATAATTTGCAAAATGTAATTATTAATCATTGTATATTCGCAATTGTTGATATTAGATCTTTTTTTTCAGTAATAGTCTCGATGATTTCGTGAAGGAAATTTTCGATTAACGACAACGAAATGAAGATCATTATTAATGTATTTGTATTATTACTTAATTGTATTAAGTAATATTGTATTATTTATTATAAAAATTCTATACTCCTTTTAAATACCTTATAAAACATTTGTACGTATAATATAATAAAACAGTTGTTTCGATAAAATAGTTTCTCTTAATTAAATTGACGAAAACGAAAAAAGGAATTTGTACATCTACTATTAAAATATCATAGAAAAATACGAGATATTTGAGATTCTCGTATAGAAATCATAATACGAAAGATACATGTAAGAATAATTACATATTCAGTAATCGATTAATTCTCGAGGAAGAATCTTTCTTATTATTTTAGAGAATATATTTTGCTTTGATATCAAGAAGGACCGGTTGACGACCTTTAATCGTTAAGAAAGTACCACCACCACCGAGTGGTGCACCTTTCCCTTTTTTTTTTTTCGTCAAGAGTATCGAAGCTTTTTCCTTTTCCACAATTCTTCTTCTCTTCTCATTTATTTTCTTTCTCTCTTTGTTTTTTTTCTTTTTAGCTTCTCGTAAAGTGCACTCAGCTTGGAGATCGAGACGTGGAGTTATAATTGCCTACTCGGCGAGCTCGACATTCCACGTGCGTTAAAGTTATCGCGGTTGGATCGTCGCACTCGCCATAATGCTTCTCTTCTTTTTAAAGTTCTTTTTCCTTCTCCTCCTTTTCCTCCTTTTTTACTCATTTTTCTTCTTCTTCTTCTTCTTCTTCTCCGATAGCAGAACCACACCAGGTATACGCATCTACCTCCAACCTTTTGGTTCTCGCAACGAAAATAATTAGACATATCGAAGATATCTCCTAAGATCTCTGCCATCAAGTATTATCTCTCCCTTTTTTGATACAACCCTTAAGGAAATCCTTTAAAACTAACTGACCTATCGAATCATCTCTTTAACGTTATTATCAATGCCCCGTTGTGCAAAAACCATTTTTGGTTAACCTTAACTCGTAGCTTACCAATGGAAAATATTTTCTCCGCTTAGGTCGTTGTTTTATTTTCTTTTTTTCTTTTCTTCATATTTTTTTCAATACTATTTTCTATAGTAACGTTGGCATGGTCACGTCGGCTTGACTCTAATTAGAATAATTAACAAAGCCGTGTTCTATGAATCTCTTATTCTTTTCACTTGTCAACACGGTTAGCACAAGAGGTGGTGTTCGTTCGTTCGTTCGTTCATATCGACAAACTCGTCTGGAACGAAAATTACTTTGAAAGAGAATAAATAACAGGGTGGGGGAGGGGGGGAAGAGGCTGAGAGGAAAGGTAGGGAAGAAATCTTTGAGTATACGATAAAAAGAGAAATAGTAGAAGAAGAAGAAGAAGAAGAAGAAGAGGAATAAGAAAGGGAATCGGTGTCGAGCGACGAATGGTACCGCATTCTGCCGTCATGTTGCATGCAAATACGACGTCCTGAGAACGCTTCGTTCCGGGTGGCACGCACAACCGTATTCTTGTCTCCCTTTCTAGCTTCCTCACCCCCCCTCCTCCTCCTCCTCCTCCTCTTCCCGCCCCCTTTTCTCTTTCTCTCTTCAGTTTCTTTCTTTCTTTCTTTCTTTCTTTCTTTTTCTTGTTTTCTCTCTCTCTCTCTTTCTCTCTCCCACCGTTTAGTCGTGAGGGTATTAATTTCGAATGCTAACCGCTTCTTCTTCCTCTTTTTCTTTCTTTTCTTCTTTCGCGGAAGAACTCGTCGAAGACCGTCGCAAGCAAGCAAGCAAGCAAGCAAGAAAGCGAACGGTGTCACCGTCCCTTTTTCAAGAACTTCATTCATTCAACGCGTTCGACGGTTTCTTTCTGTTTTTTTTTTTTTTTTTTTTGTTTATTTTTTCTACTTCTTCTTTCATACTCCCGCGACGAACGGATAATTCGCTTCTCGAAACCACCAAGTACGAGGTGTCGGTAATAACTGATTTGTATAATGTGTTGTTTCGAAATTTCTTAGAATTTATATATAATATATATATTTATTTCAATGTGTGTGTAAATTATTCAGCTCTTCCGATCAATACTTGCTTAATTCATCGAGCTTTGAAAATTATTCTTATTTTCTTAATTAGAATGATTTTGAATAATCTTATCTTTCCAATAGATATAAAAAAATAATAATTGTACCGTTCATTATCAATCATTTTGCTTGTATTATTAACTCGATTATTATCGAGCAAGGATAATTAGCGAACTCGATACATTCACGAAATGTATCTTTCTCGATCGCGATAGCAAAGAGTTCATTGGTTAACATTCGAGCCAAGTATAAAATATCGGATGACTCAGCCATTGTCCAGAAAAGCAAGGATCATGTTCATTATTTTCCCTCGTCCGTCTTATTCGTCGTTTTTTCTTTTTTTTTTCAAATACACAAGTTAAAACATACGATTATTTTTTTTTACATACGAATCTTGACGGATGTCAAGAAAATCGATGTCCGTTCTCGATAACTACCGTTAAAACATGCGATATAAATCTGATCTACATCGATTGAGAAAGATGGAAGAGAGATAAGATCGATGTTACGAACGCGAGATGACGCGAAAGAAATTTTTAATGAGAGTTGCCCGCGTTTTTGTTAATTAAAATTCCATTGGTTCGAATATCTTTTGCCAATAATCAAGCATTGTTGCTTCCATTGCAACGATCAATGTGATTCGAAGTCATGGAAATGCTGTAATTTATATTACATACAAACTGTAAATATATATTTTCTGAATGTAATATATATTTTTAAACGGATATCCTTCGTGGCTTTCTTAAAGATTAATTTGCTTCACCGAAGTTAACAACACTCTTCGTAGATAACACTAATTTATATAATATAATATGCGTATAATTTAACATAGCAACAAGATTTTAGTCAATTGAATATTGCGAATATAATATATTTTCTTTTACTTGGAAATATAAATAATATAAATGTGATGCGTTTCCAGCGCATTTTGTACAAATTACAGGACTCTTACAAACTACCAGACGCGGTAGTTTGACCGCGAGTGATAGATTTAGTATTAGTTACGTCAAATAGATCGAAATATGTACTCACCCTGTGATATCAAGTAGCATGACTTAACCGAAAGATTTAGATTTACTTTTAACGTTTTCTTTCGAACGTTTTGAACGTGTAACCCACACGTAAGTTTTCTTGTACTTTGAGACCAATCGAAAGAGGAGAACATAAATAAAGAGTTAGGGTATATACATGTATACGGATATAATACAGTATTACCAAGGCTTACGTGACCCAGTAGCGATATATCGATAGTCGGAAAGCGTACGGTGTATTACCTCGTCGTTACAACGCGTCATTTGTTTCTTCTATCGTTGATTTGCGTCTGACGTAAGACTGAACAACGAAACGATATGTGTGACTCACGTTTGCTTGCTAATATTAAATTAATAAAATGACTTGTTATATTTTATAATTATTCTATATGTTTAATTAATTATATCAAACAGTAATGATTGGATAAATCATTTCCTTTTTTTATTATTAGGGTGAAGCAAAAGTTCGTGGGTTTATTGTCTTAAAAACTTCACAACGGATTGCTTTTGTAAAATTAACTTTGGAAAATATTAATTTAAAAAATGCACGAACTTTTTAATTAACCCTAATACTATTTTAACGTTTCATAAAAATATCTTCCATATATTCGAACGAATATGAAATATTTTTAAGATCGAAGGTCCCAAATGAACTCGTAGTTTGCTTTGTCTTTTTCTTCGAGAATCGGTCTAGTTGAAAATCTCCAAAAAACTGGTTGGTAGATTGAAAAGCGATAAAGGAAAGTTTCAGATCATTTTAAGTACGACGAGAGAGCTTTCGTCGTGGCATCGTGACGTTTTGTTCGTTCGAAAGCTGTTTGGTCTTTCCCTCTCTCTCTCTCTCTTATGTTAGGATCGTATAGTGTGCGCTCGTGCGCGCACAAGAGCACTGTAATCCTATACGTCTCTTGAGAAACTGGTTTCCGCACGACGTGTTGCGGGTAGCGCGCAAAACAAATTAATAACAAGAACATCATAACTGCTGCGCCAAGGTTGTCCAAGAATGGTTGGTCAGACGTTCGAGCTTATACCATAAGCCTTGCGGACTTAACTCTTTTTATTCTATTTTTTTTCCCCTCTCTTATACTAGAAATCCCATTTCCAAAAAATAAGATAGGAAGGAAAGAACGTTTTACAACGTAGCGATCGTTTCTTAATACTCTATCGACTCGATAAGGACCTTTAAAATGCGTCATTAATTTCTGGGATATACCCAAAAGCATCAAAATTTGTGTAGCATCCAAATTTTTTATCATAACATTATCTCACACTTAATATATTTTTTTTTGTGTCAAATGAGAAATGAACTCTTTATAAAAACATTGATAATACGAATTTTTTTACCACAAAACGTTTGTACGCTTGCGTTCTGTTACAAGCGATTATCAAAAATCCACAAACTGAATAAATCAGTGATATCACCAGATATTCACGTGATTTTGCCTATATAATGAGCGCAAATTCGGGTAAGTATCGTTATAGTAATCGTCGAGTACCGAACTGCTAGTAATCGAAATTTCTCTTCTTAAAAAATGAAGATTTTAGTTCTCGTGTTTCTCGTGCTGGTTATTGCAACGGTTATTTCCGCTGCACCGTATGAATTATCATCGGCTGGTGAGTAAAGAAAATTGTTCGTCGATGAAAACAAAACAAATGATCGAACGTTTCTCTTATTCGCAAATTAGGTGGGTTAGAACCACTCGAAAAAATCGTAAAAGAGCCATTGGAAGAACGTGCTACTAGACAAAAAAGAGCAATCTGCCTCTATACACCTTTACTCGGTGGCATTAGAGATCTTATATGTAGTGGTACTTGTTTGTTGGTGGGTAAACCAGGTGGACATTGTGATGGAAACGGTGAATGCACCTGTGAAGAGTAAGGTATGTATTATTTTGCTTATTAACATGTTTAACGTTCAATATGTAAGAGTATATTAAGCCATTATATGTCACCGTTTCATTGTTTTCTTTCTTAACACTAAGCATCATTTACATCCTGATTCGATCATTTTAATAATCCACATGGGAGATACAAGTTCATTGGTGAACCATCATGGTTAGATTTATACAAGTATAATATACACTGTTTTTAACACGAATTATTTGTAAAATGTAATTATTACAAATTGTATATTCGCAATTGTTCATATTAAATCTTTTTTTTTTTCAGAGATTCTATCAAAGATTTATTCAACAAACGTTTCGGTTAACGACAACGAAATAAGGATCATTATTAACGAAATTTGTATTACTTATTATAAAAATTATATACTCTTTCTTATACCTTTAAAAACATTTGTATGTACGATATAATAAAACAGTTTTTTCGATAAAAAGGTTTTTTAAATTAAATTGACGAAAATGAAAGAAGAAACTTGTATATTAACTATTAAAATATAGAAAAATACGAGATATTTGAGATTCTCGTATAGAAATCGAGATACATCATACATTGCGCCAAAGCTGTCCAAGAATGGTTGGTCAGACGTTCGAGCTTGTATCATAGATCTTACATACCTTACTCTTTCTACTTTCTTTTTCTTCCCCTCTCTTATACTCGAAATCCCATTTCCAAAAAATAAGATAGGAAGATAGATGAACCAAATCGAGTAATCGAGCTTCTTAAAGACCTCCGGCCGCGGTCATTTTATCAGCTCCTCGAAAGTAAAATATTCCGACAGACTCATTTTGGTCAGTGCCTCGTTCCGCGTCCTTGCTATCCCTTTTCGCTAATGGATCCTTCGGTTCTTCGATGCTAACATTCTTTTTATCTTTTTTATATACATTTTTTTTCTCTTTTTTTTTTTGTACAGAACCATTGGAACCTCATCTGTCCAAACACACACACACGAAAGTTACGACAAAAAATCGAACTACGACGCGCGAATGCGATGGTCTAACTAATTGCGAATGTATCGATCAGAGTAAAAAGATGTTCTTACGGGGATCCCCCATCCTCTCCACCCCCGCTGGGAGAAACGAAGAAAAATAAAGTAAGAAGAGAATTCTCCGTTTGAACTGCTAATAATCGAAAATGATACAAAGTTCAAGGACGTTGATGAACATTGATGCGAAAGCTATTGCTTCACTTTCGTTATGTAATTGTTGATTATTAATGAGTTTGCTAATGATTAGACAAATATTTTTCATTTAATCTTTATATATATATATATATATACTATATGCGCGAAATTATCACTTTATATTGAATATATCGAATGTTTTGATTAATAATTTTTCCTCCTGTCATATGAAATATGAGCTGTTTATAAATACAATGTCAATACGAGCGGGGAATACTTTATCACAAAACGTTGGAAAATCCGCAAACTTCCTCGTAAAAATAATCGGGTATTCACATGAATTTGCCTATATAATGAGAGTAAAATTGAGTAAATGGTTAAGTATCATTACAGTAATCGTCGAGTATCGATCTGTTAGTAATCGAAATCTCTCTTGTTCGAAAATGAAGATTTACGTTCTCGTGTCTCTCGTGCTGGTTATTGCAACGGTTATTTCCGCTGCACCGTATGAATTATCATCGGCTGGTGAGTAAAGAATGATAAAAATTTTACAAAGAAAATTGTTCGTCGATGAAAAAATAAACAAATGATCGAACGTTTCTCTCATTCGCGAATTAGGTGAGTTTGAACCATTGGAGGAGATCGCAGAAGAGCCATTGGAAGAACGTGCTACTAGACAAAGAAGAGTGACCTGTGACCTTTTATCTGCTGGCGGTTTCGTTGGTGATACCGCATGTGCTGCTAATTGTTTGAGTATGGGTAAAGCAGGTGGACATTGTAATGGCAGCGGTGTTTGCGTCTGTCGACAGTAAGTTATCTATTATTTTGCTTATTAACATGTTTAACGTTCGATACGTAAGAGTATATTAAGCCATTATATGTCACCGTTTCATTGTTTTCTTTCTTAACACTATGCATCATTTACATCCTGATGCGATCATTTTAATAATCCACATGTGAGATACGAGTTCTTTGCTGAACGATCATAGTTAGATCTATACAAGTATAATATACACTGTTTTTAACACGAATTATTTGCAAAATGTAATTATTACAAATTGTATATTCGCAATTGTTCATATTAGATCTTTTTTTTTTTTTCAGAGATTCTATCAAAGATTTATTCAACAAACGTTTCGGTTAGTGACAACGAAATAAGGATCATTATTAACGAAATTTGTATTACTTATTATAAAAATTATATACTCTTTCTTATACCTTTATAAACATTTGTACGTACGATATAATAAAACAGTTTTTTCGATAAAAAGGTTTTTTAAATTAAATTGACGAAAATGAAAGAAGAAACTTGTATATTAACTATTAAAATATAGAAAAATACGAGATATTTGAGATTCTCGTATAGAAATCGAGATAGATCATAACTGCTGCGCCAAGGCTGTCCAAAAATGGTTGGTCAGACGTTCGAGCTTGTACCATAGGCCTAACCAACTTTTAACTCTTTCTATTTTCTTTTATTTCCCCTTTCTTATACTCGAAATCCCATTTACCAAAAAATAAGATAGGAAAATAGATGAACCAAATCGTCCACCGGTTGATGAAAATTATGAATTTGAATCAGTGAAAGAAAAATAAAATCAAATAACGTGACTATTAATCCAAAACAGCAGTATTGTATGAATCAACAAGTTGACAGAACGACGGAGACATTTTGTTTGCTTTTTAAATCTAGTTTCGAGAAAAATATGAAAAGAAAATAAGATTATCGGTGTCACTATGATCGTTTATCTGTATACGAGGAAACGCTTCTAATAGAATATACATTTTCTACCTGGATTGTGATTGTAAGGTAGATGAAAAAGAAGAAGATGAAAGAAAGGTGCTCGAGCAGAGTAGAGAAGAGAAGAGAAGAGAAGAGTAGACGAAAGGAAAGAAATGTTCCGTCAGCGTTGTCAGTCGTCACTACCGTTATCTGTCCGAGCTACCTGTTACATGCTATCTTTTTCTCTTCAATCTCTCCTCCTCTTTCTATCTTTTTCAAGAAATAAGAAAGGAGAACTGTTTGTACACCGGGAGCCGAGGAAAAGGAGTCAGTAAACGCATAGACGAAGAAATAAGTATACACATACGTGCAACTAGCATAAGCTTGCTGGGATTCACCGCGAAGTGCATCGCGATTGGAATGTTAACGAATTCTTCTTTGGTTTCTCCGGTGCGCGAGAAATCAACAATCCTTATCATTACGATGCTGACTTCAATTTCTGGTATACTTCGTCCGCTTATGTTACCGCTTTATTTCTTAGTCAAAAATACAATGATTACATTTTTCGTTTATATTTGATTATATAAATAATTTTCAAGAAAATAAAGTAATCGTTTGATAGTTTTGGTTTTGGTGGGTTTGTTGCGAACATTTCGCAGAAGGTTTACTCTCCTTTGGTATTCTTATTCTAAAAAGTTATTAGCTCGATAGTCGCACGAATACTAGAACATCGAATAAAGAAAGAGAGAGAGAGAAAGAGAGAGAGAGAGAAAAGTGAGGAAAAAGCGGGAACCGGGCGAGGAGAGCACGTTTGTTCGGCAAAAACCTTAAAAGGTCTAAAGACTACAAATTCAGGCTGTGATACACGATGGAGGGCCGGTCTTTAGCCATTATTTATGAATTTGGTGCACCGAAAAAGGCGGCCCATTGGGCCCCGAGGGGTACAAGAGAAAGAGAGAGAGAGAGAGAGAAAGGAGGAGCTCTACGGATTTCAAATCGATCCGCAAACCGGATAAAATATTTTATGGAGAACGCGCTTTAATGGCCCCTTACCTTAGCGACGGCCCTTCCCTTCCCCTCTCCCCCCCTCCGTGCCCACCGCTAAGGTCCACGTCCGCATTGATTTGTGGTCACGCTCGGGACGGAGAAGGTCCTTATCGATTGCCCGCATGTCCTTCTCGGTTCGCGATTCCACTCGCGAGATCGTACACAGATCGTACACGGTACGAATCCTCCGATTCTACAATTTCCTCTCAAACTTTTAACTTTCGACGAAAACGGATTTACTATTGATTTTCTGTTCGCGTCGTCCGTCATCGAGGTTTATTCGTTTAATTGATTTCGTTTACACGAGCCGACTACACTTATAATAATCTTTATACGAAAGTATACGATTATAAAAAAGCGTAATATTTTTAATCGATTACTATTCGTTCGATTAAAAATACGAAATCTGATTTGTCACGCCGATTGTGACATTTTACTCGAAATCAGTGGGCGTTGTAAGTATCCGCGTAAACACCTTTACTAGAATTTAACGGATTCTCTTCCTTCTCGCTCGCGTCAATCATTTTTATGAAACGTCTCGCATCGCGTAACTTTCCAATTCGTTTCTCCTTTTCATCGATGATTTATTTCGAATTATCTGGTTCGATCGGACTAACCGACCAATGACATTTCTTCTCATCTTTTTATGCCGCTGCTAGTAGACTTTCGATGAATCGAAGCGGAGATTAATCGCTTAATCGAATTCTTCGAAAATTCGATTCAACATTTTTCGTAACGTCGTGTTATGCGATTCTCGAAGATAATAATCGTTAGACGTGCTATAATTTTGATGGAAGAATTGCAAACGATAATTGAGATCGCTATTTCTAAAATCGTTGAAGTTTCTTTGTTTTATGTTTAATCAATTTTACTCGCGATCACAGTGAAATCTCTCCGTCTCTCTTTCTTCCAACGAAAATTCGAAACAAAATCGGAAAGATAATATCGAAATCAAAATGAATTTGGCGTCTAGCTCGTTAGTCTCGGAATACGCGGTTCTCGGACGTGGTCAGCAAAGAAGAAAAGTACTTCTTCCTTGGATTGGGAGCAAACGGGTTCGATGGACTTTCGTCGACCGATTCTAATGGAGATTTATTATTTCTCAGACATCTCGTACGTTTCTCGTACGTTTCTCGTATGTTTCTCGATGAACTTCACTACAGACTTCAAAGCCCACCATAACGTCCTTCGATTATCTCGATCGGTGAAAGTCGGAGATTCTAGAAAGTATCTCTCCGATGGAAGAGTCATTTACTTCTTTTAATCTCTATGGAAATGAGATTATATTTTCGTAATTCTCTTTTAGAATTATATTTTCTAAAGAAGCATAATTACTTCTGAGAGCCAAATTAAGAAGGAAGAAAAAAAGAGTTACATAAATGAAATGTGTGATAGTACAAAGCAAAACGAATATGCTACACGAATAATATTATATTATACAATCATATTATAATAGCAATAATATTAGATAAAGAAAAGAAATAAGAGAGAGAGAGAGAAACAGAGATGCAGTTGTGAATAAAAGTTGGAAAGAGATTTCATGCGGTTAAACCTATCCTTCTTTTTGTTCGAGTTAGATGCGAGGTAAATGCGAGGTGTCTGCCAAATATTAGCACAGCCGGTGCAGCTGTCGTGCAATGCTATGTGCCTCTACGATTTTCTACAAGCTGCGACTCTTTATTTATTTTTAGGTCTGCTAAAAATCTCGTAGTTTCGATTTTGTTGTTGTTTACCTTTGTGAGATTAATTTTAACTAAAAAGAGAAATAGAAAGATTGATATTATTGTACTCGAAGATAGTACGATATCGAACGAGATTAGATAAATTTCGTTATATTTCGAACGCGTATAATTTATCTAACATAATAATGATATCCGTAAATGAAAAGTAGAGCGACCTGTTCGTCCATGATTTTAACACCTAAACATTAAAAGAGAAATAAAATCAACCTCGTCGTAAATGGTTTCGAAAGAGATTAGTTCCGTTATAAGAAACTCATTGCAAAGAGAAATTGATTAAAATGAAGCAACTAGTGAGACTACCTGTGGAGTCGTCGGAAACGTACAAATGAGCTTTCATCGACTTACGGGTAAACCCACGCGTTTTTTTTCCCTCGTTCCCTTTTCTTTTCTTTTTTGTTTACAACGAAACGACCACGATTTTGGGGGATATTAAGAGATCCGGAGAAGAGAAAAACGAGTGTACATTTTCGTTTGGTTTTTTAAGTAGGCGTGTGGTGGTACGTAGTAATGGATACGATCAAAATGGTTTACTATTTTTGTAGCTTCTATATTCTTTTCTTTCTCGACGATATACCTGTTAATTATTTCGTTACTTGCATAAATAATTTATTTTTTATTTATTTTTTTATATATTTCTCGGGTTGGATTCGAGGTGATTCGAAACGAGTCACGTTTGGTCGTACCAATAAGGGCCATTCATCCGCTTGGAACAAGAAACGGTGAAGTATAATGCAAGTCCCTAGCCGAGCAAGCACTCACGTAGGTAGGTGCAAGCAACTTCGATAATCGACTTGGTTTTGTCCTCACCTTTCAATTGTAATTATCTAGGATTTGTTTTCTTATTTTGTTCGCTCACGCCGGTCAATTTCGTCTTAACGAGTTTTCGTTAATTGCATCGCGTGCCATTGCAATTAGATCGGCACGATGATCGTTTCATTTTTTCAAGATTAATTATCAGCGTATTAACAAATATTATTTATTCCCATTCGATAAAATGAAACGCTATGTAATACGTTAATTCGTTATACGTCAAATGTAATTGTACGGTTTATAAAATACCGATCATTTTTCTCTGCGTACCATAAATATTCAGAATAAAGATGAAGGACGCATAATTTGGTGCAGCCCATCCAATTCGGTTTTTTTTAATGACTACGGTTCGAAACTTAAAGACCAACAAAGCGTTCCCGAACGGAAACGTTCGAAAACATTCGAACGCAGGGTGGTGGAGAAATTGACTAAAAGAAAGGAAAGAAGGAAGGAAAGAAGGAAGGGGTCGTGACATGTTACGATTCGGCCGAGTGATTCGGACTGCCGATAGGAACCTCGGCGCTTTGGCAACTCGCTAAATTTGGTAAGACGACTCGCTAATCGCGAGCAATACTTCTTGCATGTCGCTCTTCAGGTAGCCTAATTTGCGTTGTATACGTTATTCCGTTCTACCTTTGTCTCTCTTTCTCGTATAAGTCGATAGCCAACCCATTTTTGGACAGACGACAACGATTCGAGGTAGAGCAGGACCACTCGGATTAGCTGTGACATATGGAGCTGAAATTGAAATACGACCAGTTCTACCGTTTTTTAGGATAATCGAGACCATAAACGCGTCCAAAAGTAAACGGACCTGTTACTCAATGTCAAAGGTGTTGGAATAACAAAAATACCAAGCTTTAGATTTTTCAAGCAGGTTGTTTCTTCAAAACGTATGATCTTTATGCATGATTTCGAGATATAACAAAATGATTAACAAACATTTTTATAAGGATGTATTATACTACTTGGCTTCCTTTTGAAGTTTTTCTTTTTTTCTTTTTTTTCTTTTTTATTACCATTAACCTTTGTGAACTAAAATATACATATATATATATATAGAAATTTATTGTTTTAATATTCTAACTTCTTAGAAATAGTAGAGAAAGAACAGGAAGTACTTGAAATAAATGTTTGAAACAACAAAGTTATAACTAAAGATGTTAGATGAATCACTCGCATAAACGTCCATCAGGATAACCTCGGAAGGATTACCAAGGAGAAATTATTGCTTTGAGCTATCTCATGCGAGAAAAAATACGTGTACTCATTATAATCCCATCGAAGGATTACGAGGAACCAAACTAAGATTCTCTTCTTGATTCTTTCTCTCTTTCTTATCCATATTGTAAAGAAAGTCACGATTATTACGATGCATCTTAATTTCGAAGTTAATAAACCATGAGTGATATCTCGACGGCGAGATTGCGGCCTCGACAAACGATCCTGACATTGATTGCAAGCGAGGAAATCTACGAAGTCGAGAGAAAGTTTTTCCTTTTTTAGATGAAACCTCTTTCTCGCGATATCGTATTTTTCTTACGTAACCACGCGGGAAATTACATTTCAAAATAACAACAACAAAAATAAGATTCTGATAATATCAAAGAAAGAAAAGAACAATAAGATTTTACTCGATTATTCGATTTGTTTAACATAAATCTGACATGATCATTTCGATAAGAATTAATTAGAATTTTTGTTTGAACTATCTCGTGTACCGAATTTGGAAGAAAGTATTGAAATGATTTTTTGTCTGTCGTCGACGACGTTTGCAAAGGTATCATTAGAAACATCCGAACAAAGAATATCATCATTGGTATCGTTCATCGAGAATTGATACAATTTATCGCGATATTTTCTTTTTTCTTCGCGACGAATCACAAACGTCTTATTAAATATAAGTTAAGTAAACTTGCTTTTATTACTGCTACGTTTTTCTTCTCGATACGACAGGGCTCTAAGTAAATAAGTATACGTATACGTATATTTTCTTATACATAAATATATCCATGCTTTATGATACAGGCTCGTTGGAAAAGGTGTGTTGGTACGTATGTTTTTACGCTTTCAATGTAAAAAAAAAAAAAGAAACAAAAAAACCCTTAAAAAGATATTTAATGAGAACGATAAAATGATATTTAATAATGTATGTAGATAATTATAATTATACATCTGCGAATAAGGGGGAAAAAGGAGAATCACGTAGAAATGTAGATAAGCAGAAATTGATAGCAAAGGTGGTGATAAATAATTATATTAATTGTGTGTAAGATGCGATTGTGATTGAAGAGAACGTATTACATATATAAGTATACGGGTATATGTAGCGAGTCAAACTGGAAGGGAATTACTTTCGAAAAGTAGCCATTAGAGTCAATTAGGCATGCATCATAGGCCGGAGAACAGAATGCCTTACATGGACAAAAGTTATCCACTGTCGTAATGGTACACGCGCTAGAAAGGGTGTTTCTTATCGATCTTTAACATATAATATCTTGTAAGGTATATATGAAAAAAAAAAAAAAAAAACAAAAAAAAATAAAACTGAGAATAAATTAAAAGCGTTGGATCGAATTTTTTCTTCTAATTTTTGACGATTTTTTTTTGTAAATCCAATAATACAATTATAGGATTATACAATTTGATCTTTTTTCGTTCGTTCGACTTCGAGCATTATGTTGTTTTTTTTTCTCATGTATTTTTACACGAATTAGCAAATTGTAAAAAGAAGTAAGAACGATTGAAATGGACGAAGCTTGTATACAAAAATTTTTCAACGGAGTTAAATAAAAAAAGATAAAAATATGAAAAACCGCCGATGAGAAAAATGTTGGACTTTGTCTTGAAGGATTTACGTTGCCTAGTAACATCGTTATTATATATATACGAAGCCGCTGTAAATCTCTTTTCTAGTAACGGGTCTTCGGTCTTCTCTTCTCCTCGTAGAATGCGGATTACTATGAAAGTTTCGCTCTCCGTCCGATAGGTGATGCTGGACGTGCTGTTGCTCGATCCTTAGAAAGGCCGTCGACCTCGACGTTAGTGGACGTACCTTCGTAGTATTTATATATATATATGCTCTCCTCTCTTTCTCTCTCTCTCTCTCTCTCTCTAAATACAAATGTAAAGGCTTACAGGAGAGAAAAGAATTTTTTATCCAACGCGTTCCCGCATTCGTTCTTAGGTATTGCCATACACGCGAGTTATTTCTCTCTATCTCTATCTCTGCCTTTCTTTTTAGTATAATCATCGATCTCAGAACATTCTCTGTTATTTCATCTTTTTCTCTTCGAAAAGTACTGTTATGTCAGCGGAACGTTTACACGAAAATCGATATGATGTCATACTTATATGTATTTTAATTAAAGCAGAGGGATTATCTAATTTTTGTGGATCCTATTTTGGAAGATTCACCAATCGTTCGATCTTTCGAGATCATCTGTTCTGATCATCTGAAACGAAGATAAATATCGAAATATAACGTAATACTTTTTTTCTCTAAAATTCTTCAACAAAATTTCTTTCTTTTTATCTTTAACTTAAGGGAAGATTATCTATATACTTTGGAATGCGATGGACTGAACATCGTCATTAAATCTTTCCTCATTGCTCGCAGGTATTTATGTATGTATACCTATGTACTAGACGAGTCGAAGTTTCTTGGAACCAGTTGAAGTTTCTTCCATCTCGCGCATACTATGGTTCAATATTTGTCTTGAGCCGAGCAAACTCGAGGTAAGAACACACGGTTCGTCCATCGAGTCAACGAGTATCGGCACTGGTTGAGGTCTTATGGTGAAAGGTTCGGATAATACGCATACCACTCGTGTCGAGGAAAAATGATAAATTTACAAGTCGAGTTATCTTATCTTTTTCTAAATATTATAACAAAAGGATTGATATTTTGCATACAGTAGACATTTGCTTTTGAAAATATTTAAATATTAATGTTATTCCACAGACGAATGTTTTCATTCGAGATTATAATTTAAAATAAATGGATATAGTAAATAATAAAGTTAAAAAAATTACATTTAATTTATTTATAGAATGCAGAATCTAATTTTGAAAATCGTAATTTCAACAATTTCAAATTCTCCAATAGAATTTTCCCTCATTTCAGCTAACGGAATGGTACGCCAACGGAAGAGTTACGAACTAAAACGTCGATTCCTGCGTCGGTATTGTAGAACTTCCTCGTTCGACTTATTCGTCAATTACCATGAGTCGGTAAGAGTCAGTAGAGAGTTCACTTACCGACAACGATGGTAAAGCAGATCATGATTCGCTGTTAGATTTTTTAAATTACATCAATTAGAAATCATTGATGATTTATTATGAAAGTATTACAATTGCTGATTAATTAAAAAAAGAAGGGGAAAAAAAGCATAGTTGAATTTGGAAAGTATTTTCTATCTCGTTCAATTTCATTACCGTCTCTAAACATTATTATTTATTACCGTTACTTTCTACTGTGTACTTTCCATTCTTTTTCTACGTAATTAAGAAAGTAAAAGAAAAGAGAAAATAATAACCAAAAAAAAAAAAAACAACAAAAGAGGAATATTACCGCTGCGAGTTAATTATATCGTTCTTTTTTCTTTTTTGAAAAATTAGTTCAATCTTACGTAAATATCGCTTAAGAAATGAAAGAATGTATGTGTATAAACGAATTGAGATTATATTCGAAGTAGATTTAACCATTCGTTTTATGTATGTATGTGCAAGCGAAGGTAGGGCGTCACGGATGAGAGCGTTCAAGTAGAAGGAAGCAAGACGGCAGTCTTATACACCACTGACTTTCAGAGTTCTTTCGGTCGTCATGCGAGGACATAAGAAAAATATGGCGACCTCATTGTCTTATACGCTCGTAATACTTTATTCCGTGTCATTCACGGATAAGATATCGATACATAGAAGGGAATACCGAACCTTCGGAAACGTGAAACGTTTCGAGTCTTCCTTTTCCAAATGATTTTATTCTAAGTTAAAAAAACAAGAACACTATTCACTTCGAAAGAAGAATATTTAATAAGAATATATCATTCTCAAAGTTGGTAATCATCTAGAAAAAGATAAAAAGAAGTCAAAGAAAATCCCATTTTCACATGATCTTGGATAGGATAATCTCTTTTTCCACGCTAAGAAGCCGTTTTTCTCGGCGTTTCCACGTCGCCCTGTTGCTCTCCTCGCTTGGTCTCGACCCCGCTTTCGAGAGCGAGCCTCGTTCTCGCCATTGTTTCCAACAAATTATGCATATTAATTCCTTGTTTCTTGTCGTGTACATACATACGTAAATAATACTCGATAGAAGCTACCGAAGAAGTGTTAAGAAGTATTCTCAAGACCGACGACCCATATGCGTCGACGGTTCGATGATCGTTCAAATTACCTCACTGAAACTTTCAAAATCCATTAGATCTTTTCAGTTATTTTCAACTGAGTCAAATTAACGATCGAGACAAATTTTTGTTTCTTGTTAAATGAACTCGTACAATATTTCATCATTGAGAAATAGAGAAAGAGAGAGAGAGAAAGGTCGTTTTCTTAAAAGAAGAAACTCTCCTTCTCCTCCTCCTTCCTCGAAACAAGCTTCTTCTTCTTCTTCTTCTTCTTCTTCTTCTTCTTCTTCTTTCGCACGATCGAGCGTTCTCATATCTGTGAATAACACACTATTAGATTCGACGGAGACCATCTGCTCTGGTCTTGCGCACATGTATACGCGCAAACGCGCAAACGCATCAAACGTTGGTCTCCTTTTAAAAGTGGGCGTAGTACGACGCCTCTTGTGTTCTTCATCTTTCTCGTAGGAACAAAAAAAAAGGAAAAAACTTTCATCCAAAATTCTCCCCATATGTATACATCATACATGTACATTACCTAGCATCAACCGTCGTCATATCGAGTGTCGTATTCACATCTTCCCATCGAAACTTTCCTAACTCGTTGATCCAGAAGAGGAGCACACACCATCGGGAAACAGGATGGATCAAGGTGTTCCTTCCTATCGTCCCTTCCAATCCTTTTCCTTCCTCCTTTACCCTTTCTACCTACCAACCAACCCTTGAGAATCATCCCTAGAGGATCCTTCAACCTTTTCCAACCCCCTTTTTTTCTCTCATCGGAAGGACAACGACACCGTTTCCGGTCATTTATAGACACGTGCTTCGACAAAAAAAAATAGAAAAAAATCGGACACAGGATACAATTTGTAACATCATATCTCCTCGATGACGATCAAGAGCCGGATGATCTCTTCTCGATAATAACGAGGAAATCTTACTTCTCTAACCTGAATCGATCCATCTCGGTGAAAAGTATCGTTTCAAATTATAAGAAAACATGTAGAAATGAATAATGTATAGTGCTATTATTAAAAGTTTTTGATTATATATTTAAAAATATAAGATAAGATAATTGTTATCTATTATTAATTATTTAAACGAGGAAATTAATTTTTTGTCATAGTCAATACGAAAAATATCAAGATATTTAATAATATATTTTTGAACGA
The DNA here is from genome assembly GCF_010416935.1 of Polistes fuscatus. Taxonomy (NCBI): domain Eukaryota; kingdom Metazoa; phylum Arthropoda; class Insecta; order Hymenoptera; family Vespidae; genus Polistes; species Polistes fuscatus. The sequence continues at coordinate 17,706,791 of NW_025112997.1, read as the reverse complement.
TATTTGAATAATTATTTCTTTAAGGGGTTAAAGTTCAATTTCAATCATTCGCGTATATTAAGTAAACAGTGGTAATTCGATTGAATACTAGTCTATTCTCTTTCTATTTGCGGTTTGTGGTTTTGACCGATGGATCGTTCAATTCACTCGGCACTAACGTTTATTTTTCTTTCCTCCATCCAACATCGTTCAATCTATGATTTCAAAATAATATATACGTATGTCTCTTTATGTGTTTGATATTATTCATTTAATATGTATCAATTCCATTGATCTAAGCAAGTAAGAATATGGTTTAGGTGATATATGTTAATTGTAATTTATTATGCTTTTATTAAAAGATCGGAGAACGATTTAATGTTTATTAATAAAGGAAACACGTCGAAACTAAAATAAATATTACTTGCATGATACATTTATATTCGTGTTCCTAAAAAGTTAAACGAATCAACATTTTTTTTTTTTATACAAATGTTGTCTTTTTCTTTTCTTTTATCTTTAATTCGAACATTTCATTCAAACGTGTCTATGGATTTGTATAATCGATCGTTTTTAAATTACATAGATACTATGCAAAATTATGTTTGTAGATCTTCGACGATTGTTTCAAATGATACAAACATCTATTATTCCTCGAACAATGACGCTGACCACGCAGCTGAAATACGTGTCTCTTCGTCGATTCTTTTTATGTACTGGTAATTTTCCATAGATCGTTTTTAACGGACGTCACAAATTTTTGTAACATACCTTTCTAGAATTTACGATGAAATTCGAAAGACGACCTCTCGTATTTCTAATTCTGGATCGTGTAACAATTTTTTGTCAATTTTGCTAATTGTCACGTGTTTCGAAAGTACAGAATAGTACAGAATATGATATAGGAAAAAATGTGTCTGTGTGTGTGTGTGTGTGTGTGTGTGTCAGATATTGTATACGTGAAAATATTCCGTTGAGCACGATTTATGAGGAATCGAATATTTTCTACCGTTTCAGTAGAACAAAATTAATTTACGATTGAGATTAAAAATTACATAAATATTTATAGCAAATGAAGAAATATTACACATTTTTTCATAAAACGAATTCAATTCGTTGATCTATAAATCTATAAATAAAAAATATCCAATGCACATTACGTTTCCTTAAACAATATGCTTTACAACAGTACAGGAATTTACGCTTTAAATCGCATCAAGTATCGATTATGGTTTCCATTTATTTTTTTGTATCACATCGAATCGTCGGACTAGTGAAGAAACTATCGGAAAGTTAAATTTAGTTGGTTCTAACGTAAATTTGAACGGTTCCAAAGGTTAATGAACGTTTATAATTAAAACGTCGAGTCAGTCTATACGATCAACCTATTGTCGATCGAACGAGTTCGAAAGAAGATCGCTTACGAGCGTTTAACGAATCAGTCTGATTAATTCACAATCACAAGAACGCAAACAAAAGACTTCTCTTTGAACAATTGCTTTACTGTAAACGTAATAAACATCTGCTTGGATAATTGATAAGTGTTTTTCTCAGCTTCTCCATATTGATTGATATATGAAAATTTAAAAACAACTTGCTATTGTTATTATTAGAGTACATGAAAATCTATAGAAGTGTTAATCGCAAAGAAAAAATTAAAATAAAATAAAATAAAATCACATATACGATTGAACACATTTTTATTCTTTTTACCCGTGTAAGTTATAAATTATTAATACACACACCAAATTATTAATTATTAATATAAAATATAAGGTAGCAACAAAAATAATTAAAATGAAAAATCATATATCATTTAGCAAAACATTATCGTTCTTTTGAGATATAGTATATGATTTCTACGTCAAATGAAATTATTAAAAAAAAATTGTTTTTCGATGTAATTAAATTACGATCGTTTAAATTCTTACGACGCGATATAAGAAGTTGTCGATGAATATCGAAGCGTTTTACTAACGTAAGTGCGAGAGGACGTTGAGGATAAGAGGGAGAAAAAAGAGAAAAAGAAGAAGAAGAAGAAGAAGATGATGATGAAGAAGATGAAGAAGAAGAAGAAGAAGAAAAAGACGGAGCAAAGAAGGAAGAGAAGAGAAAGAGAAGCAAAGAAATGCGAGCCGTAATGCGAGCTGACGTGAGAACGTTGTCTCACGACACGAAGGGACACGAATACCGCAAAAGGATTGAGAAAAGTTCGATCTTTGCCTCGAGCATTATTATCCGCACTTACACGCATTTATTCTTCGGTTCTTATGTAAAAAAATAACCAACTTTTTAATAATAACTTTGCAAAGTAATATTTTGAAAACGTCTTTGCACACGAGACGATTTTTCCCATATTTGGTAATTTTCTTACAGCTATCATCTACAAAAAAAATCGAACTCATGTTTATAATAATCGAACTGACTCTTTCCATGGTTATTGGGGGCTCCATAACTTTGAAAAGTAATATTCCTATTGCCACGACTGTCGAGTTCAAACTCGAATTAACGAATTAAACCGAGTGCTGACCGAGAGCAATCTCTCGAGTGCAAAGGGTTAACGTACGTAAAAATAGAATTAGAATATATACAATATATATAGATATAATATAAAATAAATGATTTGAAAAAAATAAGCGAATAAATAATTGAATGAAAAATTAATTTGTTTAATTATCGATTCGATGATCGATAACGATCCTTCGAGTATTTCGTATAAATGAAATAAAAGATTTCTATAAAGAAAAAAGAATATAGGTTAAAATTTTTGAAAGTTAAAGGTGTTTCGTATTCTTTCTCACGGATCGGTATCTTCGTTGCTTTTCCTGACGCTCGCCACGGCCCTTTGTATACCATTCTCTCGTACAAAGTATACTAACTAGAAACTACTATTACTGCTACTATCACGAATACACGTATCTAACACCACTCTACACGCTAATGTTAATTATTTCATCTACATATATAAGATAAACTGTGTGTCTGTGTATGTGTGTATGTATGTCGTATTTACACACGATTTAAATCAATTTAAGAGTCTCCTTTTATTCTTCTATGTATTCATAGGCATAGAGAAATATGATTCAAACGCTATATATCATCTTGTAAATACATTCTTTTATCTAAACACACATACGCGCAAAATCTAAGCAACGGCAGTATTATTTTAACGCGTAATTATTGTCTTTTCATTTAATACCGACTCAAGGATAACATTAACGTTAATAAAGTTAACTACTGCAATTATATAAAATATATAAAATGGCAAGAACAATTAAAGCTAGATTTACCAACAGTCAATCTGACCATCTACTGTCGTCAGTCAATCAATTTCGTAAAAATATCTACTTTAAATTTCATCACTTGTGTAACTCACTCAAGAACAAACACACACACACACACGCATTTGCTACGACTTACATTTGATCATATAAATATGATTAATTTGATAATAGATTTTTCTACTATCTTTTTATTCCTGTCCGATGTACGTATGTATAAGATACGTTGAAATAATTTCGAATGATTCTAACGATAATTAAAAAGAATTTGTTTGGTCCATTGAACGGTATTAGAATTTTGTTCGGGATGAAATCCGGGCAATGCGGTCGGCAATTTGTCGCGAGAATGATTTCCGGCGAGCGAACGGAAACCGTCTAAAGAAAGCCACGAAGTGGTTTTAAATGGAGGACGCGAATTCATGGTGGAACCTGTTCGCAAGTACACACTCCATACGTACTTAGACGCGAAAGACGGTAGCGAAAGACGGTAGCGAAAGAAGGTAGGTATCGCAAGAGAGGATGTCGTTACGTAAGATTTTCATCGTCTAGGGAGCCCGTGCCACGTAAAACTCCTTTTGCGCACTAAAAAGATTCGACCGAGTCTAATACTTCTTTATAACGGAACACGGTATAATTGACCTCTTTTCATTTTATTTCAATTATTTATTTACTTCATTTAGTTACCTTCTTTTACTTATCCGAGATAATGTTTTTAAGTATACAGTAGAACTGGAACGGGTTACCGGTTCTTTTTTTTTTTTTTGAATAAAAATGAACAAAATCGTATATCATAATACGTTTTAACTTCCAATAACATTTATTTCTGCGCGGATGCACCGATACACATTTGCCGGTTGCAAATTGCAAATTTCCGATTTTTTTCTTTTCTTTTTCTGCTTTTAAAACGATACCCACATTCATTTTAATTGGATTTAATATTAGACGAACACGCGTGCATATGTATATATACATATATTAGATAATAAATATGAATAATAAAAAAAGCTGAAAGAGTAATTTATTTATTTAGTAATATTAATTGATCGAATATTAAATAAATTCAATTGAATAAATTGACGCTTTTTAATTATACTTGAAATTTATAAATCAATTTATTTGACAAAGTTTCTAATCTATCGACGATGACATTACTAGAAACACTATAACATTACTAGAGAAATACTATAGACGATTTCGATATACTAACGTTCATGTTATTTGCACGTTGCAACGATACGATATACTCCACATAAAACCTCGAGGCGTTCCTTCGCGACTAACCGAAGAAAGAAGGATTTCCAACATCTGCATCCTGTAGGAGCCTGCAAATTATCTGAGAACAGACTGAAAGACTTTCACTTCGATTCTCTTGTAAGAGGAACGGACGTGGTGGTGTGACTGGTTTTGCGAATGGATACCGATATTGCCGAGCTAATTCATTTATCCTCGATAATTCTGTGAAACGGATACGAATCGAATGGTTATATGTGTTCATATTTTTACCATTCCAAATATTCTATTAAAATAACGATTATTTTCATTAACGTATTAAATAGCAAATATATATTCATATATTATTTATCTTAATAAACGCGTATTAGGTTTATATAATTTATATACTTTTCGTAAGAGACATTAATTAACAAGTTCATTAAAATGCAATGAGAAATTTACAACGATTCTTTCGTCGAATTCGAAAGTATGGGATAGACCAAATTTATGAATTACCCTACAGTTCCTAACTCGGAAGAGCGTGGTTAACCGGTTGCTTTACATGTGTATGGATTACACGAAGCGTGGGCAAGCGAGCATGGTCAGCAATGGGAACAAAAAATATAAGATGAAAAATAGCGAGCGATATATTTCCGTTATATATATCCGATATATTTCCGTTAACTCGAAATTAAAATCATTCAAATGTGAAATGTGTTTTCTATAATACTATATTATGTTATATTAGCTATAATAAGATTAATATAGAAATCTTTAATGACAAATATTGAAATTGAAAAAAGTGTTGTATACTTTAATATAAAATTATGCGCGCGAACAAATTTGATAATTAATTATTGAATTTGAAATAATTTGATTTGATGTAAATAGCATTCTCGAGCATGGTATTCGAAATTTGAAATACTTTTCTATGTAACGAAGAATGTTTTCGAAGGATGAAAATATTTTCGTATTTTCGCGATTCTACTCAGGCTCGATGATCGACGAATCGTAGCTTGATCTTGACACGACAACTTTCCTGTAACGATCGATCGTAGTGGCTTGCTTCCAACGATGTCGAGGAATATTAAACGACTTGCATTAGGTATTCCTCAAATGGATACCGACTCTACCTACGTGTGTCGCCTTCCTTGTATGAACATTTCGGAAAGAACGAACGAAAAATAAATAAAAAACCGAGACTCGCTTTGCTGGGGATTCTATTCGCGCGTTTGCTGCGCTGCTGTTGCTGCTAGCTATCGCAGGCACCTTTCTCCACGATTATCATTTTCTCTCGTTAAGAACGTGTTAGAAAGAGAAACGGAGAAGTAGTAAACGCAAACGTTATTCATCTCGTGAAAAGAACTTCGTGAATAGAATCCCTTATGCGGAATTTGTTTCCTGACGCTCATCCCAAAGAGACACTTTCGTGTGTTGTGGAAAAAAGTACGCAAATAAAAAGACAGAAAATCTTTCCAAGAAGAAGAAGAAGAAGAAGAAAAAGAAAAAGAGGAAGGGAATTTGTAATCGATTTAAATAAACTACGAATCGTTTCAAATGCAATCAATGTTTACTGCATGTTGAATATACGCGACGACGCGAACATTCGTCGCGTGATTCAGTGTGGTCGTTTTATCGCGAATGATATCAATCCAACGATATGCATTGCAAAATTTCTAGTAATACCGCAATAAATTGACAATTGTTTATAATCAAAGGATTCGAGTATGTATTCATCTTTTTTTTAATATACACTTTATTGACCAAAACTTTAGTATCTTTCGTTGGTTTTTTATCAAAATCGTATATACTGGTAAATTTTGAAATGATCTATCGTTATTAGATATCGCATATTAATAAGCTGAATAATGTTTTAAGTGACGCCAACATTATTTTATCTCTATAATGCTCTTGTGTAGTTTATACATCTAACGTTCGTAATCAACTTTTCCACTGAGACATCTTTGTCGATTTATACGAGAGAAGCATGGAAGAATATTAAATTAAAATTATTCGACAAAACTAATTGCAGGGCTGTCATTAAAAATAATAGCAGTATTATCGATGGAGAAAAATAATTTGAAAGAAAAATATTCATTTCTTGATCAAAAAAAGAAAAAAGAAAAAAGAATAAAATGATAAAACGTGTAAAACATATTACTCGTAAGATTTCGTTGAATAAAATAAAATCCATCTCGGATATTTTTAAAGCGTTCACTTTTTCTTATTATAATCGTGTTCCTTTGAATTTATGCATACACGTATGTATATACGAATAATAAGAAAAACATTCTACGAAAACCTATTATCCCGTTAATCGTTAAACGATGATGCAACGATATTACGAAAGTTTGAGGATATTTTTCTCAAAGTTTCCTGGAATAGAACCACATGGTCACCGTTTCTTTATAGTAGTAATATTAATAATAATAATAATAATAAATAATAAATCAAGTTGTTTGGTTAGACGCGCATGAAAATTTATCGCTTCTTGTCTAACCATCGAAAAACATCGAAATTATTGTAAGAGAGATAAGAAATAGATATCGTAATGCATTTACAATATATTTTATATTACGTAGTTACGTATCCACGCTAATGTCTTTCATTTGTTATATAATCGATTATTAAATAAATAAATAAATAATACTCGAATTTAATTGGTGAGATAGAGAAAAATATCGAAAAAATATCGAAGAAATATCGTAAAAAAGCAAAAAAAAATCGAGAATGAATGGGTGGGATAGTTAGAATATATTGAAGGCCACAATGAATATGTGTTAAAGATATCTCCCGGAACATCATCGCGGAAATGAACGCTCTTATCTTTCTTCAAAGAATCGCATAAACGTTGGATCGTGCGCAACTCGTGTTGCCCATCTCCCACGTAGCACACACATATACACACGTGTTTATAAATTCATTAGATATTTTCCAACTTTCGATTCTTCTCTCACGAAACTCTTCTATTTTACGCGGCTCAAAGAAACATTTTCCCAGTCTTTCAAATAAACAAACGATCAATTTAAACTTCTCTCTCGTTCGATCTTCGTTATGGTTGGATTAAACGTTGCTTTGTTAAATCTTGTCATAAGTAAAAAAGAAAAAAAAAAAAGAATAAAAAACGACCCTCTCGAAAAACAAAGAAAAATAAAAGGTACCCTTAAAAACCCGCATCGTTAGTGAAGTGCCTTGAACCACTTATGGAATTCTGAACGGTAATTAAGATATTTCCTTAATTAACGGTTAATGCTAACCATGGTTGGTCGTTTGAAGTAAGGACGATGATTGAATTAGTACCGCTCCACGTGTTTATGCTCCGTAAAGTGCAACGTCCAAAGAACGGATGAAAAATAATTCGAAAGAAATTGATAAGGATTTTTTCTTTTTTTTACCAAAGTTATAAAATGTTGATTAGAAGTTATCGTTTCGGTAGTTTATAAGTATTTACATATACTTTATTTTTTATACGTGCTATAGTATTCTCTGTAAGTAACGATCGAAATTAAAAATGTCTCTCTCTCTCTCTCTTTCATTTTATTTCTTTCTCTCCTTATATTTGCATCCTTCAATACGAAGAATGGAAAGCAAATGTTTGTCGCATGAGTGCGTTCGTGTTAAAGCACATTGTCGTAACGTTTAGCGTAGTTAATCACACAACTAACTTTTTCTTTCTTTTTATTACTTTTTTCGTTCTCCGTTTTCAAATCGAACAAAGAAACGTGAAAATCGATCGACGGTAAGAGAGAGAGAGAGAGAGAGAGAGAAAGAGAAAGTATCTATAATAAAATTGATTTGATCTCAAATGAAATGACTTTCCCCATTTTTTGTCGAAGAAACTTCTACAAACGAAAAAAAAAACAAAATTATATCGAAAGTGGCATTAAAGTAAGAATAATACGAAAGTACATTAATTTAATAAATGACATATCTATTAATATACTACGAATAATAAATAATTTCGATTTGATATTTTATTCGATAAAAATTATCAACCGAAAGTAATCATTGGTTAGATCGGTGTTGTTGAATATACCACTGAAAAAAAGTGCATTTTAGTTTAAACAATCGAAAATATTAGTAGAGTACAGTACTGTATTAAATATTCCTTAAATGATTGTTAATTAATCGAAAAAAATGTGTATTGTAATTTAGAAGCACTGGGTATATGTTCGAAGCACCGTCCCCCTCGAAATTCACCTTCAGACTGGCACGTTGTCTTCTATGAAAATACTTTTATTAAATGTTGTTTATGTGACTTTCCGAAAGTTGCGCATGTGTATAAAGGGAATAATACACCTAATTAATAAAATTCAAGATTTTTAAGTCATCTAGGTAAGCAAGAATAAATAAGAGCAATATTAACGGTACATCGAACATATACCCTGTGTTTTTAAACTACGATATACATTTCCTTTGATTTTCTTCATTGTAAGCACTCTATATTAACATTTTTCAAGCAAAAATCAAGTAAGCGTAACGGTGTACGATTTTAAACGACACTCGCTGTATACATAACGTACGTGTACTTGCGTAATTGTACAAGCAAAAGTGAAAATGCACGAACATTGGTATTTGAAAAAAGAAAAAAAAACAAACCTTGTGTCATAACTACGAAAGCACTATTATTTTGTTCATTAGACTGTAATTATAATTTAGGTACTCGATATATCACGTAAGTCAGATATTTTACCGGTTTATAAATTTATTAAGGAAAGTTTAAGTCTTTGGAAATGTTAAAGAACATTGCGCTTCGAGATTAACTCGCGAAGAAAGATAAGAGAAAAGAAAATGTTTGCTTTTGCAATAAGTAAGAGAATGACAAAAAAAGTAACGATTATTAAGAGCTAAAGCGTGTTGAGAAAACAAAAAAAAACATAATAAAATGCCACATCTACTCATTTCCGATAACTTGGCGATCGAAAAATAAAATAATAAATATCTTTCTCATAAAAGAGATAAGAGAAAACACCAGAGGTTTCCGAGGTCGTCGTTAAATGAAAAACACGGCGTTAGATTAAGAAATATTCTTACAATTTAATAGCCATTTCTTTTCTCGAATGTCTCATTAATCGTTAATACTGTTAATTATTCATCTGTAAGTATAACCGACCCAGCCTCTTTTTAACGGAGTACTTCTCGATGATAGATGCTCCGTTATTCTTGGATCGTTCGATGATCTTGCTTATTGTGCTGTAATTTGAAGACGCAATATACGATAAAGTGTAAGTACAGATATCTAACAAGTTATCGAACAATTCTTGGAAGGTACACCAATCTTTTGATTGAAATAGATTTAGATAAGAAAGTTTAAATTCCAATTTGTTCATGAAAACATTTGTATAAGAGGAAACAAAAAGAAGAACAATATAAACATTTGATTAGAATATTAAATGAAACGTAAATTCTTGTGAAAATATTAAATTATGATAAATATTTTTGTCGAGTATTCCAAGACTGCATCGAGAAGCTACCAATATTAAATTACCGATACTATGCCGTAGTGTTTGTTTTAAATATATTGTTTGGCCCATAATGCGTACCTGTGTCCTCGTTAAGTATGCGTAAAGAGTGCGTGGGTCGTGTACCGGCTAAAACGATTTGCGCATGACAATTAGTATGTAAGACGCTCTTAATACTCTCGCGCGTATCCTTTAAATCAACTTGTGATTCTTAAATCTTATTACTACACTTTAAATGCTTTCAAACCTTTTTTTAAATTAAACCTCTTATCGATGATAATAATATGCGACACGTTTTATTATCAAACCTCGAAACGCGCTAACAAATGTGACGAATAAACGAAATAGAATTTTCTTCTATGAAATTTGTCGATTCGATTGGTTTCATAAATAAATGTTTTTAATTAAAGTCGTTGGAATTTTTTGAGAAGGGAAATGTAATACTCGTTGCAGTTATTTCATAGCACGTTGTATTTCCGTTACATTTATAGACGCTTCTTCTGTGTTATGTTATGATAATTATCCGCACGCAAGCATTTTGTTCGAGGGGGCTCGATTAATTGTTTTAAAAAACAATTTTATTATATATAATCGGAGTAACGACAACACCGAAGTGTATATCGAATTAAAAAAAGATTTCTAAAATAAACAGCAATATCTAAATTTTCGGACAAAAAATATGTAAGTTAAAGAAATATACGAATCGGTAGGAATTAAGAAAGAAAAATGTTGAAACCCGTTGATCGTGCAGTAAACCTTAATGAAGTATACCCACAACGAACAATTGATCATTTAACTTTAATGATTTACATTTGAAGCTTCTAACAACAGCGAACAGCGAAGCTTATTATTGCCGATCAAATTAATGATTAAAAGTCTCTTTCTCTCTAAAATCACAAGAATTGTGTGTGTGTCTCTAATGTTAGACTCGTTAACTTCCCACCGATTCGAGCAACGGCACAACGAGTTCTCTTCGTTTCTCTTTGGCTCGCTTCCCACACGAAATGTTTGTCCACACAAACCTCGTGAAACAACGTCAGCAAGTAGCGTATAGTAAATATAGTAAAAGAAGACGTAGATTAGAAATGCATTGCTAGTAAACGTGTTTTATTTATCAATTGTATGCATAAAAATATTACCCGATGATTTAACTACTATACCATTTTATCGTTTTAATCTTTCGAATAACAACTTTGCAAAATGGTCGTGACTATTAAAAAGAGATAGATTGGTAGATAGAACAAAAGAGAGAGAGAGAGAGAGAGAGAGAGAGAAAGAGAGTTTCTCAACAAATATGTCTTTCCGTTTCACCCGACGTGTCCGCGCGCTAATTAAAGTTTGCTCCGAGTGGGCTATAATCATTTTCCGCTTGCTTTTCGCCGCAGTTCTCTAACTAATTAAATTCTCCTTAGACGGTTTTACATGCAGCCAGGAACTTCCACCGAGGTGCGAACAAAGATTTTTCCATCGTTCACCGTTACTCCGAATATCCGAATCAAGTATCGTTCAATATCATTCACATTTTTTAACCTAATATGCGAGCGTAGTTTCCGGAAAACGAAATAATAGAGAAACGTGAAAATAATCGTAGACGTTATCTGTGAAATATTTCTTTTTTTCTTTTTTCTTTTTTTTTTTTTGGTAACAATTATCTTAGGTATAGTACTTTATTTTCGCGTTATACAATAATTGCAGGTATTGCGATGGCAATCGAAGATACGCTCGAAGATTCCGCTTTCGTGAGTCGCCAACACAAAGGAGGGGAAAAAATGAGTACTTCTTTTTCTTCTTCTGGTTCGTCGAAGAAAAAACGAAGGGAACGGGGTCATACATATGTCGTCTTTGTGAATCTGCCACAAAGAAGGTCTACGATCCCTGCGTGATTAAAATCGGATACGATCGTGGATCAACAAACGTTCGGAGGAGAGTTTTAAGGGTTCGTAATATTTTAATCAACGAAGTTACGAAATTGCTGAACACCGAGTATAACATTTTAATACTGACCTTACCAAATCGAAACATTCTACACACAAAAGAAGTATATAATTCGTGCATAACTAAAAGCGATAATTGATTTTAAGAAATGACATTACGATAAATGAAAGGTTTCTCCGACGGTTGGATGTATAATTTAGCAAGGTGAAATAAGCTGATGGAAGAAGAAAAAAAAATAATGGCGAAGGTCAGGGATCCCCGAAAGGCAAAGGAAAGGGACGAACTTCGAGAAAGTTTTTTTTCTTCGCGAGTGGTTCGCAATGGTCTCGCTTCGTGGAACACGAAACGATCTTTGACGAGTTCGTAGACTTTGGGCAAATCTTTTACTCGAATAAAAAAACTAACGGTATAGTAGGATAGTATTAATCAAGATAGAGATAAAAACAAAATTATATGCTATATGTAATTATTAAAAAATTACGGAATAAACGAACAATGGATATCGCACTTTGATATTCCCAATGTATCGATAGATATCTATGCCTACGTATTATATATTAGACATTGCTATGCATTGTCCTTTTGCATTAGTACAAGTTAGAACGGTATGCATTTTGTTTGCAAATTATGCGAATGCAACCTCGTCCCGTCTGTTGCATTCGTATCGAGTGTTCGTGCACGAATTCCTTTCTCCTCCCTCGATCGTATACGACGACGTATCAAAACGAGACTAGGTACGCTTTCATTTGCAGTCCACCTGTTGCTTAGAGGCCGAAGGTCTTTCGTGCTGAGAACGAGTTAGTTGTTAAAAGAGAGAGAAGAAATATGAGCTGCAAACGAGTTTTGTTCTCGGGTCCTTCCGTTTCGCGATACGGTTTACTTCTGCAAACACAAGATTTTCTTCTTACAATCGTATTACCGATAATGTTCATTCGTGAGTCGTCGTCGTCGTCGTCGTCGTCGTGGACACGAGGAGGGATGATTAATGCCGATTGAACAAAGGAGTGTACGGAGAAAGGCACGATTCTTTTCTTTCACTCTATCTCTAGCTTTTTTTCTTCATGTGTCATTTATTCTTCAAGCGTACGAAGCGAACGCAAGTCCGCCCACCGTCGATTTTCTTATCGCGAAACATGGCTTATTGCTTAGAAACTATCCTTTAATCAAGCATGCTCATTGATTAGTTATCAAAATGCATATTTTTTTTTTTTTTATCGTAATACGTATATAAGTACTTATTCATTTATGCATATGTAAGAAATGTGTTTATATATTTTTATTTATATTTATTTTTATATAGATTTTGTAGTATATACTATTAAATTGACAAAATTGTATGATAAAATACGATACACGCGATTCATAGAAAAAAAAAGGGATGTATAATTAAAAATATATCTTCCTATACCATAAGGCTTGGTCTTTCTCTTCGTTTGGTATATCGTGACAGATGCGAGATGTAAGAGAGCAGTTTGGTATCGGAAATCATGACCTAGACCAAGAAGAGACCCTTGAAAAATATAACCTGCGGCTTCTAAGGACGACGAACTTTCGTGGTAGTTTCATCACCTGCTCTCATCATCGAGCGTGGGATGATGCACTGGTCCAGGTACGGAAACTTTGAAGAAGAAGAAGAAGTAGTAGTAGTAGTAGTAGTAGAACGGCAAAAAATAGAAAAAGAAGAGGAGACCGAAATGGCTTGCGAGAATAACAGGCTGCAACACTGGCATTAATGTCCCGTGTGAATATGAAGATCGATCGTCACAATATATTTCCCATAGCTATCTCATGGAATATCGTTTCGAACATATGTTACAAAGGTACTATTTATTTCGCGTAGGTTTTGTTAAACTTTCGAGGTAACAAAAAATACAAAAGAAATAGACTACGGTCTGACCTGAATGAAAATTCAAATAAATGTGAGATTTACGTTTAACGTTATTTTTATCAAGCGGTGTCGAAAGACACATTTCAAATTTTAACTTCTTATTATTTCTCTTTTAATTGTTAAATTAATTCAGCGATACCTTTTCGATCGAAATAATTATTTAACATTTCTATCTACTTATAATATTTTCATATAAAACTATATATTGTCATACTTAAAAAAAAAAGAACCAAAAGTTCCCTATTACCAATTACAAGAATCGTATATGATTTCGATTCTCGTTTGAGATTTTCGAATTTCCAGATGTTACCGTTTAGCGGCAAAAACACGGATACAGGAGATTCTTTTTTCCCATACTTGTTTTTTTCTTCTCTCGTTCCGCGTTCGCGCGACATAAATTTGGTTAAAAAATCTGTGGGACGATAAAGCAAGAAGCAGCTCTCCTCGGTTATTCGGGGCAGCAGCTGCCATCACCGCCAGTGGCCGGCAAAGACATTCACCGTGAGACAAGGAAACGAGAAGACTTTAAAAAGGAGGAGAGTGAAAAGAAAAAAGAAAGAAAGATAGACGGAGACAGAGAGAAAGAGAGAGAGAGAGAGAGAGAGAGAAGCGAAATCTTTAGAACAGGACGTGCTCCTCTCGTATGAGGAGCTCAGACTTCCGGGTTCGCCTTCTATATTAGATATTCACGCTCGTTTCTCGCTACGCTGCACCTGGTGCTTTTTCTCTCAGATGTCTTCCAACAGAACGAGAAATAAAGAGAGAGAAAAAGAGAGAGAGAGAGGAGTATAAATTTGAAGAACATCGTAACAACCTGTGAACATACGCACGTTCGATATAGATGATCATCTTTTATATCTTTTCCTTTTTTATTAATTCTCACTGCAAAACATTGCGTTTCCTTTGATTGAGGGAAAGTCTCAACAACCACGATCACGTTTATCCCTTATCGTGGGAAATCCGTACTCCTATAGCAGCCAAGTATAATTTCGTTTATACGTAGGAACTTGAAGAAGAAAAAAGCCTGTGAGAGAAAAAGATCGGTCCTCGAGAGAAAAAAAAAAAAATCCTTCTCCAACGATGAAAAGGGCTGCTGCTCGTAGAAAAAGGGAATGTTTTCTTTTTTTTTCTAAACTTGTGTACAAGACAATAATAACAGGGGGATGTACGTGTAGATAGAGATTGTCTATTAGATAAATAAAAATCGAATGATGATCAGTCGAATGGTATTGTTGAAATAATTTATAGAATTTGTTCGAAGTATAATTGCTAATTAGTTCAGATATATATCGTGATTTTTATCCAAAGGTTAGTGCAAATAATATTTGATATAAATGATTAATGAGAGTTGGTAGTACGTTTGGCTTCGTTGCTAAAAACTTTACACATAAATCGATATTTCAATGAAAAATAATCAATTAGCGGTTTTAATAAAAAAAAAAAAACGAAAAACAGACTTGCCTTTTTACGTGTATAAAATATTTGAACGGTAACCCTTATCAATCATTTGTATTTTGTTAATCTAAATGTTTATTTCTTCTTCCAGGAAACTCAGTTTATTTTTCGGAAGCCCTCGAAAATGTCGAACATAAATATTTCATTTTTTTGTGGCTTTTGAGGTAGACCCATATTCTTAATAAGAAATTATTTTAATTTTGAAAGGGATATTGTGTACATTTACTCTAATGGAACCGGGTTACATCTATCGACAGACCTGTCCTAATATTTACAGAACTGAAGCGCCCTTTCTTTTCGCTCACTTGGTCTTTCCCTCAAAGAGGACATCACGAAGTGGTTAGGAGGGAGAGACCTTTTTGACTGTGTACATGTGCGTCCTTTGTGCTTACATGCACTGCATTTCTAGATGGCCACTTAGCCTTCAAGGAGCTGCAATTTGTAAGTCCTCCAAAATAAAATCCAACTAGATCGTAAACCTAGCATATTTGGAAAAGGAAAACGGTAGCAAAATGGTAATTAAGAATTTGTCGTAGATAATATAAAGAAAAAGTCAACCGCACGATCGAATTCATATGTCTTTAGACGTTATTCACGAACGAAAAGTTTCATTAATTTCATCTAATCGTAAGAGAAGAATTTTTTGACAATATTCTTGTTTTCGATCTATAACTCGATATTACAAAATTAGCAAGGTTCTATCGAGAAGGTTTCCGATGATCTCGTTAATACTTACACTTATGGAAAATGAAAGAAACCAAATCTTTGTAATTTCGGAACTTTCATTGTCCAGCCCGCGTTCTCGAATGTCGGTAAAGGGCAGGTAAGGTCGGTAACACGAGAAAGATCTCAGGGTGGTCGTTATTATAATAAAGCCCGAAAATGATACAACGTCTTGGCCAGACAGGCTCTCGTTTTCTTTATTTATGTTAATGCGAAGCTCCTGTATGGATAACACAAGAGCCAAGTATATGTCCGACATTATATCGCACAGTATACGCGTTTACACGCTGCAAATAATTATTCATATATTACGTACGCACGTACGTAAGTACGTAGAGTCGGCCAACAGGTAGTTGTAACTTTAAACCAACCAACAGAAAGCGGCGTAAAAAAGATCCCCTCGTTCTACTTTTCTGATGTAGTTATCGTCATACTTTACGAACATGACTCGTTTAAAATATCCATAATATTTCCAGAATATTATTACGAAAATATTGAAAATATCGAACGAGTGTAAAATAAGAAATTTTGAAGAAACGTAAAACTAGACGAATACGATTTGAAACTACGATCCGAATAATTGTTACTTTCTTCGGTGACTTAAACAAATGTTTTATACAATGAAATAAAAATGAGAAATTGAATAATTCTGCGAATAGGAACGAGAGCAAAGGTACGCGTCGATGGATAAAGCAAGCAAGAACTTTATTTTTTTTTCTATTGAAATAAGAGTAAGTGAAGGTTGAAAGAATATGTAGGAGGGTAAACGAGAGGGACGAACTGAAAAAGATCATTTAGAAGAATGCAATGGTGGTAGATCGGTTGGCTCGTCGCTGGTATTCGCTCCCCAATGGCTCGACTTGAAGTGATCCGTGCAACACAGGTATGTATGGCTTTTCTATGGGGTCTGGCTACTGGCGAAAGACCCAGTCACTGGTCATTGTTCGCGTCGTGTACAATACATTCTCGATACCATGTAGATTGCATTCACCGGCCAACGTATACCTTCGCTCGAAGGAAGAATCTTTTTTTTAAAAAAAAAAAGAGAAAAAGAGAGAAAAAAAATAAAGAAACTAAGAGGAGAATAGCTCGTAACTAGACTCGATATACAACTCGTCTTCTTTCGTATCATCACCCTATCTGTTCTACCCTATTTATCTGACAAAAAAGAAAAATATAAAATCAAAAAGAAAAAAAAGTGTTTTATATTCGTCGTATCAAATTCTCAGTCAGCATCGCGAGATTTTGTTTCTTTTTACATCAGAACTTTTACAAAACGTAACTTATCTAACAAAGCTGAATCTAAATTTTGTATACCAGGTGATACACGAACTATCGTTGTAAAGCTGCTCGATTGGTCTCGCTCTAATCTTCTGATAATCATTCAAACATTCGAATAAGATTTAAGCATTTTATATATAAATATATATATATGTATGTTAAATTGTATAATTTAGTTAATTTAATAAAAAATCGATAAAGTAATCTATCAATGGAGACCGAATATCTAATGCAAATGAGATGATATGTGATATAAAAAAATGTATAATACAAATGTATAATACCTGTAATAGGAACACATTTAAACGCGTCTGATCGGAAGCAGAGAAGAATGACGACTGAGAAGGGAAGAGGTGAGCAGAGGTTACACTCATCGAAACATCGGTTTCTCGGTCGTTTAATGTTTTGTTTATACGTATGTTACCCCTCGGGCGATGAAAGCATTCGATTATTGTCGTTATTACTCTTTTCAAAATCTCTTTGTCGAACTTGTAATACACATTGATCAGTTAACAGTTTTTTTGTATTTACTGTTAGTGTTTTTCGAACGGCGATTAAATTTTAATTTCATATATGTAATAATATGATGTGTGTTGCATATAGAAAATGATCGTAAACAAAAAAAAGGAAGATAAAAAGAGAAAAGTAAATCGCGCACATGTTGAAGCTTTTAGACTGGTAATACCCTTGTGACCCTTTCACGCTAAAAGACTTTGTAAAGTAAAAAAGAAAAGAAAAGGAAGACGTGGATATAAATCGCTAAAGCATAGCGTGCGCAATAAAAAAAAACCCACGTTGGGGAGCGTGCGAAGATATGAGAATTGTCGACGAGTCTTTCTTTTCTCATAATAGGATTAGCAAAATAAAAAAAAGAAAAAGAAGCTTACCATTAGATTAATTTATGCGTTGACTTTTCGGCCTTTAAACTTTTGGGTGATGATTGAGAGCATAAGAATGACGTATGGCATATACATTTATCTAGTTACGTTTTAAAACTAAACAATTATATTTTGTAATTTTTGTAATTTTCTTATTTATCAAATTGTAGAAATTTGTTAAATGACATGTTATGCGAAAGGGAAGAAGGATGGATGGTATTTAAAAAGAAAGAAAAATGATACTGTTATCATTCCAGTCACGGATCGAATCAAAATCGATTAATCGCATCGGTCGTGGCTCGCGTTTGCTCGTAATTTCACGCGCATTTTTACGTTCTACACATTGCGAGTCGAAGGAGCGAACGAAAGCTCTCTTTGGACGGTACGAAGCTTTGGCTGGTCGGAAAAAAAATGGCTAGCAAAAAATGTTCGACATGTGCTGCGACATCGGCGTTGCCAAGCGTTTCGATCCATCTCGCATGAGCTGTAAAATACTCTCTCCTTTTAATCTTATCCAAAAGAAAGAGGAAGAAGAAGAAGAAGAAGAAGAGGAGGAGGAGGATGAGGACTATCTCCTGCCGCATATAAAAGCAACTTCGCGTGCGGCTTTGTTTTGCCAAAACAGTATGAGAGTTTGATAAAAAAAAACGACCGCCTCTCGAGAAATGTGCCGTTTTCAGAGTATACGGGAGGAGTAGAAAAATTACCCATAAGTGTATTCCTCTTTGAAATTAGTGCTTAGGTATTCGTGGGAAAGTTTTATCTACATAGAACGTCATCTATATATATAAAAGGAATACACATATATCTATATACAAGGAATATTTAAACAACGAACGGTAAGAACTTTTAATGAATTTTTTCTAACGAGATACGTCATGCTTCGTTTGAACTTCCCCTCGAGGAAATTTATCGAAATAAAAATAAATCCGAAAGAATTTGACAAGTATGATAGATGAGAGCACACGTTGTTGCATCGATAATTATTCTACCTGACATATTTAAAATATTAGAATACAAGACGAGATTCGCGAAAAATAAAAAGAGAAAAAAAGAATAACAACGCGAGAATATCGTGTTCTCGTTGCATGTGCCTTGGCCGTTACGGTATTCCTTAACCACAATTCTCTTGATGATGCTGCTGCTATGAACCCAGTACGACGGTATACGCGTTACCACTTCTTATTGCACTTCCATCTTGGCGGCTTTCCCACACCAAGACGACTACCAGAGTGTAACATTATATCCTCGGTAGAGCGCTATGGTGGTTCTCTTTCGCCATGATGACAAACTCGTATCTCCTACACACGCTCCTGTTCCCGCTCTTCGACATATTCTGCATGGGTGGTCGCAATTTCTCTCTCTCTCTCTCTATCTATCTTCCTCAGAACCAAGCAAGATTCTCGTCGTTACAATACTTTTAAATTGGAACATCAAGGACGTGGCTGTATCTACGATCTTTCATTCGAAGTAACATGGTCCATATATACGAGTTTGATTTCTGCAAGTGCAAGAGGTGCGGCGGATAAACTAATTGTAAGAAAATTCCATCCAGCCCTGCCCTATTCTAATCGAACAAACAAACTCATCCGTAAAACCAACATACCCATGTCTAATGTTCTCTATTCGAGCAAAATGTATTTCAACGTCATCCTCCTCTCAACAATTTCAACCTAGGACACGTCGGTTGATTTTACAAGATCTCAAAGTAACGTAATTCCGTATTTCCTGCAAAAAAAGACACAATCGGAAACGTCGTAAAAGCGCGACGCAGTCTCACCGCAAGGTGCATGCAAACTACGCGACGCCATCTTCCCCACCTTCTTTTGTGTTCCGCGAAGGCGAGTTTCAAGTTCAGTGCCACCACCTACAAATACAGAGGAGTCCTCGTAGTATTTTCTCCAACTCCGAGTTGAAGATAGTACAGGTTGATGCAACTATTTACCTGAACGTTCTCTCTCCCTCTCTCCCTCTCCCTCTCTCTATCTTTCTCGCTCTTTCAGTCATTCTTTGAAATAGCCAGCAGCTCGAATCTCCGCCCCTCTCCAGATCCTTTCATCGTTCTTATACCCCCTGCCTCGAAATTCTAGTGGCGAGTCTTTACAATACCCTACGCTTTGATATATTCTTTCTCTTTCGTGGGCATCCTTCATGGACGAGCCATTTTCCTCGCGCATACGGCGTGTCGAACGGCCGACCGACTCGAGGACTTCGTTCGTTCTTACCACGTCTCTGTGTTAGTATATTTTGCGAGGGCGGACTTTACAGACGAGCCATGTGGCAAGCGTTTTTTCCCTATTCTCCTTTAAGCTAGAGAAAGATGATGCGACGTCGCACGAGAAAAAGAGAGAGAGAGAGAGCGAGAAAGTGTAAGGAACTCTTCATTGTCACGCTGCTAACGTATGTTCTCCAGGTGACTCGGAAACAAATCGTTTTTACGCGTTTTGGAAATATTATTAAGATTCAAAATTGAACAAGATAATCGATTAAATTTTTATTCGGTTTGTTAATAATATCATCTACTCGTTCGAAAGGTTGGGTCGATTTCTCAACGAAATTTGCGATGGAGAAGTTTTTAATGTTACGATAGAGAAAAAAGAACGTGCGAGTTAGAGAGTAACCCCCATAAACAGAGATTCTCGGAAGATTTATCCCGTAAGGCGATCGATGGCCTCGAAGAAGGTGGATTCGTCGAGATGTTAGGTGGATAGGCACACAGGAATGGGAACTGGAGTTCACTTGTTCTTCCAGTCTGCTTGATGGTGTTCACGACGAGTCGAAGATGAAGACGACGGCTGGACATTCACCTTTGCTCGCGACGCTGGACTCAGGATTCGACGAGGTTTACTTCGGAAGAGTCTCATCGTTGAGTCCCTGGAGACATATCTGGACTGTTTTCTCGAAGACTGGTTGCCCCATTTGGTAACGAAGGGAGCCATCTTTGCAAACTCGATACAAGCTTCTCTCTCTCTTTCTCTCTCTCGTATAGGAACGAGCCGTAAAGATGGACGAATGTGTCTCGTTTCTCGCTTCTTTTGCTTATACACGTACACGTAGCGCGATTTATTTCGCGCTTCTCCTTGTCCATACAGGAATACGTTACCTTAAACGGGTTCACAGAAATCTTTCGCTTACGTTGATGAACCATTCTCAGGGAGTTTGAATTTCTATCGAAAGTAACCTTTTTCTCTTTCATTCTTTTCGATAATTTTAAAACGAATCGTAAAAAGAAAAGAAAAGAAAAAGATTAACGACAATCAGGCGCGTTAAAGATGTTCATCTTAAATTTACTCTACAGTATACGTAGAAGATGCGGTCGTCTTCGCAGATCAACCAACCGGCACTGCATTTTATTTTCCCGAGAATGACAAAGGTAAACGAAAAGAAACGATACTACCGGTGCCGCCGTGTTGGAAGTAAAAATATCACGACAATGTTGCAGGTTACTTACGTATAGCTTGTGGAAAGGAAACCTTGTGGAAAGGGTGGTGGTAGACTCGAGATCGTTCTTGCTACTTCTTCGTGGGACGCGAAGTTTCGTAAGAAGAAGTATAGACCACGGAAGAAACATCGTGGCAGAAGTGTAAGAGCAGAACAGAAAAATAAAGAAAGAAAGAAAGAAGAAAAGAGAAAGAAAGAGAGGAAGAGAGAGAGAGAGAGAGGGAAAGGAGGGATGAGGGAGGAGGAGGAGGACCGTCTCGAGGTCTCGTAGCATGCAATCTTCGCCCATTGAAGACGCGCTGGGAAACTGCACGGTTATTATGCCTCAATGGAAGAGGACTCGGGATGCGCAGGGCTCGGGCGGGTAAGAATGTCGAAGGTAGCAAAGGATGGACGTAAAACGTACGCGGTATTCCAAGCTAGAGGGAGGTTCCTGTTCCGTAACCGCGGCACGCAACCCAACACAACCAAGTCCCTATCTCTCTGGCACATGCTGTTAGAAAGAGAAAAATATTCCGTGAGCTAGAGTGAACGAGAGACAACCCGAAAACTTCGAAAATCTTTTTTTCCTTTTTTTTTTTTTTCTAACTTTATCGCCATTTTACGATATTTCACGGTGTTTCTTCTCTTTTGTCTCTTCTATTAAACTCACTTGACCAGTCGCGTGGTCTTTTCCTCTTCCACGACGTTCATTAACTGTATTGTCAGGAAATTCTTTCTCGAGATATATCCGAGTTTTCTAACATAAACGATTATAGCAAGACGATATCTCGTATAGAGTTCTATACGTTCATTTCAATAATCTTTCAATGTTTATGTTCTTTTTTTTTAATTATTTTTTTTTAAATCTGATTTACGATTGGATCAATTTCAATTCATACGATTAGGATATATTTTGAGAGATTGTTCCTCTTTTATAAATATATATGTATTACTGCGAGTAGGATCCCGACAACTTGATTATCGAAGCGACTGGAACGCCTCCATTTAGAGGCCGCGTATCGTATGAGCCGCGTACAAAACGTGCTTGATAAGAATTAAGTATTCGTAGTCAACGCAAGACGAGCATTTAAAGAACGGCCACGTCACGCGAGAACAAGAGAAATAAAAAGAGAAAGAAAGAGAGAGAGAGAGAGAGAGAGGGAGAGAGAGAGATCTTTCCGTGAAAAACGATAAGCGTCGAATTGCTGTAGATTTCATCGGCTTCGAATAACGATAAATTTTTTTTATCGCACCAATCTATGTTTTCATAATCTTGTACTTTTTTTCGATAATTCTTGATAAAGAAAGAACGTATGTATCTATTTTTCAGGTTGATCGTGCAATAATTTAAAACTTTAATAAGACTTTTGATAATTTTGTCTTTCTTTCCGTTCGCAAAATAAAAAGAAATCTTACGGCTCGTTAATTTCAGTAGAATCAACGTCACACGACACACGGTAGGGCACGTTTAAGGCAAAAGCCGAGACGAATCGGGCACGAGGAGCGAGCCTGGCTGGCTGAGAAGTTGTGCGTTAGCTAGATCTTCGGTTCGCGAATCCTTTTGGCGTTTACCGTGTAATTTGATCGATTTCTTCTGATGCATTCCTGCCAAGTAAGACGACGTCTTACTGCGAGCAAGAAATATCATCGCGGCATTGAATTCCGGGCCAATACGAGCGCACCCCTCATCAACCTCAATTAAACTCCACCATCTCGCACTTATGCTCACTTCGCACCCGAGGCGCTCCGAGTGCTGCTGGTGTTAAGTCACTACGTATTATTGGCCGAGCGAGTAAACTTCGTTCGAGACGACCGAAAAAGTCTAACTTATCGCGAGTTTACTTTCCACGCCGAATCGAATTCGCCTAATTGCATTGTCGATCAATCTACTACTCTAGCTTCTATCGGAGTAACATATTGCGAAAGCATTGGAAAGCATTAGGTTTGTCTTTGGTAATTACCGAGATCGCCTTTTACGATGTAACAATACTATCAAATTCATGATCGCTTGATTTTCACGATTAGGAAAAGTTTATATCTCGTAGTTAAACCAAGAAAAGACCACGTTCCCACCTTCTTCTCTTTGTTCATAGTTTGCGCTATTACAATTCTTCCAACGTTTTCTTTTTCACGCGGATAAACGACCAACGTAAAGATCTCCGCTCTCTCTCTCTCGCTCTCTCTCTCTCTCTCTCTTTCCTTTTCTCTTTCTCTTCTTTGCTCTATAGTCTCAACAAGGAGAGGGAGAGAACACAAATCCTTTCCTGCTAGACTGACCCTCGATGTGTGACCATGCTCCTTGAGAAGAAGACACGATTTAATTCGACTATGATTTCTACGATTCAAATCTCCCGCCAGACATGTCTTTGAATATCTTGACCAGGATTATGCATCATCTCGTACTAGTCTCGCGACGACCATTGAACTTCAATACTTTTCAGCACGATCATAAAGCCGACTTCTACTCGAGAGATCAGATTTGTATATTCTTTCACGGTGAATTGAAAGAATGATATTTTTCGAACTTGGTACCAGCCTAGAACGTACATTTCTCACCTTAAGAAGGCTTCGGCGATTGGACGAAAACCGCAAATTCCTTCGTAAGGATCGAATAACTCGATTCATGGATTTAATCGGTCTTCGTTGCGCTCTTCATTCCTTTAATCTTACGAAAAAGAATTTCGAAATATAGTCTCTCTTTGTATATTTTCCTAACAAGTAAAATAAAACAATCCGATCGCGAAACGTAAAACTTCTTAAAATAGATGTTAATCGGTCGTTATTGCATAATGATTCATTACTTACATGATCTCAATCGAAAGGAATACCAGAACGAATCGAAAACGTTTTAGGTAAAATCAGTAAAATCTAAATCGTCGTGAGTCATCGACACGTGAACGAGTAAGCGAGCGAGCGAACGCAGCTGCAGCCTCGTAGTATCATGCTAAATGATTATCACTTAACACGAGCAACTAGTTAGGCACGCGCAACGAGAGATTCTCTTTAACGAAAGAGAGGAAGAATATTCGCGCCTAACGAGCCAAGTCGTTCGATTTAAATCTATTTCAGTTCTTACAGCTTAGAAATTCTATTCCAACTTCTTTCCTTTTGCCATACACATGCTTACGAAATAATTCGCATCGAAGGACCTAAATTGCATACCACGTTATTTTCTCATAGGAAAATTTGACGACTATAGACAATTTCGGTGTTAATCTAATGTTATTTAAAAAAAAAAAAACAATTAATTATATTTCATCGTATCTACGAATTAATAGGGAATTCGAGTCAATCCGCGAGTTAGTAATTTAGAAGCACGTGAATACCCAGTGGCGGTCCAATACCTCGCGTTATAAGGTCGGGCTAATCGTGAAATGTCGGTGATACACAATTGGCTTTTTGTGCGGTCTTAGATTCGGCGGGTGTATCATTTCATTAATCCATTAAACAATTACGACTAAGCACGGTACAAACACTTGTACGACACATACACCTACTTTATATAGGCTCGTGTCCATAACCATTTGTGAATGCGTTCCTTGTAATTGGCTCTGCTTGCTTCCGACGTTATTCCGACACGTGGTTTCGAAGTCTGCGCTCCGATGGTATTAATTTAAAATCCAGTCTAGATATTTTTTCTCTCTACTATCGTACGTACAAACTCTTCTCCTTCGATAGTTTCTCACGAAATTCATATATTTCGAATCGTCGAAAAGAAGAAAAACAAAAGATTAGGAAAAATGTGCGTCTCGTCGAGAGACGGCTGAAGATACATAGACGAATTAAATTGTGGTCAATGCACGAGGTGAATGCATTGTCGCTCGACCCTGATTGCTGCTAGCTGTCGTCGTACTGGCAGAGATAACTCAATTGCTGAACATCCAATCTTACTAAAGTTCCTTCGAGATAAGTCAACGTTAACTTTCAAAGATCGGTTTACTTATTGTTAGTATCGTAGAATAAGCAATCAATCAAAGATAAAATAAGAATTACAAATACTTTGAAAATAATATCTCGTTTATAATGAAATCC
Organism: Polistes fuscatus; assembly: GCF_010416935.1. Classification (NCBI taxonomy): domain Eukaryota; kingdom Metazoa; phylum Arthropoda; class Insecta; order Hymenoptera; family Vespidae; genus Polistes; species Polistes fuscatus. Next base: position 17,681,242 of record NW_025112997.1, on the reverse strand, counting down.
CGTATGGATCTATTTTCTTAACGACGAAGAAATCCCTTGGTAACGTTCGTCATGTAAGACGATTCGCGGGTCGATGCGTCATTGCTCGCGATCGTACTCATCGGGATCGGTTCAAGTGGTGTTGACCCGAGCTCGTTCCCTTTACATTCTAGCGACTAGTTACCGATTCGTGGGAACGTTACCAACTAATTCTATATTAAAATCATCTTCGAGAAAAGATCACTGTAGATTTTCAAAACTAGCCGATTTTTCGATTTCTTTCAGTCTCGCAATGAAATCTTTGCAATATGTGCTTACAATTATTTGACCCTACGAAGAGATTTAGTACTAGCAACTATCGATTGGTATATTTTAACGATCGAAACAAATACCACAAGATTCTCGATAGAAACTTGCCAGAAGACTTCGATTCGAGCGTTTATTTTATGCTTCGTTGGTTAACGTTCCTCTATGCCCTTCTTTCTTACGGTAAAGAGAGAGAAAGGAATAGAAGAGAAGAGAGCAAAGTAGACGTCGTTGACTTGGAGAACGCGAGGGAACGCGTTCTTGCTTTTTCTTCCTTCGTTCGACGTAGAGAGACTGCTTCACCGTGGCGGTTTTTAAACGCGTTCGATACCCTCGACAAGAATTCAACGAGAAATCTTTCGTATAATCTTTTATACCATCGCTGCCGCGTAAACTCCCTTTCCCTCTCTCCCTCGTTCTCTTCCTTTTTCTTTCCGTTTTTTCTTTTTTTTCTTCAAATCTTTTTTTTTCTCTCCCTTATTAGTTCGCGCATTTTTGCGGCCACTCGATTCGATTTTCTTCTCTTACCGTGAGATTCTTTTCTCCTACGAGTCGACAAGAAAGGAATTCGATACCTCGAGATGATCCCGCCACGAGGATCACTAGTTTCTCTCGGATTTCTATGGGATATCCGAACGACTCAACGAACGTTTATAAATCACGGTACGATGCAAAAACTATGAGAAAACGATGTTAAATAACGGGACGTCATAATTATCTATGTACGTAGACATTCGTGGGATTGACTTGATCGCGATCCTCGTAAGAACGAAGTTTTCGGCTCGAAGACGCTCGACGATAACTCGAGCAGTCACCGTAAGAAACAACTCTATCGTCGCTTTATCAAAAGTTCCACCGAGACATGTCGTACTATTGGCCTGGATTCTCGTGCGAGTGCTCTGGCCAAACCGATCTTATTAAGGCCTAATTAGTCGTTTAACAAGGTATATTTAACTCATGGTGTGCGTACGTTATATTCACATAAGAGAAAGAGAGAGAGAGAGAGAGAAGGACGAGAGAAAAGGGGAGGACGCCGTTAAGTTTTCGGTATAAAAATAAATAAGCCGTATTCTCGTTCCCTCGAGTCAATCCGCGCCATTTAGCGGCATAATCGGACTACCCTTTTATCTTTTATCGAGCAAGCCAAACGTGGAGAGCTCGTATCAATGTGAAATACGTATATACAACTAATCCATGGAATTTGTTTATTAGATCGTTGATAAGATCAATGTGAAACGCAAGTAAAACACCTGATACGTGCGCGATGCGTGTATGCGTGTGTACGTGTACGCGCGATTATCATTTATTATTTATTATATACTAATTACAGTATATACATAGAAGTAGCAACGGATGACGTATTGATTGAAACTTGATTATATATTTTGAATTATTATGGCAGTTAGCGAATGTCAATAGGTTTTAAAGAATAACATAGAAAATGATAGAGGAAGATTTAAATCGATAGGTAAAAGTTATTTTTGTTATTAAAAAGAAAAGAAAAGAAAATAAAGGAAAAGAAGGGCTTTTGAAACTGTCATCTGTAGGTGAAATAGAAGTCGGTAAATCTCTTTAGAAAAGAGAGTTCTCTGACAATGCCAGACAGCTTATGCCTGAACCTTTCGTTGGACAGTGGGAGGGATACCAAAACGGTACAGCACCTGCTCAGTAATGTTTGCTATTCCTTATATTCTCCTTTCTTGGAATAACGAGCAAGAAACCGAAACTTTAAAGACACATTTATTATGTATCCAAAAGGCCCAATAAAAATTTTTATAATCTCTCTTGTTACCTCTTTATCGATACTTAAAACGTACGCGACGAACATAAACCGAGCATGGAATGAGAAGAATTTCTGTTACACATTCCGATCGTTATTTCGTATCTTTTGTGTGGTCAGGCTCGTAGGCAAGAAAATTATTTGACTTTTTTCATTGGTTTAACAAAAGTACTGTTGTTTTCATTTCGTACGGTGAGACGACAGAAAAGATAAAAAAGGAAGACGATAGATGGTCTCGAACTCACCTCTTTCCTCGGTGACGTCGGCTTGATCGGAGTGGATCAGCATAAAGGAAACGTAGAGGACGAGGATAGTGCCCAGTCCCATGTTTAATCCTGTATCCAGAGCGAGGGCGTAAAGGGGAAGGGACGCTGCTCCTTCACGAAGATCCTCGCATGTCGACTACTACACAAACACCGCACATGTAGTCGTTACTACACTCCCGTAATATATACACAACAACGCAACTCTTGCGTTTTTTCGAAGAACCAAATCTTCACGAAGGTTAACGAATATACGTAAATACATCGACCTATCTTTTTATATTTATCCGTATATTTGGAATTTTTCTCGCGGCAAGACGGTACTTGCTCGATGCGCTTGATTTCAAAATTCGCGCTCTTTTCTTCCACCTTGTTCCTTCGTTCGTCCTTGTCCCAACATTCCTCGTATTTTTTTCTCGACGACAAATAAAACGATGGATCTCGTTTTCCCTTCGTTTATTTCATTTTCGACACTCGTAAAACACCAAGAATTCACTATCGAGTACGTTTATATTTGTGCACGTGTAAATACGTGAATAAGTGAAGGAACCACTTTCACGGAATAAATGTTCGACGACAATTTAGATTTTGATTGGCGATTTAACTGTACGAATTTCGATAGAAAAGATTAAAAGTAGACGAGACGTAGACGTAGAGAAGAAAGAGACGCGTTTCGAACGGTTGGCAAGGTGTCCCAGCGATCGACCACCTTGTCGACAGTCTTAGCGTCAGGGGCAACTGCTCTTACTCCCACGCTAGCCGACTCAAGAATACGCGCGCCTTGTCAAAGACCAGCGAGGTTTTGCTTGTAACGCGACAGGCGGCGCCACCGGCGGGGCCGATCAACGACGCCGTTGAACTCTCACGGAAATTACCGGACTTTCTCGAAGTCCTCTCCTCTTTCTCTCTCCTTAACGTCTTTCTTCCTACGATTTCGTCCTCAAATTTGTGGCTTACGTTGAAATTTTTATATTTCTTTATATATTTCGCGTATTTGTATTTCTTTCGTTTTCAACAAAATTTCTTCAACTTACGTTCCGTCGATTCCCTCGTCGTTTTTAATTACTCGTTGTTACTTTTGCACGAAAGTTTGTGATTTGAATTTGCAACGATGAAAGCAACGAAATTGGAATGACGTATAGAAGTTCAAAGAAAAAGAGGATGCAGCGAAAAAGTCGTAAGTAAGTTTCCGATTATGCCAAAAGGGATAAGATAAAAAGAGAAGGTATGACGTAAGTATGTGTGTACGTGCGTACGCGTGCATACGCGTGCACGAGCGATCATTGCAAATCAGAGAGGGTAAACGTACTTGCGTACGATGCCGTCGATTCCTCGAAGACGCGTCTTGTTTTATCGTCGCAAAAATCGCTCAAGGAAACTGGTTTCTCGTCATTGAAACGCGTACGCGATCGACCGATGTACCTATGTACGTGAGATAGCTCCTATGCGAGAAAACTCTTTGCGCAATTTCGTAAATAACTAGAAATTAACGAACACCTGCACGAAAGAAGAATAAGAAATATTGTTGAACCTTTTTATTTGCGATTAACCAACTTCTGTTGCTCTCAAAGAATTTAAATGTTTTTCAGACAAGAAATTACGATAAGTATTTCAATTCATTCGATTCATTCAATTTTCTTTTTTCCTTACTTTTTTACAGAAAATATTCGATTTTGGATTAACTATTATCTCGTTTATTAATCATTTAAATAATATTATTAAATTATTATTTCAAAGTAACAGTAGTTAAGCACATAGAATGCAAATATATTACTCGTGTTTTTAATCTTTCCACACGAGTGACCAAACGGGTGTTCGAAATGTTGTAATGGGTTAAAAGTAGTCGTGAGAAAATTGACGGGAAGTGTAGTCCTACCAGGTTCACTCTTTATCGGTTTAACACTTTTTTTTTATCTTGATTATGTATATGTGAGAAGGTGCGTAAGTAGAAGTAACATTTTCATATCACCATGTAACGCGTACATTTTATGCATTGAGAATACCTACGACAAGAAAGTTGTTCATTTTATTAACGCATTTGGTATGTATAGAAAGAAATTGGTAAATCACAATTTTAAGTACGTTATATCAATTAAATATATGCTATTGATTTATTTTTATAAGATAATATAGGAAAAGTATGCGTTATTAATCCTTTGGTTTTAGCTCAAGTATGTGCAGTTGTGTGTGTGCACATATATTATTTTATATAGTCCCTATTTTGTAGCCAGATTTTTTGTATCGATAAATATTAGTTAATTCCAAGTTATATAATTACTTCTTATAATCACACAAACAGAAAAAAGCCAGGCAATAGAGAGTCAATGAAAACTAAATTTAAAAAAATCAACATTTATTGTATTGAATAATGAAAGCAGTTTATAATCGATGCTAGGATTAGGATGTTTCGTTCCGCAAAGAGTTGACTATGTCGGTGCTCGGATTTCACAGGTTTTCACATGGATGACGATTATAGTTGACGCTAGTATCGAAATATTTAAAAAGAGATTAATAAAAAATTTTCATCTTGCTTACCGTATATATATATATAAATTGAAGATAAAATGTAAATGTAAGGAGGAACGTCGTGCAGATTTATGCAGTAGAAATAATAAATATTTGCTTTTGAATTCATTTATTATAAATAACAAGATGTATTTGTTCAGTGCGCACGTGTTTTTTAATCAGTATAACGTATTTTATATGTATTCAAGCTCCGCGTCTAACAATAAGTAGAGTTTGCTCTTACTGTGCTATATTTCATTTACGCCCCGAACTCAGTACGCCTCGTGCTACGTTAGGTAGAGTATAGCGTGAAAAAAAGAAAAAAAAGAAAAGAAAAGAAAAATCGAACAAATTGTAAGTACGGAAATTTAATCGAGATAAAGAAAGACTACGGAAACGAAGGAAAGAAAAAAACCAAAATATTCAATCTCGTCGCGCATTGAACGTATTGACGGATGAAAACGATAGATCCCATGAAAAGACGTCTTTGTATATTTGATTTTCGGTCCTTTTTCCAATCCGAATTCATTTGATTGTATGCGAGATAGAAAACCTCGTGTAATATGATCAAAATTAATATTCCGAAATACGATTTGTCGTGACGCACGTAAAAATGAATAGTATGTATACCGATATTTAATGCAAAAAGGAAACATTTTTTTCTATCTTCCTATTGTTTCGTTCAATTTCACATACGAAAGGGGGAGGAGTGTCGTTTACAATTTGATATACATACGTTACTGATATGCACTTCGAGAAGATTTTCTCGACAAAGAATCGTATTCGTTAAAAGATCGTACCGACAATCGAAAATTCAAAGTGTATTTAGCGTTCACCAAATTCATCTTCGTCGATATGTTTTAATCGAATGCAGGTATTCATACATATATTTATTTTGGTACTTCTAATCATAATTTCGAATGATCCAATCTAATACGCAATTAATCTAACAGTCGGCTTGAATCTCTGATAACGAAGAATGAGAAATAACACGGGAATTTAGGATATATACGTATATTATTGGCGGTGTATCGATGGTCCTTATAGGCTACGTTATTCTTACTTACTTAGAGCTCACGTTAGCAGCTTTTTTAATGCGTGCATTCTGCATCCTTTTCAATTCTCACGAATCGAGCCACGAACTTCTGTAATATTAAGCTATATGCTATTATATTCGCGACAGTCTAAACAACGCGTCATAGATATACATACATCTATTATACATATATCCGGTTTCTCATTACAAACTTTCTCATCTACATAGAGCGACTAAGTCTTATCTTCGAAATCTTTGTAATTAATTTGACATTTTTCTCGTTTCTTTGCGCTTCGACGATTTATATCGATAGGAAAAATAAATAAGAAAAACATATATGTATATATATATATTATTTTCCCTTAACTCATTTTCACCGATCAGTAATAAGAACTCTCGCGAGATATAAAGAATAAAGAGATAGAATTGCCCATTTATTGTTTCTTCATTTCGTTAAAAGTGAGATTTTATCGCAATAGCGAAGACGCAAAGATACGAGAAAATCTGATACGAAGAAGAGTCTCATCATCACATATAAAACTAAAGGCGGGGTGGAACTTTCGAAAGCTACGTAGTACAACATCATGTAGCAGGCACGTCTTATCATATCACGCTAGAGGCTTGAAAGAGCCTGGTAGAACCATGCGGATGTAATAAACCAGATCTTTTTGACTTATTTATTTACTTTAGTGACTACCTATCTAATATTCTCTTCTACTATAGGTTTCTTTTTTCTTTTTTCTTTCTACACGTACACGCTGGCACTCGAACACATTGTCGACCATTCATTGCCATTTTTTTTTTCTTCTATGTGTATCTATATACACTTTGAAATAAAAAGAAACGGTGCGAACGGTGCAAGAACGCAAATCTAATTTAGGCGTTCTTTCTCTCTCTCTCTCTCTCTCTCTCTCTCTCCCTCTCTCTCCCTACAACAATTCTTTGTAAAAGGGGAAAAAGGATTGATCGAAAATCTCATTCGAGAACAGATAGCAGCATACAAATTCTACAACGATTTGTTCTCGAAAGAATTTTTCTGTAAAACTTAAAGATCGTATCGTTCCTTATCTGCACCTAAATCGTCAAAGTTCGACGAAAGAAGAAAAGTCGATCGACTTGTTTCTTAGGTCCTTCGATTTCATCCTTAGGCCAATAAACCACGAAAAATTTCTTTCTCTCGCTGTAAACGACCCTCCCCCCCACCCTCTACCCCTCTGCTAGGACACTTTACGACGTTGACAGATGATCTAGTTAACAGCATCTTTTATTGATCTTTCGTATTGTATTCGTCTGAAATGTTCTTACTGCCATCGCCGAAATTTTACATTTGCACGTAAATATCACATCTTCATTTGGATCGATTAAACGACGAGAATCGATCGTTTCTCTTTCCTCGGAAAAAAATCGATGGACGCAGCTGTTGATGAATTTCAGTCTCGGATAAACGCGATTTTCTCTGTTTTTTTATTTCTCTTTCCGCACAATGCCACCGTATAATTTCTACTTTTTGTTCATTTCATTAAATTTTTTTGATTTCTTTTTACACTTGTATATTTATTTGCGTCTGTGTGTGTGTATGTGTGTGTGTGAGAGTGTGTGTGTGTGTATATATAATTAATTATTAATAGTGCTTTATGGGATGAAAGAAGTATCGTATTGCGAGTTCTTGCTTTTCTCGCGTATCCGCATAAAATTCGCCCCGATCGTAAACGTTGGCATAATTTATGAAGACAACGTTACAAAAGAAAGTTTATTCGTTCTTCTTGTCCCGATACGTACGCTAAGGTAATATCGTTCAATTTTTTTCCCCTTTCAACGGTTGGTAAAATTATCCTCGTTTAAAAATTGCGAATTCGTTGTGTGTTTGAGGATTTTTGCGAAGAAAATTATCCTATCCTCTCGATTATTCATGAACGTTCGATGATGGTTTTTTTACTGATTGACATTTTCTTTAAAAAATCTCGTGTCTCGCGATATTATCGTCACTGTATGTTTTGTTAACGACGACAACAACGAGCGTCGTCGACTTATCGCAAATGTGTGGTGTGCATGTGTGTGTTTTCTTTCCTTTTTTTTTTTCTAAAGGCGTCGTAACAACGTCTTAAAATTGTATTAATACAAATGTTTTTCCGTTTTAAAAGCACCGTTAAAATATTCAATATCAATTTTAAAATTAAACGAACTCGTAAACTCGTTAATTAATTTTTTTTTTTGTTATCCTCCTTAACATTAGAAAATTTGTGATAAATCACGTTTTAAAAATGCAACGACATTCGAGAAATGACTCGTAATAAATATTTCTCTCTCTCTCTCTCTCTCTTTCTCTCTCTTTTTCTTTCTCTTCCTTTCTTTCTCTTCCTTTTATCTGTTTTGCGTCTTTCTTTATTTTGTAAAACAACACAGTTTCGCATCACAGTTATATATCAAGTAATTTTCCTAATGTAAGATAATAATTTAGAAAATCAATCGTAAGAATATAAAAGCAAAAACAAAGGAAAGAGTAATGATAAAATATAACTAAACTGAAATCGCAGCCGAGAAGAGAATTAATATATGCGATATCGGCTCGAAGGTAAATTAAAGGAAATAACGAATGTTACGACGATCGTTGCTCCGACGAAACCTTGAAATTATCTATAGTCGTCGCGTCGTCTGATCTATCGCTGATTAGGTAAGTCTTATAATGCAAAAAAAAATTCAATAGGTGGTTGAGATTCATCGAGAAACATTTAACAAACAACCGCTTCCGATATAGGATTCTCGGTGATGTGTATAGTCGCTGTAGGCCAATCGATTTTCTTGCTGCAAACATGATTCAGTCCTTCCAGAGAAGCCAATCTATAGTCGGCCATCTTCAATGGCGAAAGTGGGGCCACTGAAATAGAAAAATCAATGGAAATTTTTTAAATCATCTTTATCATTACGTTGATACTTTATTTTTTTGGTTGCTCCTCATGAGAACACTGCTTTTAGTAATCCGATCAGCCATGACTCGCGCGTTCTCTTTCCTTGTTCGAATACATAAGAGATATACGCGTAAGAAATAATTATCGATCAAAGAGAACAAAAAGGAACAAAATCAAAGTGGCAAGCACGCATGCAATGTCAAAGTAGAGAGTTGAGTGTATCTTTGGTGATCGTATGTATACAGTGTTGCGTTTTTCGCGTTTACGAGTATATTTGTATTTTGTATTGCGTGGGCGTGTGCTTGTATGTATGTACTGTGTATTTGTGTGTGTGCGCGTACAGCAGGACACAATGTGATTTTGCACAAATGGAAATATTCTACTACCCAGATGCGGTGTTCTTTCTTTCAGAGATTAAGATTATTCCGAGGTCCTACCATCGGTATGTGCCGCTACAACAAGAGACGCTTTTTCTCTGCACAACATAAAAATTCTAATTTACAAATCACCTGCACGAGAAGATAGCGCAAAAGGTCGATTGCTGCCACTTTTTGTGACGTAACTCGATTGTATAGAATTTGGATTTATCGATCATCGGTAAGAAATTCTCTCTCTTATCGACTATCGATAAATGTTCCGATCGAACAAGCGAATTCGGTGAATAGAAGTTTATTTTCTCTATACACATTGTTTATAATTACTTCAACATTTTCTTATGGCTTTCAAAATCATGAAAATAATCAAAGAAAAGTTTTTTTTTTCTTCGCGAATTCGCTCGCGAGTAATAATCTCAACATTTATGGCGATAAAATAGAATAGATTAACGTATATTATTACAGGACGGAGAAGGAATGTCGAGTTTGACAAAAATTCGTAATAAGTTTGTTATATGCAATATAAAAAAAAGTAATTGTATAGAGGCTATCGTAAAAAGTAGTAGCGTGATACTCAAAGGGAAGTTGGTAGTTAGTTTTGATCTTTCACCGATTCTCTCCCGTCAAACGCAGCCCAGGTTCCCAAATTCGTTATCGAAAATATAATAATCGCCAATTAATCTCTTTTTCTTTTCTTTATTATACGTTCCGATAAAAGTTGAAATTCCGACTTACTTAACACATAGATGTGGCCTAATTGACCAACTGCGCGCTCGACTCCTTGCGGCCTTCAATTCCTAATTACAATTACCTTCGGGTGTTGTCGGCGTCATGGGCTTCCGCGAGGATCTCACCGCTAAAAGGCATAAGAGAACAAAGTCGTTTAAACGTCTAAATTATCATAGTCATTAAAAAGCTATTACGAGCATGAAGTCAATTTCGAAAAATTGACTTCTTTTCAAATGTAGACCGATACAAGAACAAACAAACGTTCGTGTATCGGGGCACGCAAAAGCGGAGCAAGCTAGATTCTTCGTTTGGCTCGTGTCTATTTACGCGTAAGAAATATTTAACGAATAAACGGATCGTAATATGTTAAAAGATGGACACGAGCCACGACGAAGAAATGCGTCTTTATTTTTCTACCTAAATTTTAATATATGTATATATATATTTGTTCAGAAATTGTACTATTGTATTATTTCTACTAAAAGTGTTTCTACTCAAGGCGCATACAGAGCTATCGCGATTTTAGCGAAAATAAAAGAGAAGAAAATTAAGCGAACAAGCAAAAACTAATCTATCATCTATTCTGCTTAGATCTGATATAATAAATACGTACCCCTCGATCGATCCGAGACGCGTGGGAAATAAAGGCGCAAGTCGGTGAACAAGTACTTTTTTCATTTGCCTTTCTTTTCTCTCTTTTCTTTATTTCATTTTATTTTTTTTTTTTTTTTTTTTGTTTTTTTTTCTTTTTTTGATTTTTATTATACCTTTCTAAAGAACCTCACAGAAAACAAAATGATAATGGTGGTGAGAGACGCAAAAACGAATTCACTTGAATCTTTCCTTTTTAAATACTCTTTTATTTATCAAGTCGAGCCGGTGATTAACCGGGACAGAGTACATGATCAAGGATCTAGTTGGATCTTGGTATTTCCTTTAAAATCATGCGATATCGAGTACGTTGACCGAACGATTTTATTGGATTATTTTGACAAACGATAAAGGCATCCACATAAGCTTTTTCTAATTTTGTCCCAATTAGCCGCGAAATATTGCCATGCTTAATATTTCATAAAACACGAAGATCCAAGCGCGATGGACATCCCGTCATTGGTACAACATGAAACCTCTAGGCGATTTATAATAGCGAAAATCGTAACAACAACAATAATTAACGACGATGACGATCATGACAATGATGGCGATGAGGACGATGACAGAGATAATCAATCGAGATTGGCATTAACAACAGCTTGGGCGTTATTGGATAGCGCATTCGCAGATTTTCCAATATTGCATAATCTATATTTCTATTTTTGTTTGCTTTACGCGTACGCTATCCATTTAAATATGATTAGAAAAAACTAATGGTATCATTATACCGATAAAAAAGAAAAATGTTTTGTTAACTATGACGTAAATAGGAAAAAACATGTGTCGTTTGTCGGCATTAACCGACCGAGATAAAAAAGCTGCGATGTGTTTTGTGATAGGTGCTCAGTGTTTCTGCGATCAAAAAGCCAAAAAACGGAAGAAGAAATTGGAACGTTGCTAGTTTTCACAAATTTTCCTTATTACGGATTTGATTTTTACGCGCGAATCCTGCGTTTTGTTTTTTTTTTCTTTTCTTTTTTCCGCACTTGCAAAAGCAAGTATTCAAATGGCGAATCAAAATTCTACTAATCCAAGAACAGATCGTCGTCGAACTTTACGCTTTCAAAGTTTCCCCAAGGAAATCTTCATTCGAACCTTGAGAAATCTTCAAGATTTTAACGAGCTGGATGCTCTTAGCGGAATTATTTTGTATTTTCTATTTTTGGCATCTACTTGGACAAAATTAAAAAAGAAGAAAAAAAAAAGAAAGGAAAACGTAAGCATACAATATTCGTACATTATAAAAGCGTAAGTTCGTTTGTCAACGATCTTTTGAATTGTTGGAAAAACGCGTCAGTAAAGGATAATTATTAATGATCGATATCGTAAATAGGATTTACTACGTATCTATAGTACAACACTACTCTGTTTAGGCCAAATGTTACTAATAATAGCGATACGATGCGATCTATACCGATCGATAGGGGGCACAAACTTAGGACTACGAATATTCGCGAACTAACTTCCCTCTCTCGAGAATACATATTTCCGAATAAGTATTTGTTGAAGCAAATACGGGACCATCTGGTGTATACAAAAGAACAAGAAAATCAAAAAAGAAAAGAATAAGAAAGAATTCGATTGATGCCGTATGGGCGTATACGATTATACATATACATATACATATGTATGTATGTACGTGTTGTTTGTACGAGCTATTTACAGAAACTCCCGATCGATATTTTTGAGTGCGCCTTGAAAAAAAGGGAGTCCTCGGAAGTTTCCCGATCCTTTTGCGAATGTGTCTCCGCGTTCTGTTCTCGGGGGCAGTAAAATGCAGGTAACAGGCAAATATTTTCCCCGCTACCAGACGGTCACGTGCAATTCACCTATGAAGTATGCCTGCGCGTGTGCGGTAGTACGGTCGAATGGATGAAGATCGATGAGGATTACCGATTGATATTCTTGTTAATATTAATTCTAACTTGTTTTTCGCAACGGCACTCACTTACCATATCCTTCGCCTTGAAGAAACAGTCGAAAGGCCTCGCTTACTTTGCCCGGTTGTTCCTCGAGGACCATACCGCAATCGGAGATCTGGAAAATTGTACGCAGTAGTCATTTGTTCGAATGAAAAATGCTTGGAAAAGAAATAATCAGAAGGGAAAGTAAAATCGAGCTTGGACGTCGCGATCGATACGACTCGACTCTAATGAGAAACAAACAAGGTGTGTGTACATCGCGTATGTACATACGAAGAAAACCACCACTACGGGTTACGACGAGCTTGCGGTTTAAATGGATTTCGCTTAACGGTATGTGCTACAATGGAGAAAGAGACCGAAGTGCTGGAATTCGGCTAGCCTCGGATAGGCACTTGCTCCAGATTCGAAAGCCGGAAAGCCGATTATTCGATGCGTTGCGGCTACAATTCTCACCTTCATCCAGGTGCTGTTCGTTGGATCTAACCGTCCATTTAACGTGACCGTATCGTCCACGTGCGGACTCAGAGCACCCGTGATGTTCATGACTGGTACGCTAAGCGTAAGACCTTCCTTCTTGCGAGTAGGATCCAGTTCTCTGGTGATGTTCAAATCGGTACGTCGCAGATAACTATCGATGAACAATGCCAGGTTTATTGGATTAACGCGATGTTCGAAATAATTCTTGTACACTTGAACGAGATCGTGGTTTCTTTCTTCCGTACCCTGAAAGGAAAAGAAACAAAATTCGATTACAAATTTTCCAATCATTGGATCCTCCCTCCTCCCCGCCCTTGTTTTGTATAAAAATTACGATCTTCGAACGAATCGATTCGTGGAACCGTTCGATTTTTTTTTCGTTCCATAAGGTAAAGTAAAAAAGTTAAGTTGAAGAGAGAATGGAGAAAACGTCATTAAGAGCAAGTAAAAAATGGAACGGAGAAATCTTTGGTAAAAAGGACTCCCATCGAAGTAACTTTCGAATTTGACTTAACGATCATCGTCAAAATGAATTTCTGAGTTTCTCTTGGATTATATACACAGCCTACATGATAATATTTTTCTTGTTCTTTTTCTTGTTCACTAAATATATCTGCACTCTACGTTATACCCGGTAAACCTATTAAGAAGCTACGTGTTGCATAATAAGGGCGGTGAAATTGCCGCTGACGCGCTAATCCAATTTTCTCGCCTCGCATAGATGCGTTCACGAGCGAATGCCGTTGAAGGAGAGCTCGAAGCTTTGTCGTCTATAATTCTTTGTACGCTTTCACCCGAACCTCGTCCGCTTGATCGACTCGATGGAGCATCGAGCGTTTCAGTTTACTCAAATGGTACGCGTGTCTATCGAATAAATCTTTCATGGAGAAGTTTCGCTATAAATGACCACGCTATTACGACAAATATACCTCTCGCATTGCGAACGAGTTATTTTTAACGAGATTACCTACTAAGAGTATCGATGCACTTCGTATTCTTAGTAATTATTGCATCGATGTATGCGTTTATACGAATTGTAATTCGCGCTAATTAATTATTCGTTAATTAACAAATTTTAATAGTAAACTTTTGATTAAAACTTATTCGTGTATCAATCCGATATGCGTAGAGGAAAATTGTTCTTGAATTTGTATTACGTTGAACACATCTTACCCTGCCAAAATGATGCCACATCAGATAATCAAGGACGCTTTGCGTCATTCCTTGCGACCTCAGATGACGAACGTTGAGCTTCTGGTAACCCCATTCGATCCATCCTGCTTGCGTAGATACGCAATTGATCAGGCAAAGTGCATTGACTTTTTCTGGATGTGCAAGGGCAAATCTAGCCAATATATTGGCACCCGCACCAACTCCGAAACCAATGACAGATCTTAAGCCGAAATGACCAAGAACGAAAAGCAGCTGTTCAGCTAACTCCTCCATGGACGGATAAACGTAACTATACAGAAAAAGGATAAATTTTTAGATCATTTGTCTAATAAATGGTTAACTAGTATTAGAAACTACGTCACTGGTGGAAATTTATCGTCTCTGAAATGAAAAATCTCTTAACTTTATACAATGTAATGAAAGATTTCGAAGAAAACTAATACAATTAAATCATTCTATACGTTCTCGTTGAACTTGGCACGCGAATGAGAATGCGCAGAACGTAGTAATAGTTAAAATTACTGCTAGCACAGCATTGCTCGTTATATCATTTTCTATCTCGATTCGTCCGATGAAATTATGACATACGTTCGTTCATTCGCTATATTATTGTTACGATTCACGCAACGCGCAATCATTTTTTCATTCAATAGATATAAATAGATATCACAAAGAAATAATAATGTTTCTTTCCAGCTTTATATTTCCAATAACAATTATTGAATCCTTATAACCTAAAGAAAACTCTGAAAGAATCTAAAGAACATTGCGAACAACTTTGATGGAAAACGAAACGAAAGCAGGCTTCGTACTTCGGGGCTTCGATTAATTAGAACGTTGATGGGTTCATTGATTTTTGCGTTAATTAATTTCCCTCCCAGTGATACCATTTAAACTATTCACAACTATTACAAGGGTCGTGTTGCCAAGTAGAATACCAAATATGTAGGCATATGTATAAACATCAACCAGAGGTATTTTCCATCTCGAATCGTATATGCGATAATCCGTTTTTAATTAGTGACCTCGTTAGCACCGACAAGAGACTTTGCGGTTTTTCGGTGTGTACGTGGTGGATGTATTCGCGAAACTTACCAAGAATATTGCTTTTTATTCTACGTAGACGACGTAGAGTAGTTGCGAGTTTCTTTGACCAAACGGGTTTTTCATTATGATAGTAGCTATGCCTGTGTATATATGTTATATATAAGTATACTCACTCCTCCGGAAGCGCCGGGGCATTTTCTTCTTGACCAGGGGCATTGACGTGATAGACGCAAAAATTTTCAAGGAGAACACGCATGTCGATGTAATTGAAGAACGCCTGGAAGCTCGAGATATCTAAAACAACGAAATTTTATATTAATACGATGCACCATTTCCATTCATTTTCATTACAATTAAAAATATTCATTCTCTAATCGTGTGTTGGTTGTAAAAAGAAAAATAATTAAATGAGCGATTAGAAAAACACATTATTTTCGAGAACAATTGTTTCGTCAAAATCGTTTGTGCTACAAACTTGAAAAGTTAGTCCTTGGAAAGTTGCTAGGTAGATCGTGATCTATCACACGCGAACTTGTATATATGCATGTTTTTCGTCATAAGACGGTTAAAATATCGATTCTCTTGCAAGATGCCTTCATTTCTTATCGTTATTTTGGAACTTAAGTGACTTAACCTTTTAAAATGTACAATTTTGGTTGATACTCACAATTAAGGCCTAAATCGTGATAAGTAAGGATCGCTGGTTTCGTCTGGTTTCCTTGTACGGCAACTAGCAGACTACCTTTGTCCAGTTCTACTCTTTCCTCTTGTACAGAACTATCGTCTCTCGACAAATACCTCAGGGCCGGAAATTGTAACTGAATATTCTTCAGCTCGATATCGTCCATACTATCTCGCATGCACGAAGGCATCGTGCTAAGCATGGGAAAAAAACTCTCTTGATTATTAATGTTTCGATAAATTAATTATTTTTTTCGTTGGTTGTAAACCCTTTTACACGGAAGACAAAGAATATTTCGTACGCTCGTAATCCGGAAGTTTTTTCTTTAATTAAATTTTTCTATTCTCTTCTCGATGGAAAAGAAAAGAAGATTAAATGTTTTATCTTTGTAAAATATAGCTTCGCAGTTTAAAACAGAATAAAGAAGTCTCGCTTCCTTTTTGATCTATTAATGTGTATTAATATCATAATTATTTTAACGAAACGCTTTGCAGTGAAGTACGCTGCGAAAAGCGTATTTTAAATAATCGATATTATATTCATATCCCTCGTACATAATTCCGCATATTATAACGCATACACAAACGGACTTTCTCATTCCACTATGTGTAAAGATGGAACTATCAAAAAGATAAGATAGCATACGTTGGAAAAAATGGTACGCGTACTTTCCGATTGTTTCTCTAACCGTTAGTAGATATATTCGTCCATTAGATTTGGCTGGAGATACTTCAATTCGTAAGCTCTTATAAAATTTTCAAGTAGAGTTCACAAGATTCTAACCGTGCACCATGAAAGTGCACTTAAACGAAGCCGCGCGTGTGCAATTGACGCACGCAGTATGTACCCAGCAAAATTATTACTCGCTGAATTACTGGCCTCGTTGTATAACGAGTAGTTTCTCGTCGAGAAGGAGTTCCTTTTTACATATATTTTCGTTTTTTTTTGGCATTCACATTTTCCCAGTTTTAATTTGGTCACAATTTTTACTGAATCGTATTATGAAACAAAAGGTAGAAATAAAACGAACGGAGTCAGAATTAAAAGCTCTTCCAAAGTCCCTATCTACTATGTGCATACGTGAATGAGAACACATTTTTTTGCTATAGAAAAAACCAAGTTGACGCGTAATATACGTATAATATAGAAGTTCGAGTGCGTCTATTCTAGATAAAAACGTTTCGTCTGATCTTTTTATGGTATCGATCAAAGACCACGCCCAGTTGGCCGAAGTAAATTCAAACTAAACGCATTGGAACAATTATTTTCAAAACGAGTATATAATTGCAGACGAGATTCTTAGCTTCGTCTGCAATAATTAATATCTAATTTATTTTAGAATTGATTATATCGATGAAAATAATCGAACATTCGATAATTGGCAACATTTGTAAAAATTTTATTTCGAGTCTTTGAAGTCCCTCTTTTTTGTCGCTTAACCTCGATATAATTAATTAAAAAAATGTCGGGTAATACTTTGAAGATACGAACGTTCAACCACGAAAATTCTTTTCTCGTCGGAAATACCAGAGAGTAAAATAAACAAAAAAAGAAAATACCTTCTTTGTTTGAAGGAAAATATCAAAGGATAAGGATAGTCATGTAGCAGAGGAGAGAAAATACGTTGTTCTCGTAAAAGTGAACAAATCGTTCCAAAGGTCTATTACGTTGTAACATTGTTCTTTTTTAACCCTTTATATGAGCTGAACAGACAAAGCTCGCATGGAAGAACACGTCGTCTATTCTCTTTTATGTCTCACAGGAGAAACATTTGCTCTCTTTGCTGTCTACTTTATTAAATATCTCGTCTGATTAAACGCTTAAGTGTAAGTTATTTTTTTTAACCTTATCGCGTACGAGTTTCAATTGTATTTTGTTGCGTTGTAGCGAATCACTTTTTAATCGTCGATTATCTTTTGCGTCAAAGTTATTAATCGGTTAACATTTTAATCGAAGTTTGTCGTATAAATGTACTCGGGTTCTTTTACTACAAAGTTATAGATTTAAGTTGCATAGATTACTCGAAAATCTTAGCTTCTTATTGAAAGATCGAAGCAGACGAAGCAAAGGAAACGCAGTTATCGCGTTGTGGTTGCTACAACCCGCAAATCGATATTTCCATAAAGAGAACTACATTGTGTCTACCTACGAACACGGAAATTCTAATCTGGAACGCTAAGCTCGAATAGAAAAATTCTACGAGTTAATTTTCAAAAGAAAACTATTACAGCTTTCTCGACTTTATTTTTTGAAAATTTATTATTTGCAATCGCGTGATTGAATAAAGTACAATTGTCGATTAACACTTTCATTAATTAACATAGAGAAATTATAAAGTAATTTATATTTTTATTATTCTTCCCGTGTGCTCTTGGTATCAGGGAGAAAAGATGAAGAACAAAGTAATCAAGTTCGTTAGCATTCCAATCACTATCAAACGGGGTACATGCGTAAGTACTTTTCCGTATCTCGGACACGTCAGACTCTCATTTCCGGTCAAAGTTAAATCCGGTTTGTATTCCACCTACCAACTTTAGAACGTCGATGATAACGTGTAAATGACGACGTACAAGATATCAACTGTCCTACTACATGAAATTACTATTATTTGTTCTTCTTTTTTCCTGCTTCTTCCGACACTTTCAATTTGAAAGTATTAAAAAAAAGACAAGAAAAAGGATCGGGAAGATTATAAACCGCGAGAAACAGATGGGTGGCTATGGAAACACACGATATTCCGTAATTTGATATCCCCTTGGTATCCTTTTTATCGACCGATTAACCGGACTTGATTTTTTGTGGTCTTATTATACCACCGACGACGTAAAGTCGCAAAAGTAAAACGACGTTGCGAAGAACGGGGATCGATTTACATCCTGTTTTATCGGTAGCTCGTATTTGCTCCGAAATCAGTAAGATCAAGAGAGAAAAAGAGAGAGAGAGAGAGAGCAAGAGGAACAAAGAAATAGTTCGTGCACGCATGCATAAAATACAAAAGATGTACGACATATATATTATAAATACATACGTACACGTATGTATAGTTCGTTCAAGAAAAGCCATACTACATTCCAATCGCGACAGTTTCATTGAATTTTCTTTCCTTTCTTTCGAATAAAGACGATGCATCAAGCAAATCCAACTTTAAACGAAGGTCGCCAAGAGCGAATGTTTCAAGGAATACAAAAGATACGAAAAGAAGCTAGATGGAAGAAGAGGAAGAGAGGGGAGGAGAGAAAGAGAAATCATTCGAATTTATAATATAAGAACGATTGCAATTGCATCGTACTTTTAAGTATAAATTCCAAGCTTTCGTTACCTCCGTCATCGGTCAGCAGTTTTCCTTTTCTTCTATTTGTCGCAGTATATTTAACATTGAACCAATCGACAATTTATGTTACCCCTATTTGTACCTTAATCGATCGAATGACCGGTATTTAACAAAATTTGTTTTTTTTTACAATTAAATGCGAATAACGGCCAATTCGTTGCTGACTTAAGTAACAATTAAAATGATATTTATAATTATAATATAATTGTCGTTAAGTTAAATAAAGATACGGCAATAATATTCAATAAAGAATTTGAATGAATAATTTAAAACAAGTCATTCGACCGGTCGTGATACGTTTAGCTTTAAATGACACGTTCTTCTCAAGGTTTCGTTTTAATTCAACAAAATGACTCGTACGATCCTGGACTAGCGTAGTACGCGACTCACGACTTATAATGTCCATAAAGAGATATCTAGATCAAGGACGTCTCCTCGATAATATCAATTGCGACGGTACCGAAGTATTTTATTTTCTTACATTTTTCATTATATCAATTTGTTCCTTTTTTTTTCCTTCTCTCTCGTAAAATATCGATTTATTCCGATTAATGACGTATTTTTATACGATTCTGGGCAATGATTAAACGTTCGTAATGTTTTCGATATATAGTAAATTTGAGCTGACGTAAAAGAAGAAACTATCGATTGAGTCGAACGTGGAAAAACATAAATCAAGCTTTGGAGGAAGATAGAAAGAGAAAGCTCGTGGCAACGATTGCAGGTGGAATGATGGCTTCTCGCCAAATTCCATTAAACCAATTTTCGGTGGAAAGTAGAACGAACAACGACCAAACGTGACGATATCTCTTTGTTTTTGTCGAATATACAAGGTAATAAAAAAAAGGTTCCAACATTTTAAGAACTTGTAGTATTCACCGAAGCGAGTAAAAAAATGTCTCGTTAACATGAGTCCAATAATCAACTTAAACTTTTATTATTTATGATCGTTCGATATCGCAAGCGAATCTTTTGGCAAGGTGCCGAATGTGTCCAGTGGAATTTAAAAATCATTGAAGTGTATTTTGATCCACGATTCGTGAATGTTAGAACTGCATTCGAATGGAAGGAAGACGTATCGAGTTTATCAATGAAAATGGAATGTTCTTAATATTAGGCATACTCGTAGAATTTAAAGGGTCTAGAAGCAAAGCAATTAAAACGATTGACACTTAACGAGTTTCATAGTAAAAAATGTTAGTTTATAATGGTAAGATCGGATATTGTCGGATCGTCATTAGTTGTATCAACGAAGAAACGTGTCCGTAAATTAAATATTACGATTTCTCGGTAACGAAGATGCATCGTATGAGATAATGCGTGCCGATCGATCGGTAACTCGTTAACGAGTATGCTTTAATAATAAATCTTCGTGTTGTCATCGACGTCATCCTTTGTCGACTTAATTAGAATAGTCAGAATACAAAAGTGCTTTGTTAGAGTTGCTTCGTGATAAGCTTGTAAGGAGTTATAACAACGGACATCTCGTTGCTACCTAAAGTTTATAATTATTATATCGATTGGACGAAATTTTTTTGTTTAACCCTATAAATATATATTATTATATATATATATTAAAATCTTACGAATATAAAATCGAATCAAATCGATAATAGATGAAGATTAATTTCTTGGTTTTCTTACTTTGTATTATATATATATGTATACACTTACTGGCAACCGGAACTAAAGCTATTCATATTCTAGATGATCTCCGAACTAAGCCAAAGAGCAAAAATGAATAAGAGCAAGAAGAAGAAAATATATACCTAATATATATGGGATACTTTAACAACTACAAGGAAGGCTGAACAAATCCATTCTCTCGTCGATCCTCTTTCACGTGAACTTACCCCAAAAGTGCAGTTTTCTCGGCGGTGGCGGCGGTCGGCATCTTGTTTCTGTCCCTAAAACAAAATGGCGGCAAATAATATCACACACGCCTGGCCCCAGCGATTTTTCTCACGTAATTTTCGTCTCGTCGATCACACAAATGACAAAGCACAATCGACTAAATTTCATAGGGGGGGAGTTGGGGGAAATCTTTACAATTGGACAATCTAATAATCGAAAACTTTTTACGACACCGTTACTTTTACTCTTGAAACTATGGGAACGTTGATCTGTCATGTCAATTCGAATGAAATTACTAGGTCGATCGATGGAATTTAGGAAACGAGAAAATGTTAAAGGACGTTGAATAGGGTGAGATGAAAAGTTGAATGCAACGTTGACCGAGTTCGAAACGAACGTGACTGAAAATGGAAACTCATTCGGAACTTGAGAGACGTCCGATTAGAAACTTTATAATGAAAATAATTAAAATCGTAGTTTCGAGAGTAAAATAACTTTGTCGTAGGTTGTTCTTGGAGTGAAGATCTTCGACCACGCCTCGATCTTTCGAGCCGATCACCTGGAGTCCCTCGAAGCGAGGAGCCGGTTCCGCAACGTGTTTTCTCGTTTCCGTCGCGCATCACGAAAAGTCGCGCTGACGCAACTCGAGCGTTGCAAGGACAAAGGAAAAGGGATAATATATTTGTGCTGCACCATGGAAAAAAAACGATAACGATGTAACAAACATTCCGTGCAAAGGTAAATAACAACATTAAAAAAAAATATTAAAAACAAAGGAGAGTACAATGAAAGCAAGCCTTAAAAGCTCTACACAAATTTGAGTAAAAAAAAAAAATCAATAAATGAACATAATGACAATTAATATGAGTATTTATATTATGGCCCATGCATAAACGTGCATCGTTCTAGGTGTCGACTAAAGCATATTAAAACAAGAAGCTTCGTGTTTTCTCTGTTCGATTCGCGTGATGCGCGGCTTACCTCGTGGCCTGCTTTTCTAGTTGAGGTCGATCAATAGTCGCGGTAGCAACTTCCGGTCCTAAACTCCGACCATCCGTTTAGCCAAAGTCCCATTGCTCGAAGTTTAAGCATTAGCTCGAGTATTTGATTATCGCGCGAACGAGGTTGGCTGCTTTCGAGATTCCTCGTCTTGCCGTCCCAATAAATCAAACAATTCCAAGAATTCGCGTCCATAAATTCGATTATCGGACGCAAACATTATCCTCGTCGTGATGGATAATAGATTTATCTACCTTTTCCAAGATATCTCAAAAGACGAGCGAGCAGTTTTCGTTCGGAATAGGATACAAAATTCGAATGAAATCGATTCCTTTTTGCTGTCGAGTCAAAAACTGACGAGTATAATAGAATAAAGCAAAGCCCTTTCCCAACAAACCAAGATACCTTTAGATGTCTTCGACCTCGAACCACTTTGGAGACACTCTCGTCGTGGAGAGTGTTGTTTTCTTAAGAAAGCAATCGATCGATAAGGAGAAGGCACGAAGAAGAAAGAAAAGAAAAGAAGACAAAAAAATATCCTCCGTGAGACGGCTTTTGCTAGCACCTGTTCGCCGATTACCAACACCCGTCACCACCACCACCACCAGCACCAGTACCCACCACCACCCAAGCAGGGCTGGGGCCTGTGATCTCTCATGAAATTACCTTGATACGATCGATACGCTCTCTCGTCGATCCTCGATCAATGGATCCTTTTTCCTGATTTCCACTTTAGGGGAAGCGAAGCTGAAAGCCTTCTTGACGCTCTCGAGAACGCTTTGGCCGGTGCTCTGGGTCTGGTCGACGATCGTCGTGCTTTTGTAAACGTCTTCGCCCAGGTCGCCTAAGGACCTGTACGAAGCGCCAATACCTGCCGGCATGGCGTTCCTCGCCACGTTTCCTCACCCACGATGACAACGGGTCTCCTTCGAAAAATGAGCCGCCTGCTCGTTCCCGACGTCTTCGTCGAGGATTAGCTTCCTGGCCCTCCCCTCCCCTCGGCAACTTTCCTCTTCTCTGCTGCTGCTGCTGCTGCTGCTGTTGCTGCTTGACGATAGATAGGCGTGCCCGCGAAGCCAATATGCCAATTTCGTACGTCAATAAGGCAAACGAACGAAGGCAAAGGAACAAAAGAAAGAAGAACCAAGATAAGGAGGAAACGTCATTATCGTGCTTCGACTTATTCTCGATGCATCAACGAATAATTATCATTTAGTTTATTCGTTATTTCAATCGTTTACGAATTTAAGATCGACGAGGATTATTTTGTATGTCGACACTATATATATATATACGCGATGCAACGAAAATAGGTTCTAGCACGAATTCAACAAAGGCTAGAACGAAAAAGAAGATAGAAAAGTAAGGGACATATATATAGATGCATGAGACGGTGCAAAGACAGCATGCAGAAAAGACTCATTGACTTCATCGTGACTGTGATAATACGCACATTGAGATAGAACTATGCGCGGCAGCATGCTGACTGCAAAATATCTCTCACCGTGCTTTCATACGTGTGTGTCTTTATGCGTGTATGCATATATATATCTATGTATACGTAATAAATAGGTCTATCGCGCGTATAAAATGTAACGATACACAACATGCTAATATTGTAAGACGAAAACAATAATGATGTGATTTGCATCGACATCCTTTTTTTATAAACGCGTTTTTTGTTTCTTTTCTCTTTTTTTTTTTTATCAAATAACCGATTATAACGTGCATGAAATATTTAAAAGCGATCGCATGCGAATAAAAGATGAGATGTTAAACGCGTTGAAATTAATCGATCGATTCATTCATCTCGATCTTCTTCGATCGAAACGAACCTATTTTAATCGTCTATGTATTATAAATATCTTTTATTAAGATACTAAAATATAAAATATTACGGCTATTTCGTCGATATTAACGGTTCATTTTCCAAAGTTAACGGCTCCCGCATGATGGTCTCGAACGAATGAAGAACAAAGTGGTCGTTCTCGAGTACGTAAAATAAATCGATCGTTCTTCCTGTCTCGTCAATGAAAATTTGATTACATTTTTATCAATTAAATACGAAAGAAAGAATTACGTTCGTTCGTTTGACGCGACAATTTATTTAATATACTATTAATCGTTGAATATAATAACAAGTAATCGAATTGTCGTTTAGCAATACGACGAAATCAAAAATTACAATGCACCAGTCTTTAATTTAGAAAACGAAAGAGGAGGATTCGAAAAAGGCTTGTGATTAATTAAGGATAAAAATAAAGGATCAATATTATATTCCTATAAACTGTCTTAAGATCTCTACTTTGTTATAATTTGAAAATTCGTTTCGATAAAATCTATATACAGTGTTCATTAGTTTTTCTTAATATTTCTCTGTTGCAAAGAATGATACTACTGATAGTTTTGTCAAATTTTATTGTTCCCTTGAAATGAAATATTTAGAAAATAATAAACGATAAAAAGAAAGTCATAAAAAAATTAATTAGAACTTGGGAAACATATGCGTATAATCGATTTTACAATTAGTCGATAAGTAATTATATGCATATTATAATATTTTCTTAATAAAAAATTTTAGGTGGAAAAAATAAAATAGGGAAAAAAGTAGGTTGCACTTCTTGAATAAAAACGAATGGTTTAATGCTTCTCATCGATCTCTTTAGGGAACACGAAGGCGTCTCGATGTCGACGTAACAGACGACATAACTAGAACAACCAACATCTAGCCTCGATCTTTCTTTCATAACGAGTAAGTAAATATTTATTTTCTTCTAAATCTGAGAAAACGAGAAGGAAAAAAGAAGAAAAAAAAAACAACGTACGACGTTCGAATTTATCTCTTTTTATCGGTATCGATAAAAAAGCGTAAAATAAAACAGTCTATATATCGCGAGAAGTGCATCTACCTCAATTAACCTAAGAGATATATAGGTGTAAATAATTTCTTTTGGAATGGAAAAAGAAGTATGTTGGAACGTTTCTGAGGAAAATCAGCTGCGGTTCTCGCAGAGTTGGACGTCATCGACGGAAATTGTTGAGTCGCACGCACGAGCAAAGAAAATCGATCGGGATGGCTCTGTGCGAGCGCAAATTAACCGAACGAATGATCTTAAATAAATTCTTTGTAGAATTATTCATTTTATTTATCAACGAAATTGGAATTTTTCTCAAATGTTATTAAACGTACCCCGCGCGACCGGCCGATGACCGGTCTAGAATTTTGAATAAAAAGGCAGCGTTCGATGCGATTGCAAATCTTTCGACAATATAGGAATGTTTGTAATAAAAAATATAATTAGTTTATTCGAACGATCGAATCGCGATTACTATTAGCACTTAGCGTTAAATACGATTTAATTTTGAAGAAATGAAACGTATGTAATATAGGAGAGGATCGAAGAAAGTAGTAGTCCGGTTCGACGGGACAGGAAACAGATCGATCTAGCTTGACTCGGCCTTTGCTTGGCAGCGCCACTAGCACCAGAACCGACGTCAGACGGCGTCATAATAATAATCCGACGGCGATGTAACGGCATCGTCATCATCGTCATCGTCGTCATCGCCGTCATCGCCGTCGTTATCTAGCGCGTCTATTTCATTATACTTTACGAGACCTAGTACCGCCCTAGTACCGACCTAACACCGACCTAGTATTGCACTAATCGTGACCTACCTACGATCATTTTATTCTTCAAATTATTATTTTTTTTTTCTTACCAAGCAAAAAGTTACACGCGATATTTGACATCATAAGAAAAGTAAGTTACGATATATCTATCGTGTATATCTCATGTCGGTGAGAGTTAGTTCAAGGATCGATCGCTTCGAGATGACTTTTTTATTTCTTTTTTTCTTCTTTTTTTCTTTCTTTCGAAATCGTAAAAGGCAGACCACCACCACCACCACCACCACCATCTCACAGAGGACGAGGATGACTCACCTAGTCCTGCTGCGCGATTCTCGCCGCTGAATACTGGTATTGCTGAAGAAGAGTTGCAGTTTTCCTTTAGCTTCTTAAAATTGGTTAGCGATCGAAATAAATGGATATTATAAGTAAGTAGTCGACGATTATGACGACTATGAGACGATTATGATCAAAAGACCCTTCTTCTTCTTCTTCTTGTTCTTCTTGTTCTTCCTCTTTCGTTATTTCCTTTCCACTCGACCTAGCTAGACGACTACCCGACTGAATAAACAAAGATGGAGACTCCCTTTGTACTTCTTCTCTTTTTCTCCTTTTGTTTCCACGTACTACTGTATTAGGGAACGTACCCGCTAACGAAACTGACGAACCGAAACGTGTTCCCGTAGGCACCGCACGGTCACTATTGGCTTGATCTTACGGCTTCGACCATGGACTGGTCAATGAAATGCGCGTCTTCTGTTGCGCGGTACGCACCGGATCGAACCGGTTACGGGCCGCCTCTCGACATCTGCCCATTCATACGAGAACCTCATTTTCTTCGCTAATACGATAATATTCTACCTACCTTAGATCTCAAGACCAATCTTCTCCTCGTTCTATTTCTAAACAATATATCGAGCGAGCATTCGGACGTTCGTATCGACGTCTGTTTCATGAAATTCCCGTCGATATTGTAGGAAACTTTATTCTTCTTCTTATCGATCGAGAGTAAATCATGAAGATGAACATTCTTCTATGCTAACCTTACTTTTATCATTTACATAGTTTCAAATCTATGTTCGATATACGACCGAATTATTTGTTTCATTCTTAAGATTTTGTCTTATCGAACAATACGTTTTTCGTGGAAAGGCATAATACTATAATCATTAGAATATGATAAACGAGTTAGATGCAGCTCTGTTGATCTAATCAGATTCAATTAAAGTGATAAAGTAAAGCAAATATTCTCGACTGCACGAAGGATAATTAAAATTAATTGCTTTCTCTTTCTTTTTTACCAACACTGGCCTGGGATAAAAATACGTGAGAGGTATTGTTGAAAAACACATTTTTCACATACCCGTTCCGATCGATTCATCATCATTTGTCCGAATGTCTACTAATTTTCATTGCGATCGTAGCTAGTCATTTATAGAAAGAATATCAAAACGAGAGATCGAAAATGATTTGGAAAAGTTGTTTAGAATACTAAGCTGTCTTATATGATACGTTCAGGTATGAGGGAACAAACAAACAATAAAGCGATGTTGTAAACGGAGGCAACATTTCGGAGACGATGAGTGCTCGGTTAAGGGTGCTGCAACTAAGGGTTTCTCTTGCTCCCTTCCTCTCAATAGCATCCCTCTGTAGAGTGGTTGCGTTGAAGCAGGCTGGTATGACACAAAGGTAAACGAGAATATCTTCTCTCTCTAGGGCCTGACCAGTGTGTCTGAGGTAATCCTCCCCGGAGATTACTCGGAGACTAGCGTACCTTTATTTATGTTCGGTTAAAAGGATTTTAATACACGTCCTAGGATCGTCAAGTGTAATAATTCAGAAGGACAGGCAAGACGTTAAAGGCAACATGGCACCAATCAACGTCGTCTTGTTCCTCGTGGTTATTACAGAAAATTCCCATAGACGTAAAAGTAGAATAACATTTTGCCAAATACGCCTGAGAAAAACTCTTCTATCCCTATTCTTATAAGCTTATCTCTTACTACTCGGGATTATATCTATTACTATTGGTCTCAACTCCGACGAGCTTTGACAAAGATGCCCTCCCTTCTTATCGTTGATGCACGAAGGGATACGTCTGCTTGTCTGTTTATCTGTCTATCTGCTTACAAGTTTTCTCTTTTTTAGACTTCCTTTCTTTCCTTCCTTCCTTCCTTCCTTACATTTTTTACGAGCAAACGATGCGATTTTCTTTTAACCGAGAAACTCTTACAATGGGACAACTCGGATAACGTAACGTTGTAAATATTAATTATCCTTATTTTCTCTCTTTTTTATTTTTTACTTAAACGTACACGAATACCTATAAATTTGATTTGGAAAAGTACGGTATTAAAATTCTTCGTATGTATGCACTCACGTACGTCACCGACCTCCCCATAAATCTGAAGCGGCGATAAGAGGGCGAACGCAATCGATAAGAGCAAACCTCGCACACGAACCATCTTTCTCGAGCAATACCTGTTATTCTAACGTATACACTTCCGCAGTCTAGGTTCAACGTGAGTTGATTCGGTTCCGATTATTTTTCTACCTTGAGAAAGAATCACGACTGTGTGTTCCTTTATCTCTCTCTCTCCTTTTTCGATTTTATTATCTTCCCTTTCTTGCGCCAACTATTATTTCTCTAACCCTCCACCTCATTATCTACACTTCCTTCTCTTCCATGAAAAAAAAAAAAAAGAATATATAGTGTAGGATAGAAAATTGAAGGTTCGTTTCCGCGTTTAATGAATTTGCCTCGTAGACGATACTACTAGCAATTAACTTCAAAATAAATAAGTGAAAATGATTGAAATGCGATAAGGATGTACTACCTCGTAAAGTGCTTTCTCCCTCGGTGATCAGTCTGCGGCATTTCGTGTAATTATTTCAACCTAATGGGAAAGGCTGGTGTTCGGTTAAATGTCACAGAGAGCTAAGATTACCTTCGTTTGGAGAATATGCAATAATTAGGTGTGATGGTAGTAAGAACAATGTGCATTATGCCGTCCTAAATTACTATACAGGGTACAACGTAGAACGATGACGAGAGTAACTGTACTTAGTTACACGCACTTCGGATTAATTACATTTGAAACGATGACGACAGATTTACGGTTCTCCTCGACGAACGAAAAATAAAATATGAATTGTTTTCAAGAGTCGAATTGCTCGTTTTGCACTATCCAGGATGAACCACGAATCGCGATGGGTAAATATTGTTCCGTTATTAACAAAATTCGATCGAAAATACTTTTATCAAATATAGCATGGTTGTGGTTCTTTTTTCGTTTTATAAAAGTTTCGGTTACTCGCATAAATTTCTTCGGTATCAGCAATCGATGGCAGGCGAGGATTTTTGATCCTCGCGTAAAGAGATATAAAGTAACTCTCAGAGGTGGAACGTGCCAGGCACAAGGGTGTAGATTCAGTGTTTCCGGTCAAAGAGCACCGGTTTACGGTATCGTGATCGATAGGGAAACATCTAAGAAAGATATCGGGGGAGAAAAAGAAAAAGCGGAAGCAGAAAAAGATGAAAGATGCGACGGATGCGAGGGAAGATGTAAAAGAAACGAAGCAAGACTAGAAACGTTTCAAGATCCTTTTACGAGACTCGGTTATGCGAGGTGTGAGCGAACACGAACCTGAAACAAGCAAGACCGAGTCGAGCTACACCTGAAACCGTCTTTCCTTCCTATCTTCCTTCCTTTCTTCCTTCCTTTCTTCCTTCCTCCCCTCTCTTCCTCTCTACACCTTTATAATCTTCATCCCGAAACGATATGTATTCATGTATATATATAGATATACGCGGTATTTCTCTCGCAAGTACATCCATCATAAAAATGTATATTTATGCGTACTTCCGTTACCTTGCAACAAGAGTATACATATGTATATTGTTACGACATGCCAACTCCCGAGTTCTCTTTCTCTCGTTCCTTCTCTAAGGTCTCAGTTACCTTAAACTTACTCCAGCCATGGGATACTCATGGAATACGAAAGATGCTCCGCGATAGTACTATAAGAGTATCTCCTACTTCTTCAACATCTTTCTTTTCTTTATGCCTTGTTCGAATCGCATGATCTAAGCTTTTATTTTCTTAAACGATATTTTCTTGAATAAACACTTTACTGTCAGTTGCACGTAAATAATAAAGAGAAAACGTACCTACGTATCACTCGAGTGACTCAAATTTTACATTAATTACGTTCATGCAAATGGAACTTCTCAGGGCTCGTGGTCAGACGCGACGAAATTTTAATTCAACGTTTTGCGAGATTGCCCTTAACGCGAAAGTTTGTCTCCGCATGGAGACTCATCTAGGTAGATACGCGGATAGGTCGGTTGGTTGCTTACTTGCATGCTGCTAGATATGTATGTTGGCGACGCTGCTTGCGAAACGTCGTATGTTACGCGCGGAGAAGTACAACTGCGCTGGCAGACACGTGAAACCACTCAAAATGGTAATACGAAAGTTCAAAGACTTCCTCGTGGCTGTTCGTGCTATGATAATTTCGGACCCTCCGATACACACACGCGGCTGTTTTATAATTCAGACGAGTTACCGTAAGAACACCATCTTCTTTCGACTCGATTTAATGAATTTTTTTACATCCAATAAATGATATACACTCCTGAAAATAAATTTTTGATCTAAATAACGTTATGGGATAATGAAAACTAATGTGAAATAATTCGATCGATAAAATTAATCTAATTATTAACGAAACAAACTCACGTATCGCGTTTAATAGAATTTCATTTTGTTTAGATATTTCGATAACTAGCTATCCAATTTTCCTTTTTATAAATAGATACGAGAATTATAATTTATACATCAATTATATTCATCTAATAATTCAAACGTTACCGATATTTCCTGTACGTAAAAGAGAGCAATATCAGCTTTTAATTATATCTATTTCGTTGAAATCCATCGATCGAGAGTCCATTTCCAATTCGCCCGGGTTTAAATCTGTTATTTTTGATTCGCATTTTCGACAGACGTTCCATCTATAAAATTCATCTAAAGTAAAGGAAAAACTATTTAGATATATATACATATATATTTTTTTTTCTCGCTAGTACCGCTAAAAATATATTTGCAGAATCTTACTGAGTAAAGAACACAACGACGCACAAGGGTCTGCTTTGATCAAGCTGCGAACGTTTCGACTAACTTTCCAGAAACGCGTTGCTGCTGCTGCTGCTGCTGCTGAAAGCAGTTGGAAAACTTTCGACCGCAAGGACACCGAGAGCTACTATGTATACTGCCAGAGAATAGAACGAAATAGAAGCACGTTATCGTCATTTGTATCCTCTCGCAATGCTCGCATAAATATTAGATAGGTACCGAAACACATGCGTGTTCACCCGTACATATATCATATCCATAGTTCGCGAGACAACGGACCAAATTGCGTATTAATATTAAACGTTCAGGAAACTGTAGATGTATATAGATCACGCATACACCAAGACGTCTGCGATAATATAATAATAATAATAATAATAATTCAGATAATGCGGAAGGAAGTTTGTGCAAAAGATCATGCAGTAAATACGATTCAATGCTTACCGTGGTTACCCAGAATCGGGCTGTGCGCGATCTATTTGCATGAATTAACGAAAAGAGGAACAAATATTTTGATAATAATTGTAAAAATTAATAATAATAATAATAATAATATTTTAATTTAATATATTATTCTTAGATACGACTTGTGTGATCAACCTTATCATTCTACGTAATTTTACGTAACAAATATAATTGAAAAAGTTCAAGTATTAATTGTAAATTATCGTATGAATGAAGTACCCAGCATTGATTAGCCATTGTTTATACGTCCGTGAAAACGATCACCGAGGTGAATTTTGTAGGATCGTTTGGTCGTTTCGAAGGTACTCTTAGGGAATTTATCGTATCTCGCCGACGGGTACTTGCATCTTTCTCTCGAAAATCCCAAGAGCGTCGCTTGACCTTTCGGTTAACGAAAAACACGAGAGCAATAGGAAAATCGATTGGAAAGAAAAAAGAAAGGAAAGGGGAAAAAAAGAGAGAGAGAGAGAGAGAGAGAGAGTCGATCGGGAATCGTCTGTAAGATTTCTTTTTCTATTCTTTCTTCTTCGTTTTTTTTCCATGGGTAATTAATGACGAGCAAAAGAAAACTTTGGCGATAAATGTAAAACATATCCAATTCGATAGATAGATAAAGAAAAAATAAATATAAACGAAAAAGATCAAATCGTTGACGAAGATGTCAACGAAATTGTTGAACGTAAGAGAAGTTTAGAAAAGGAGTCAACTGTAAAGAAGAAGAAGAAGAAGAAGATAAGAGGCAAAGAGCCGACGGAAATCGCGAGGAAATTACGAAGGGCTTTTAAAAGGACGCGTTTTCGCATAAATAATTCATCGAGCACGCGATCTCGAGTCCGTACGCAAAAGGAGGCAAGTTCTTCTTCTTCTTCTTGTTCTTCTACTTCTTCTTGGAAGGACAAACCCTGACGACGTCTAATACAGCTTGCCGCTTTTCGCGAAGATCTTCACGCGGTTTCCACCCGCGAGGCAAATCCTCCCGCTAAAGTTTGGAATTTGTACGCACAATTATGTAAATGCTGAAAGACTCTCCCTCTCCCTCTCTCTCCCTCTCTCATACGATTTAAACTCTACTTGTAAAGCTCTATGAAAGCTCGTTTTCGCTGCTTGCTTGTTACCTTTTGTAAGTACATTCGTAAAAAAAAAAGAAAGAAAAGAAAAGAAAATTCGTGTAATCTTGACAAATAGAGCGTACAATTCTGCAACCGTGACTGAATAAATATACGGAACTGTGAGAAGGGTTTAAAAGAAACAATTTAAGGCCGCCACGGAAGTTGGAAAAACTAAGTTGAGGGAGAAAACAACTTTGATTGAAATGAATAGTGCCCATCGCCAGCGACGTTCTATTTGTACTGATTTTTCCTGTTAGCCGATGTTCCAAGAGAAGGAAGAAAGATATCGGATTCTAGTCGGATTTGTAATCCTCGACGAATTGATAGCGAGAGTTTTCTACCCGTTTACGGTCGTCCTACGACGTTTCATACGAAAATCGATTCGCAAGGACACGCGAGAATGTATTTGTTCCGTTCGAGAAACAAAGTCGGTGCAAGTTTTATCGCTGGGAAACGCAGACGTGAGACGTTGGGAAGTGAAAAAGAAGGAAAAGTCGAAGGAATTGGGAAGCTGGAGGAGGAGGAGGAAGTGGTGGAGGAGGAGGAGGAGAAGGCCAGATCCCCGGACTTTGCGGCTTTACTTAAGGATTCTATTTGTAGTAAATATTTAATGACAGAACCGATGGAATTTGCTGATCAATGTAAACCCTCTTTCAAGTCGTCCGACTACCAAACGAAACCTACTCGTGCTCTGCGCCAACTTTTCCTTCTATACTTTGCTAACATAACCTGCGGGAAACATAAGGAAGACGTTGACGTTTTACTCCTCCCCCCAACTTTATTTTTTTCTCCCCGATCGATGCTTTTCTATATCCGGATGAAAATCGAGATAAATAGATTGATGGTTAGATGGATGGCGGGGGCAGAAAGATTTGTCGCTTTGCGAGCTACGTTCTCGCGGTTGCTTCCGATTTCACGATCCACAGTTGCCGTCTATCAACTGAATTTATTGATGTTTCCATGAAAACGTTCGACCATTTTCATTTCCATTCAAAGTTTGTTCCTACCTTTCCCAAATATGAGTTTATAAAAAACTTCAGCTATATGATTGTAAATACTTCATCCAAAGTAACACTTTATATACGCGGTGTCTCCAAAATCACTTTACCGAACTGAAAAATTATACATTCTATTTGGCAACGTACGAAATAACATTTACTCGCGTGGAATACATCCAAATATTTTCTATATATGTAAGAGAAGAGCAGTTTTTTTTTTACATATAGGAAGGCTGAATAAGTTCGGAGCCTGTCGTGCCGAGAGGTGCAAAAAAAGATGCCTATTTTGATATTATAATTTAATAAAGATGCGATATTATTGCGGGAATAGAATTTTGTCTGTAATTTTACCATTTTGCCGCGAAGATAAAAGAAAACCGTTACCCATCTTTATATTAAGTATACTCGATCATTTCTGAAACGTTCCGTCTAATTATAAGCATGACAAGAAAAAGAAGTAGTTATAGAAAATAAAGAGTCTCTCGGAGCGTATAATTTATAGAATAAAATGTAATTTTCAAAGAAGACAGGGTAATGATTTGCCATTACGAACGAACAGCTACGAATTAAAGCTTCCTTCGAATTTAAAAGTATGCAGACTCATGCCCGAGCTCGTATTCAACTTTGAGCACGATATACGCGTACGATTTTCGCGTACGTGTGTTCTCTCACACCTGCACCTTTTTTTTTTTACTCTTTCGAGAGGGTATAGGTCTTACTAACGATAAAATACGACCCAGAAAGAAATGGCGTACACGTGCGCGTTCCAAGCCGAAGCGCCAATACCGTGCTACGAATTTCTTGCCCTAACTATTATAGCTTTTCTCTCTCTTTTTTTACTTTTTTTTTTCTTTTTTTAACGAGAAATTCAAGCCGAACGGCGAGCCGTAGACGCGACTCGCTTTCCAATGAACGTTCGATCTTCCTAAGATCAGTTTTATATTCTCGTATCTTTTATCTTTTTGATCGTACCGAAAAAGTTATGCTTTTTAATAAAATAGACGTATAAGAATATCTTCTAGGTAGGTAAATATAAATATGTAAATGAATACTCGTATGTACGTAGATATTTTAAATCGAAGTATCTCATTAAAACAAACATTCAACATGTGGACAAATTAGCATAACAATAAATGACGTAATTGCCTTAATTAATGAAATATTATAATGACATACTTATTGGAACATAGTATCGCATTAATCGATTCTCCGGGAATCGTAACTCTCAATCGTTCGATCTCGGCAATGAATTAAACTGCCAGAAAAAAGAGTAAAGCCTCGTAGCCGAGCTAATGAAATTAAATCGTTAATTAACGAACGGCGTGTACGCGATTGGTGGAACGTATTGTCAAAGTGTCTCGTTAAACGTTGGTCTACCGAGTGGCCAGATAATTGGCAATCGTATTATTGCGTTCGCGATCACGCAGCGTTACGCTACGATCGGTTTCAAAAATAGGGCATTGATGAGATTCGATCGTAAAACGTTTTCGAATCACTGAATCGGTCCTAACGAACCTTCGAGATATTTAAATGAACGATGGAATATACCTTGGATAAGCTGAAATAGTCGACATCTTCGCAGGATCCAAAATAAAGTGCAATTTTTCCGACTGGATCGTTTGAAACGGCAAGCCGGAACTATTTGACGTTGAAATTGGATCGTTGAACGAAAAAGCATATTCCTCGGTATGACACCATACTCTCGGTTTGCGAGCGTCGTGCATTTTACTCGATAAACTAACCGATCGGCTCGAAGCGTGTACGAAACGTTTAGAATCTCGATTACGACTGAACGCGTAACGAACGATTTACTCGAATGAACTAACGTAAATACGTCGGAGAACTATAGAATCGCGTCTATTAAAGTCACAAAAGGGAGGAACTCGATCGTAGAATGATCATTCGTTACGCTAAACTAACCGCAAATGAGCGTGTCTCGGTACCGAGGCATTAACGTTGGCGCGGCCAACTTTAAAAACAGGTTTTAAAAGTCAGCCGGACTTTTATAAAAAGAAGATAGAGCATTCATTTGATGGATGAAGGTAAAAAAGGAGGGGCAGGGGGAGGGAATTGGATTGCATCAACAAACGACAAAGTTAGCGAGAAAAGACGCGTTTGCTTTCAAGACGGTTGAATTTCTCCGACGAATCTCTTCCATTTCTTATTAATGGTTTTTCAGAAGATGAAAGCAAAACTTTTCCTAATGTTTTTTCCTTCCCTTCGAAGATGCACTTTGATCGCTGACAAGTGCATGCGTTCGAGCGGAATTTTATTTCGATAAAATATGCGTGACAGCGTTGTTGCTCAATCGCAAGGATAATTATCGATGTAAAACTATTTAAGTATTTCTTTTTTATTGCTTCGCGAGATCTACACAATTTGATTTTCTCAATATTTTGACCTTATAATTCTGGTTTTTTCTTGCGAGAGATTATTGGAAAGATTGGCGCACCTAAAGGTGAGAATATCTGGAGCGTGGATAGGCAAAGAGGTAGCTGGCGGGCTCTCGTGATGCTGATATCGGAGCAAGAGAATTGCAAATTCCTGAATGGCATGCCGAGAAGAGTTCTCCTAGCGAGTTAAACGAATCAAGAGAACGAATTGAAATGCTCGCTATGTTATTCTCTGTATCGAACAATGCGGCTGAATGAGAACATTAAGAGTAACTTTTCGGGTATGCGAGCGGAAGAACTTATTCCGATGTTTTCATTGTCTTATCATTTTCGTATCTCGCACTCATTCAAAAATATATTGGATTATTGGCCCGCGAGGTAATAAAAAAAAAACAATAGCTATGTTTTATTTAAAAGAAAAAGTAAAAATAATAGCGTAAGAGGTGGGAAATAGAACGAGTTGATTATAATTTCATTAATCACGCTATACTATATTTAGAATACTATCATTTTCCGCGAAATTTCTATATTTTAATTGAAACTAAAATTAACGACCAACTCCCACATTTACTGTATACCTAACTGATTGAAATCGTTTGGATGTATTGAGAAGGTTTCCAAGTGTCCGTTCCAACGATCGTTTCTGTATTCGGCATCCTTTCCTGTCGATCTAGAGGAAATTATTGGACACACATAAAGAGGAGGCGAGTCCATACAATCGCGTATAACATACGTAAATGTTCGCTCACGTACACGTGCCAAGAGTTATCGAACGAGCTCAGAGATGGTGTATATGAGTTGGTCTATGTGACGCAGTTTAACACGACGAAAAGTGGGCGGAGGTTGGTTACGAGTGTGTTTGAAATTCATGAGCTCCCGAGGGAAGTTTTCGAGAGAATGTCTAGAGAGAAAGAGGAGAGGAGAGGAGAGGAGAGGGGAGGAGAGGAGATGGAAAACCTTGCCGAACAAACTCGTATCACTTGATGAGAGAAGAAAAGTGGGATGACGTTAGCTTTAGCTTCATCCAATCGAAAGAACAAACCACTAATTGTGAGAGGTTGCTCTTCCTTCTTCCCCGCTTAACTCGTTTCACGCGAGTTTTAAATCTTCCATCGAGTAATCGATGTCCGAAAAGACTTTGGAAAAATTCGATTTGACAAAATGCGTATAATATATAAATCAGATTATCTCGCGAAGCGTGTAACGTTTTAGTTATACGTCATTTACGCGCTGATAGATTCGCTCTCCTGTCAAGATTTAACACGAACAAGCACTCGATTCCCGGTGCGTACAATGATCGCGTTAAAAGCTTCCTCGAATTTGACACGAGATAGAATCTTTCGTATAAAGAACGAAAAAAAAAAGAAAAGAAGAATGGAAAGAAGGAAAGGAAACGACGACGACGTTATATTTTGGTTTCTCTTGGTCGGAAGAACGTTCGGAGCGTTTCGACCGCAATGCAGTAAAGCCTCGATTATGCGCCGGCAAATTATCCGCCCTGCGGATTACCGCAGAACTTGCGTACACCGCGATGTTATGCTGTCGTTATTAAACCAGATATTGTACAAGTAAATTCCATTAAGGTTGGATGTATTCATAAATGAAAAATAAAACGTAAGGCGATTCCTTTCATGATACGTTTATAAACCCCCAACGAAGACGATTTACTTTAATGAACTTTATCTCTGCGTGAAATAATAACCAAAAAAAAGAAAAAAAAAAAGCTAAAATAAAATCAAATAAAATAGATAAAATGAATCTTTTATCACAGACGTATTCGCGATTCGATTTTCAATCTATCGGACCCCACGACGTTTCTAAATGTAAAGAGTTTTCTTTTTTCTTATCGAAGATGCGCGAGATATTGGAAAGATTCATAAGACGTGTCTTTGCAAGTTTTCTTCAAAGCTCGAAGGAAAAAGAATTCTATATCTCTTCCTCGATGGGACCTACTAGAAACGCACATACTCGCATTGCGAATAGGAATCTCATCCGAGCTGCCAGCAAGATTGATAGCGACGCCTCGATGCTGGGTATCCGTGCTCCTCGCCATACAAATCGATCCTTCTCTTAGAATCCTGGACAAAGTTTAGGAGAATTTCTAAAGCGACGCCACATTTTTCTCTTATACGAAACTCTCTACAAAATGGAATATTTCATGTCCGAAGAGAAAATAATTTTCGAAAAAGTATACATATATATATATGTGTGTGTTATAATTCAGTTAATTCGTGATATTAAATGAAATCATTTGTCGTCGAATTGTTTGAAAGAAATGATCCTTTTTCTTACCGGAATATATCTGTTGTCATTATAACTTTATCTTACATTAATTACAACAGGGTGGTGCACTTTATGTTAGCTCGCTACTTTCATGGTGTAAAGTCTCTCTAGTTGGAGATGAACCTGGCTCGTGCAGTTCAAAGGAAAGATTTTCCGTCCTTGTCTTATTCTCACTTCGCCAAGCTAACCAGCTCCCTAGTCTGCGTACTCTCCAACTGGATATCACTATTAATTAGTGCGAGAATTGTCTTCGACTCCAACGTGTGGATCCTCGAGGGATGCTAATTACCATCAACTTACACATCCTTAACTAGTTCCAATTACTAAACTATTGTAATCGCGCGCTCATATTTTATTTTTACTCCTCGACGTTTCAAAAGAAAAAAAAAAAGAAACAGTTAGAATCAACAAGTGAATCTTATTCAAACTTGAATTATCTTGAAAATTACACAAATCGAATTACATAAATACCTCCGTTCCTTTGCTATATTTCCAGAAAGCACGCGAGAATACGATCTAACGTAAATAAATATATTGCTGTGTATTATTCTGCAGTTTGTTTTTGTCCGATTTCATCCTATTTTTTTCTTTGACGACGTTGAAAATGACGTTTCTGATGAAATATACAATTGAAAACAATACGATTAAATTTTGCAACGTTTTCTCTTATTTCATCGAACTTCGTATCGACGTGAATTTATTAAAATTCCATCTTCGATGTCAAAGCTTTGTCCTGACCGACGAAAGTCACGATCATAAAAGTATGAAGAAAGTCAAAGGTAGATCTTTCGAATTTCTTTCGGTATTCGCTGTAGGAAAAACTCAATCGCCATTCCTTCTTGAAGTTACACGAGAACCCAGATATTTCTTCCTATTTTTATTTCCCATAACATCCTCAGAAATCCCAGAAAGAACGTCCTTCTCTACGGGTCCTTTAAAAATGCAATAATCCCACTCGCAAAGCTCTCCTAAATATTGTAACGGAGCTTTTAAAAGCCTTAAGCTCGACGTTCGCGTGGCTGCTGTTAGAAGAGGTATTTCGATTAAGCTGCCATGTTACACGATCACGCGTGCTTAAAGGCAACGCAAACCGATAATGCAACTCTCGTTAATGTATCTCATCTACCTTAATCCATTACCTCCCTTTTCTCTCTAACTCAACTTGTCTTCTCTTCCTCTCTCTTTCTCTCTCTCGTATGTTCTCGATAATACAACCTACGTTTCGAGACATAAATTAATTATAAATATATAGTTCATCGTTC
The DNA here is from genome assembly GCF_010416935.1 of Polistes fuscatus. Lineage (NCBI taxonomy): Eukaryota > Metazoa > Arthropoda > Insecta > Hymenoptera > Vespidae > Polistes > Polistes fuscatus. The sequence goes on along the minus strand of NW_025112997.1, from coordinate 17,641,946 downwards.
TTATCTAATTTATTTTTTAACTAAATAAATGCATATTATTTGTACGCTATATTTTGATTACTTTTACTCAATGTTTACTAGAGTCGTTAGACTCTAGAGACTTTTCGTTTATATATTAATCGTGATAAAATACTCGAATTTTTACGAAATATCTAGTATATTTGTATTAACTGTAAACATCGATTTTATGTGGATGTAAATATATACATATTTATTGAAATACATGAAATATTTATGTATGTACGAGTGTTTTATACACAGGATACGTTACTTTCAATAATATAGCTAAATATTTCCGATTCTATTGACTCGATAAAGCAAACGTTTTAAATAAATGTTTCTAAGTTTACAGACGGAAATGTAATATGCAACAGAACTATATTATAAAAAGAACTGTAATAAATGGTTCGAATTGAAAGCAATATTATATTTGAAGTGGAATAAAAATTGTAGAGAATATCGATAAGAATCCAACGAGAGTATCTTTTTTTTCTTATGTTTAACAGAGTTATATAACATTTTAAAGGTAATATAAATTTTCCTCCGAAGCTCGCACAAATAAGAATCAAAATTTCTCGTAGATAAAAATATCACAAAGAAAGTACACATGTATATACGTATCATCGGTGGACTTTATGCATGTAATGTTCCATTTCCTTGTGAACTAGTCTTTTCGATAAATACTTGAAAGGTTAGCCACGAGCAGAACGAGAGGAAAGAAGTAGAGCGCAGGTGGTTTTGCTATGCCAATAGCAGTTTTCCTGATGAACCAATACATAAATAAAAACTCGACTCGTGTTCGTGAGACTTGAGACACTATATATATATATATAAAAAGATTCTTCGTATAATTTTTCCGATAAATTTTCTTAAATTAATTAGATCTGACCAAACTCTCGTGCATTTGAAACGTTAAATGTTACATTTGAAAAAGAAAAAAATTGTGATATATTTTTTATTCAGTCAAAAGTTGCTACTCGTCAAAAATGAATAAAAATATAGAAGAGAAATTCGATACGTTGTGAAATTTTATTACAAAAAAAGGAATAATACGGTTCAACGTATTAAAAAAAATTAGCGACGTTTATGGAAACGAGGAGGAATCAGTACGTGTAACGTAAAATTGGTTTAAATCTTTTTAATCTGGAAATTTAGATGTCGTGGATACAGCTCGTCGACGAATCACTGCTTCTCTCGCGCGAAATATATATAAAATTATACATTATACATTATATACTATAAATATATAAGTTTTATATAATATAGTTAAAGTTGTATATATTTTTAATGTATATTTTTAAAAGTATATTTATATTCCTCAGTTGGATAAATTCTAGATAATCATTGATTCCGTTCGACTGAAACGTCGATAACGAAATGTCAATTCGTTATACGGACGGTATAAACGCAATTATATTTGATTTATAAAGTTTCTACCAAAATTATTTCGATGGAAAACTCGTTCGTTATAATCGATAATTTAAATAAAGACGCTTGAATCTTTGAACTTATATTACAACCTAGAATATCGATAAAATATAAACTATATTAAATAAATTTAATATTATTTCCGTTTGTCTCTCTCGAATTTAAGGGATCATTCTAAAATAAAATTTTAGAAAAATTAATCTTTTACACATACTGTTGAAAATGCAGTACTTATATTTGGAAACTAAAATTTTCATTATTTTGACATTTGTATGGCTTGAAATCATACCGATACAGTAAAATTTGAATGCGTTTTTTTTTAAATATAAATTATCGACGTTTCTTGAGTAAGAAAAAATTATAAAATTGTTACGTACACCATTAGTTACAATTAAGACTAAAATTATAGTAACAACCACATAATTAAATATGCTGCTTGATTAGAATGATCCTTTTGAAGAAATTTTCTTCTACCAATGATAGAAAAGTATGTCAAATTGTAAATATACTTACTTTTGGTACGTTACCATAATGTCTTTCGAATCGTTTCCAGTTGGCTTAAAGCAGAATAGATCCTAAAAATATAATAAAAGAAAATTAAAATAATATTGATCCAAAACCAATGCCACGAAAATTTCATGCACGATCATAAATCATAAATTACAAGAAAATCAAATCGATTTTCGGTGGCTATCCATTAACGTCGTTATAAAATTATATCGAATGAAAATCGCTATTGGAAAATTTCGGTAATTTGTCATTTTAGAGACAATTTTTCTTTGATCTAATTAACGTGCTACTTTCGCGAGATCGATTATAAATGTAAATTTTCAAATAGTTCAAAAACAATATATATTATTTATACCTATATGTTAAAATATTATAATAAAGATAGAGGAAGAAGAAGATAGAATAATTAACGATGAATATACTGATAAGAGCGGAGACCTCTATTATTTGGCTCATGCTCCAGCGGTTAGGCAAAGACTGACTCACGCGACAATCTATTGTAACACCCGTCTGAGAGTAAACAAAGGAGACCTGTTTATAAGCGAGAATAACGATAGACGTGGAATACAATATAAATATAAATATACTCGAAAGAGAAAACATTGTATTAAATGAGTATTTGTATTAAATGAGACGACAAACGATGATATCGATTTATTCTCCACATTATCTCATTTTTATTCCACCAATTAATTTCATTTTTAACCAGTAGATAAATTTCTTCAAATATATATACCATCCTTGAGATATTGTTTACACATATCATTTTCATTCAATGATTTGATGAAATCGTAACGAAGGACTGACGTAATAAATAGAGAATTGATAGATTAATTACTTCTATTATGTTAGAAACTCATCTTATCGATTGTTCTCTTCTATAATATCAGCCTTCTTCCGTTTAACAGATTCATATCTCCTGAATTGTCATAACTAGATCGTTATGGTTTTGGTAGATCTTTTGTCGTGAATATTAGGTGGACCTGTCTCTCGCAATTTCCGTCCTTTGAATGTGAATGACAATAACGCGTAAATCCGTGCTTTACAAAAATCCCTTGCAACCACGATTGAATCGTTAGGTCGGTTATTACATCACTTGGTTATTTTACAATTAGTTGGCATATGCCATCCCTCTATCTTTTCCTCTCTTCCTTATTTTTTATATATGTGTATGTATAATACATCACATGCATGTATCGAAATCGAAAAAAAAATAAAATATTAAAAGATCGATAAATAAATGAAATATTCATTTCCGGATAGATTCTGAGAGAAAGAGAGAGAGAAACGGATCTATTCTGATTCGCTAGTATTCAAATATTTATATACTGTCCATTATATTTCCTCTATTTATTTATTTATTTATTTGAAATAAAAGTGATACAAGTAAAAAAGAAAATCTAATATTATTATTTTATTAAATATAGATATATGTCATATACGAATTAAGTAAAGGCATCGGTTTGGAGAATGAGAAGATGAAAATGTTCTCTTAGATCTTAAAGGGATTTACATTCGTTTACTACGCTCTAAATTCTCTTGGTGGAAACATTGGAGGAAACATCGGATTACGAAGGACTCTCCTCGAACATTTACCAAAGGTTTCTCTTCTCGTCGTAGGTAAAACATTGGGAACGTTGTGATAAATCCACTATAATCGTACCACCGACCTGTTTATAAGCATAGTATTCGAAAAAGCCTACGAACCATTATGATTTTCGAGATTCGAGTAATCGATAAGAAAATTGATCATATTTATATACCGGCTGAATCAAGAAACTCGATTAGCCTAAACTATTCTTCGTTGTTCAAAATATAAACTATCGATTATTTCAAATCGATTATCGAAACGAATTTGCGTCCCAATTCATTCGGATAATCGACGCTGTGCTATATTTCTATAAATACGCACATTGTCTAAGAGATGAGTAGAAAACGATGGGAAAAAGATAATATGAAGAATTGCTTTCTTCTGAAGTATTTGTTGAGACAGAACAAACGTCTTTCATGGTTCGCTTGATTTCAAGGAAGAAACGACCAAGGAAAAAAAAATGATAAAAAGAAAGCGAGAAAGCGTAAGAAACAAAGAGAAGAGAATACTATTCTTTTTCTTCTTTTCTCTTACCACCTCACCTCCTCGCCCTATCCATGACTCATTTTCATTGGTTTCTTTTTTTTTTTTGTTCAAAATAAACAGGGTGGTCGAAATAGCATAGAAGAAGTGCTCGTTTGCGGTTTTAGACGAATCCTATAAGAAGTGCTTGCGGTATTACCGAGCTTTCTGCGAATATCGTTAAAGCTTTCGTCCGAGGAAATAGCGAAAACCGCGATATAAGCCACAATCGTGGAACGAAAATTCCGTTAATAAGAATTGCTTTAAAAGCAGAGTCACGTAAATGCCAGCAACACAGATTTAACATTGATCCTTCCGAAAACTATACGATATATTATACACATATATTCGTTATATAAGACCGATAAAAAAAAAAGAACAAATTTATAAAAATATTTCAATATTTTTGGTTATAATAAAATAATAATTGTTCATTTTTGAAAATGATCAATACAATAAAAGCGAAAAAGAAAAAAAATAATTGGAACGTATAATTAAAAGAATTCGTTAAAGGTCGATCTTTGATCTGTGGTAACATGCCTTTCGATTGGTTTTTCCCATGGATATTGTAAAATGAGAGAGACAGAGAGAAAGAAACGAGAACACGTGTTTCCCTGATAAAAACGATCCTGTCGATTCAAGCAAACTTTTTAACGGAGTTTATCCAGCGTGTCGCGTCCGATAATTTGGAGTCTCGTTAGTTTGCCCTAGAGCGATCTGTAGGTGGCAGGTGAGGGGTGCTTCGTTGGTAGGGATGGATCGGGAAAGCTCTTTTTCCCCTTTTTTTTCTGTTACACATCCATGTAGATTGGTATATATGTATATACGTAGAAGTGATACCCCTGGCTGGTTAACACGCCGATTCCGCTGAAAAAGCAATAGCTATTGCACTTTTTTTGCATTTCCCTGCGAACCAAGCAAAAGCTACGCACAAACGCTTTCCGATTCGACAAAATACAAGCGAGAACGTTTGAGGAAAATTCGAGAAAACATGGGTGCCTCTAGGTTACGTTACTATTCGCAATTACTGTATTTTTAGAGAGAGAGAAGAAAAAGTAAAAGATACGAGAATCAAAACTGGTGTTATTCCAAAACGTGAAAAACCTTTCAAATGCGTCAAACTAAATTGACCCGTATTCGTTATATATTCGTTAAAAGGAAAAATGTCGAAATATTATACGTACTTCCTGCCGAGATAGAGTTTCCAACGAATAATTCAATTTACCGTCGCACGCTTTTTGATTAAATCGAAAAGATTAAAGTGATAGCTTCCAACGACAAATCCATTATTAAACAAATTTCGATTGGTCAACATTTCTAGAAGGTTGGAAAGGATAAGGAAAAATAGAAAATTCTCTCTCCCCATCTTTCTTAACATTAGATCTTCATTGTACTCGATAAAGTAAACTTTACGTTTTGCGATATGCATTATATAAATTTGGAAAAAGAAAAATTCATTGAAAAAGAGATCTTGGGAAGAAGGACAATGGAAAACAACCTGCGAACTCGATGTCGAGTGGCTTTTAAAAGGGCTCGATTTGGCTTACTCGGTCGAAAACTTTCCAAGAATACGTCATCTCGAGGTCCAGGGCTTTTACGTAACTCTGCTTTCATCGTTTTCTAAGAAACACGCATTTAAAGACTATCGATCGATTTGTTCAATATGCTTCAAAACCTCTTTGCATTTTTAAGACGATGAGAATTTACTAACTCGTCTGTTTCTCTACAATGAAAATATATAAATTATGATAATCTTAAGTTAACAAAATACAGCATAATTTAAACGTATAACTGATCATATTAATGATCGGTCAATAGTGAATTTATATATTTATTGTCGGGTAGATTTTTGCGCTTTACTCTTGATTAGTGATAAATATTTCGCCAAAGGAGTAACGTAAAAATCTTGAAAATACTCTACGTCGATCAAAAATTAAATCCGTCAGCGTTGGCGAACCGTAATGAGAACGACGATGGTAATTGAAATAATTTCAATCGACAAAAAGAAAAAAGAAAAAAAAGGAAACAGAAATCCCAAGCTCGTAATTCCTTTGCGACGAGATTATAACCAGGGGTAAATTAATTTCATTTCATTTCTCGCTTCGAAAATTAATATGAAAATGTATATTAACCTGCTTTCGAAAGTCTTGTCTCGTACAGGAGGGATTTTTTTGTTATAGTTAATTAGTCTACGTTCAAGCGAACGGGTCAACGAGAATCGAATAAAAGGGAGAATGAGAGAGAACGGTGGAGAGTTACATTCACGTTTCAAGAAAACAAGACTTTCTGTAATTATGACGATTTTCATGTAAAACTTCATAAATAAAAACTCGCTAATGGTCATACAAATTAGAAATGTTTAGGATATTATCATTCGTTATTTCAGTCAGTAATTAAAAGAAAAAAGACATTTAAATGATAATGAAATTAAAATCACAAGCGCGAGTCGGCTTTATTTGTCTTTAGTTAACGTTTAATCATAGATACATGATTGATTATTGCCGTTCTTTGTTTCCTTTTTTCGTCGAGTTATAATCGCTTTTGTTCGATCCAGAAAGAGAAACGTTGCTACGTCTGGATGAGCTAGTGCACTGTAAACGATATAAACGAACCCAATGGTCAAAGTTTTCCAACGAAATGGGAAATGTACGAAATAGTACTTGGAAAAAACGTTGAATTCCATAAAATTCGAAAAAAAGGATGAAAAAGAATAGAAATAAACGTTCTTTTCAAATTAAACCAACGATATATATACTCGCTTTGATACCGTTTCTTTCTGACTTTACGTCTTATTGAATTATATTTTTATTTTTTTTATATTTTCTATCCGTTCTTTATGATGTCGCATTTATCTAAAAGAAAACGACGAAATAAAATAGAAATAAACGTATTTAAACTGTAATACCAACGATATTTAATTCGATTCTAGTTTTGTAGAAATTAATCCGCTAGAAATTGGAATACTCTCGTTAAAATCTCACGTCATGATACATCTTTTCTTCTTCTCGTTGGATTTTATTTTTATCTTTGAAATTTTGTATTTATAATTTATTAAACTACATCTATCTCTCTTTATTGCAATAGATTACTATGATTTAAACTGAATGTTACATAAAAATCTCCATTTATTTCCTTACAATTTGTCTATAAAATACTAATATAATTGTACTACCAACTGTCATAAAAGTTTCACAGTATGTCAAATAATTAACGAGAAGTGGAACAAATGTATTAATGCCGTTTTCGATCCAATTTTGTTTAGTGCATTTTTTGCATGCCCAATTCTTGCAATCATTGTATTTAACTTGTTAAATTCGTTGTTATACTCTCTCTGTTACTACCACCCACGATATCCCCGATTAGGTACTCGATGTTAGTATTGTAAAAGACGTTTGTAGAAAGAAGAGTTGACCGTGCATCGGTTTTCTCTTCTTCGAAAGTAGATTGCTTCCAGAAGCACTGCGAGCTTTTATTATCTACGAATATCCCAGCGGAAATCGATGAATCGGCTATCAATCTTAGCGAAGAAAATGGAGTACCGTGCTAGAAAATGGAAACAGAAATGAATCCATCTTTTATAATTCTATTCTTTGCAAATATTCCCTTTGCATATTTGCGAGAACGAGAACGGAATGAGTCGTCTAAATACTCGAATAAAATCTATACCTATACATCCGACAATACAACTTATATGTTAATTAAAACTATCGAATTACGACTACAGTTGATGAGAATGGTAAAAAGTATCAGTTTTGTATGATTTTACGAGAAAGAAAAAAGACAAAAATGCTATGCGTCGGGATAAGACGAGAAGGCAATTTAAAACGATGTATAAGCAATGAGTTATAAAACTCAGAAGGGCAGGAATGCGCACTTGACGCCGTTTTTTACACCAAGTAAAGCCGCAAATGCAACGCGGAATCTGGAAGCAGATTAGGTAGGACGAGTGGCGCTCATTAAAGCAGCAATTAAGCTTTTCCACGCCGAATTTTCGTCTGTACTTTCTCCGTACCGGGTTCCGACCACTTGGCGAGAATTTAGTGCGAAAACGTCGTTAAATGCGTGGAAAGTGTTAACGCGTATATACTACGTAAGGCTGTATAATATATGTCCTTTGTATACTTTCTGTAAACGTGTATGCATTATTTTTGTAACGCAAAGAAACAACTCGCGAACTCCGACAAGCACGTAATTGAATTTTCGCGATTCGGTTGACGCGGCAAAATGTGAAAAGTTAAATCGAGCGTGGAAATAAAATTGTCGTTAGACGAGTTTTGGAGAAATTGATAGTGAAATTGTCCGATAGGTTGCGACGGGATGAAGCGCTTTAACGGCAAAATAAAAACGTTCTATAGGTTTACCGAGAGCCGAAAGCCGAAAGCTTTCTTCGTAAGGTTTCTGCGATAGGTTTCGTAGCTTTAGCTAGAGACTTTGGTAAATTTTACGAAGGATCTAGTATGATCTCGTACGATCGAGTATACATATTGGTCGATTTCGAATCCGAAGGTATTTTAACTCGCGATAAAAGTTAAGACTTTAAATCGAAAAAAATGACCCGTTCTACCGCGAATCGCTCGAGTTAACCGTACAACAAATCTCGACGTGAAACGAATATCGTGGCTTAGGGTAGAAGGCGTTAAGTGAAAACGATTACGTTCAGTCTGCTAGCTTAATCGCACTGAGACGTAACAGTATCATAAACGTGGGAAACGCGTAGACAAGGAGGTTTACTCGCAAGCTTTGCCGGGAAATGACCGCGTTGGGATTTTCGCGGACCGTCTAATTTCTCGTTTGGATGGTCAACTTTTACCATAAGCGGTTGGGAAGCTTAGAATGCCTACGACGATAGAATAGATCTGTGCTATCTTCCCGTTGGAACAATGACGACAAAAAATCCTAATTGGAAGAGATTGCAACGAAAACGATTAAAAACATCAAAGTTTACGAAGAAGCATTTATTATTGGCGAATATACGAAAAGCTAATTAAATTTTCATAATAGTATATTAAACAACTAAAATTTTGTCGTACTCGAGAACAGTCGAGTCGTCCGTGGTCGTCATCGCAGATATTTGCTTTACCTACGGCAAAACGTGCTAGTAAAGACGGCGCCTTATTAGGTTAATTCAATTTAAAGTTCGAGAGAGAGAGCTGTATGCAGATACGACCAAGTTTCTCTCTACCCTTTTGCTGGGTGCTCGTGGACCTTAACCATGCTCGAATGTTTCTTCTTCTTCTTCTTCTTCTTCTTCTTCCTCTTCTTCCTCTTCTTCTTATTCTTCTTCTCCTCTCTTCCATTATGTATCGCTCGTGAAGTTTTTAATTTTTATAACGCTTTCCCCTCGCCGCGTACCGTTTATAAACTTCGTTCTCGGACGAGCGAGCGACTTTACGCGTCGCGATCGTTCCGAGCGTACAATATTAACCAAATTTTTCATGGAAATTCGTCCCTTGTGTACGATTTTCACGAGATCGAAGCGGACGACTAGCGCTGAGAGAGCGACGAAGATAGTCTTGGATGAAAGGGAGATATGGAAACAGAGAGGGAAAGCTTTAACTAGCCTTTAGGAAACTTTGCCATCGGCTCGAGCGCGTCTCGAGACGACCTGAAACTTTTAACGCCCTTCCAACTTCGATCTCCTACAAGAAAAGTCGACAAAAAGAAAGAGAGAGAGATAGAGTAAGAGAAAGAAAGTGCATTTGCGAGAAAATCCTTTCCGAAATCAGCCGTACTTCTTCGAGCGTACTGTAACTACAGGATTTGCCTGCTAAACGTTTCAACGATTCTTTATTCATTGATATATTTGTTAAGATATATCAAATACATTGCAATAATATTTATGGAAGTATAAAAAGTATACAACAAAATGCAGGCAATATATACTGCAAATAAAGAAAAAACTAAACTGAACTATAAATTAAAATAAGTAAAATCCGTATAAATTAGTTTCATTAAAACATCCTTGCTCCCGAGGAAATTTAAATTCAGAATTTTAACTTTTTTAACTTAAGTAATTAATTAAGTTTTACATATTAATTCTAGTATTTACAACCGGTTTTTTAAATTTTAAAACTAGTTTTCGTATTTTACAATCTCATCTTAAAATGCTAGTTTGTAAGTTTCATTTTAAAATATATCGATAAATCTTTGTAACTAGGGCGCGTAATATGGATAGCGTAAATGTTTTAACAAAAAATTTCATCAAACGAACAGACGATTTTTCGACTGGAAACGAGAGTTTTGGTTTGCTGCTGCTGCTGCTGCTGGTGGTGCTGCTGTTGCTGACCTCTTTTTCTCCTCCCTTTTCTCTATTTCTAAAAGAGGAATCGAATAAAATTGATCGCGACCACGAAATCGCTCGAAAAGATGAAATTGCAACTACCTCCGATTCTGGAGTTAACCGTGTAACGGAACGGCCGCGGCGGTAGTTGCGAATTGTGAAACTGTTTCAACTATACCGTGGCTGTTTCTACCGTTTCCCATTGCATTCCTGTGTTCGACCGAGTTCTCTATACAGGATGGGCCTTCATAATATATATACATACCGGGTGTATTTTAACGTACGTAAAAGTCCCTAAGGAAATGTATTCGGAACGTAAGAACATATAGCGAAAACCATCCGAGTGAGCATGCGTTGAGTTCAATATCTTTTCACGAAATGATTAAACGTCCTCTATATATTTTAAAAACGTATCAAACTATCCAGCCGAAATATTCCACAGTTTTTTCTAAGAATACAAATTTATCCTGCGATTGTTACATGCTTTCCTTTCAAATATAAAACGTGTGTCATTCAAAAATATGCAGATAAAGAGATACATCCTTTGACCAATAATAGTTCCCATTTTTTATGATCTATTTAACAATGTGCCTGTCAAAATGCCATGTCAAAATGTGCAACCAAAATGATAAGAATATACGGAATAACCGAGTGCAACAAATCTTCGTTTTTCTTCTTGCTTGCATCAAGAATCAATGACCGACAAACTTTCAGCGACCCTACGAAGCTGTACACGCGAACTCTATAGGCTCTCTCTGTCTCTCTTTCTCTTTTTGGAGTGGCATATAGATTGCCTTTCCTCGCGGTGATCAACCAATGTACAGACTTTAATTACCCACTCGATAGGTTTCTCTTTCATAGCGAAAGCGCTTATGTATTTTGAGATTCGCTTACACGACGCTATATGAAATCTCAAGGGTCGTTTCCTTAATACTACTTGTCCCCCCTGACAATTTACTTGCCAAGGTTTTCTCTTATAGTCTTCCCCATATCTACATATACTGATACATACGTATGTTAGCGTTACTTTGTCAAATTCGTTAATTTGCGTAATGATTCAGATAAACTCAGAAATAATTATACTGACCTACTTAAATATAAAACAAACCGAAATGAATTACTTCAACTAGGTAATATAAAAATTTACAAGCGACGAGTAATTAAAATATTTATAAATTATAAATGTAAATAATTTTCAATATTTTGTGAGTCATGGAAATGTTCGAAAGGCATTCATTTTACGTACCATTTTTATATTAATATTTAGTTGAAACTCCCTAGCCTAGCTTCTCTGAATTGTACAATTTAACGCTGACATATATACACACATGCATATAAATGAATATCACTCACCAGCAGTACACGCACACTCGCGCACATATGCATATCACTTTTGTAACGAATAAAACACGCACGCACGCGTATACGCGAAATAAATCTAATACTTATCTAATATCGTTGTTACGTCTTCCGATGCTCGAAGAAGACTGACGGTAAATACAAAAAAAAACTGTTACGTAGATCAATGTGTTTACAAGTACGACAAAGAGATTTTGAAAAGAATAATAACGACAATAATCGAATGCTTCCACCGCCCGAGGGGTAACGTACGTATAAACAAAACATTAAACGACCGAGAAACCGATGTTTCGATGAATTTAACCTCTACTCATCCCTTCCCTTCTCAGTCGTCGTTCTTCTCTGCTTCCGACTAGACGTATTTGGATGTGTTCTTATTACAGGTACTATACATTTTTATTATACATTTTTTTATCTTATTCACGAAAATAGAATAAAAACGACAATAATCGAATGTTTTCACCGCCCGAGGGGTAACGTAAGTAGATACAAAACATTTAATATCCTTTCAATAAATTTAACCCTTTTTCACCTTTTTTCCTTCTCAGTGACCATTCTTCTCATCTTCTGACCAGACGTGTTTAAATGTGTTCCTAGTATACATATAGATATTATACATTTATATTATATATTTTTTTATTTCATGCACGAAAAGAGAATGATACACAAATTTAAGGATACGTATCGTGTTCCATTTTTTCTTTAGTTGTATGCGTACAACACACAGATATAAATGTTTTTAATGATATCGACGACCCGGTTTTTTCGGCCTAGCGTTGAACTTTCTTATTCTCCTTACTTTCTACGATGTAAAAGTGACGAAGCAAAAAATGAAGCAACTGTTTTACGAAGAATGCCACGTGGATTGATAAAGAATAATAGAATATTGGTTTAAACGAATATATGTATGATACCTTTATATATATAGAGAATATATAGAAATACAAAGAATATAAATATGTAATGAATATAAAAGTTGAATTCTTAGGTATGAAAAACGGCGAATCGAAAAGAAAAAAGAAAAAATGGAGAATCCTTCTAAAAAATGGCAATAAGTCTTGCGTAAACAAGACGATGACTATACGAGAAGGTACTTTCTCATGTCGATTAATCGAGCGACTCGGAAAAGAGGACCTTTATTTACCGAGCACTTGGTTAGTTCCGTGTAGAAAGAACGATACCACGTACAAACGAGGTTTGTGACCCGGAAAGGAAAGACGAACGCGGGGAAGTGCCCTCTCCTAAAGTTTACGACGAGCTGTGAGAAGAGCAAAGACTTTCTAAGTTCGCCTAGATACATCGAAGATCTCATAAATGGCTTTACTCTAAATTTTCGAAGAAAAATTACATTTGTTCCTTCCTCCGTCCAAAGTCATCGTAGTCGAATTGAAATCGTCGGACGTTAAGAAATTGGGGCAATCAAATTTCATACAAAAAGTTACAATATTTTGATATTAAAATGATTCGAAATTTCTTCTTAATAACGTGACGACGACAATCTCTTTCTCAACCTCAAATGAATTGTGAAAGAATATTACGAAAGAAATTTGTACTTTTTCGCGCGCGCAATTTTCTAACTCGCGTTCTCGTAATGTTAGTTTACGGAGATAACCATAATACTAATTATATACAAGAATTTCCGATAATTTCGTTAACGCGAGAACGATGCAAAGAAAATGTTTTTACCAACGGCTCATTACTGCTGCAATTTTTAATAATAACGAGGGTCATTAAAAATATCATGCCTCCGACGAATCTGATAAGCCGCGCGACGATTTCGGGAGCACGTGCTAATAACCGAGCAAAGAAAAAAAAGATATAATAAAAAAAAAGTATATAGAATCACCCCACGTTTGCATAATCTCTCTCGCTTATATATCGTTTAGTTTTCGTTTCCACGCGAACAAAACGTCATGACTCGGAAAAATAAGTTTCGGAATTTCTTTTAATTTTACTGAAGTTTACTGAGAAAAAAAAAGAAAATAACAGTGACCGTGATTGTCATCGGACTTCTCTTAAAATCATAGCATCAATTTATCGTTTAAAAAATAAAAAGATCCAAGCTACGTAAATTCTTGCGAATTCTTGTTATTTTACAAATATTGCTCCTTCTCTCTCTCTCTCTCTCTCTATCTCGAATTTACTTCTACAAGGGAAATGACATTGGATGTCGCTTGCTGAATAATCCTTTTATCCGGGATAAAAGGAAAGGAGAGAAATTTCTTTCCGCATCGATAAAAATAAAATCCGACGTATTTTCTGGTCGATTTTTAAACGAAGAGAAACCTTTCCCCAGTAAGATGAACGTCGTAGGACAATGCGACGAGAGAACGCGCGACCCTTTTACTTCCTTTTCGAGCGAGCTAGAATATCGACTTTCCATTGCAAGGATCGTTTTTCAAACGTATTTTTCTCGCTTTTCGCTGTGCGAGACGCTCTTGAAGATCCTCGTCATCGTCGCTTACGAGTTGGCGAACGAAAGTTGACGATGACGTCACCGAGGTGCTTTCGAACTCGTGTCGCCTACGTACAGACTTAATACATACATACATACATACATACATATATACATACATACATACATGCATACACGACTTTCACCGAACGAGCTCTCGCTGTCGTCTCGAGAATACTTTGAGAATATATCAAGCATATATATGTTCATACACATATAATCTTAGCACACACATATGCATATAGTACTTACAATCGTGGAATTCGCATCGACGGAAGGAGAGACGAGAACTCGTGAAAGCGATTAAAGAGCTGACGCCTGAGAACCCGTCTGACCCTGACACTGACGAACTTCCTGCCTTTCGAAAGGGCAATGCGAGATTGATTCGCTACTGCTTTAAACTTTACACCATTCTCTTTTGTAGCTCCTCAGACGCATTCCTTCTATCCGACAAAGAACAATTTAGACCACGCTACTACCCATTTCATTTTAATCTAGACGTCTAACTTCTTACTTCCCGCTTTAATTCACTTTATTCTACATCTTAACTAATATTCTTTCTCTTCTTATTCCAGTATCTAATTAATTTCACGAAATGCGCGCAGTTAAAGTATGAAATTGAGATTTGCTTCGAAATATAAGATAAAAATATTCCTCGATATTTCATTGGATAAAATTATCTATACTGGGATATCGTCTATCTCAGTGAAAAATCTTCTTTCTCTCGTCGTCCAAGTACATATATGTAAATACATGGATGAATATTCTGAACGAGATATATGTATGTACACATATACGTATACTAACATAAGAGAAATTTTTGCTTCTCTCTTTCCGTCAACGGAGTGCCGGCAAGATCAATATTGTCGGAAGAAAATTGACCACGTCCCATATGACGTTCTTTTCCCAAATCGAGCACGCTTCTTCTTTATAATTAATATCTTGTCTCGCGTGGTCCATGTCTTTTCTTCGCTAACGTTTTATGACTATCGATACCGGACGCGATAATGAAAATGAATGGAAATGAAGCGAGAGTGGCGAGATGAAAAAACCCTCTGAGAAAAAGAACGAGTATCATTCTCTTTCTCTTTTCGCATCGATATGCAAAGCTCTCTCTCTCGTATATATATGAATCAATTAATACGGATGCGTTTTTCATAAGATAACAGAAAAATCTCATAAAGAATATCGACAAAGATGAAAAATAAAAGATGAAATCGTTTCGCGTTGATCGAACTACGAATCGAATATTGTTACGTTCTTTTGCATTTACATTTCTTTTCTATTCTACAAACGTATATCGTTATTTACTATACTTTACCGTTTCCTCTTTTATTAAATAATAAATATATCTACGTTTGCATAAAGAAATACTTCTATACTTCATTTTTTCTTTCCATATCTCTCTTAAGATCCAGCCGGATGATTTTATGAGTAATGCAAAAATGTATACATATTTCATTTGATGAAATATCAATGTCGAGAGTTTGAATCAAACTTGTTTTTCCCGTTATTCGAAGTAACGTATTGAAATCATAGAACCGAAGCTAGTAACAACTTCGACTATACTCTCTTTTTCGTATCGAGGTAGACTTTGAATCGATGAATGACACACGGAAAGTATGTTAGGAATAAAAAAAGAAATGGATAAAAAAAAACAACGCACTCTCTCTTTCCTAAAAACTATTCAATGGGTCTGTCGTTATCTTTTTAGCTCGCGTGCATCGAAACGCTTTCCATTGAACGTCCCCCATGGAAAACTCGTTCTCGCCTTTCGCGGTTCTCTTCGTATATAGCTTGTGTCACGCTCGGAGAAATATGGAAAACTGACGCGTTCAAAAGTTGATAGAGGGAGACGTAAATCTCACAGGATTCCGGGTACTTCGGATAACGAGTGCGCATCACTCGTGGCTCAATTATACACTCGCTTTTTTCTTCGATCTCATCAGCGATCATAAACATCGACTCAACGAACATATTGTGTGTATGTGTGTGTGTGTGATTAATGTCGAGTTATTAATTAATATCAATTTTATTTCTCTTTTTATCTTATTTACTATAAGAAAGTAATTAATGAAGAAAATTAACCAACTTTTAATAAAATTGAAGAATGAACTTCTCATACTCTCTCTCCCTCTCTCTCTCTCTCTCCCCTCCCTGAAACTTTTATGGGTGTTAAGATTACCGATAATGTCTTCCGATCAAACTATTCTCCTTCCTTTTTTTATTTTTTTTATTTTTTTTTTATGAGTCTCTTAAACATCAACTCTTCGACACGAAGAAACTCCGCTTCGTGAAAGTTGACCTCGAGATAACTTTCTACGAATTGCAAGACCTTATCGACAATCTTTGAGAACTTCATACTAAAAATGTATATACGTATATACATAGTACGTATTTTCCAAGATTGTTCCTATGTAGATTATTCTCTAGCAATTTATTTTTTTATAATATTTTTTTGAATCGTCCTCGACTTGATTTTTAAAATATTCGGAGATAAGTGGAAAAAAATACTCGATTAAATATTAGTAAGGCGTTGATTATTGAAAATAATTCAGAGATAAAAGAAAATAAATTTATTAATAATTGATAAAGAGAAAGATTAGTGGGTCGCGTTGCTATATCGAATCAGGAACGTCCATTACACTTTATATAATATATTCTTATAAATAATTACCTTACGATTTATGTGTACAAATTAATACAATTTCTGGATATAGGTTCAATGATTTTTTTTTACAATGTTTTTATCACAAATATTATATATTTTTCGTTCCTTGTAATAGGAAGCATTTTTAATCGAATTTTTCGATCATGTCAGGTATTATAATTTGATAACGAATAAACGTAGCGAATACAATTCACATAACGTCAAGCACATCTGTTATTAATTTGACGCTCTACTAATTAACAATTGGATGAGTGTCATTCATTTAGTGAATTAACGAATTGTTAATATTCAATAACATTAATGCGAACGTTTCTCTACGATGCTTTCCCTCCCTCTCTCTCTTTTTCTCTTTTTCTCTTTTTTCCTTTGTATTATTACTTTCAGTCCTTATCACCGTTGACTCGTATAGCTCTATTGCGTTAAACTCTTTGCTTTGCTTACAGAACAAGCTTTGCCAACGTCATCAACATTCTTGCTCAAGCGGATCGAAGTAATTTCATTGTTCAAACGAGGAAAATGTCGAGAAATTGTTTACGAGTTACTTCCGTCTACTGTTCATGCTTATCCACGTTTAAACAAATTTATTGAGACATTTACGTGATCAACCGAGATATTACTTCTATCGAATAAAAGTCATTTTAATATTCGAAGTACTGTAAGGTATTCGAACGTTCATTTTCTTACGTTCTCTTTCTATAGATATATTTATATTTATTTTTTAATATTCGCTTAAAAAATATAAATTTCGCACATGTACAATATAAGTATTCTATTATTCTGAAATGGAATAATAATTTAAATAATAAATTTGTCAGTCTTACAAAGAAGACAAATAAAGTAAAAGAGATAAGAAATGTAAAATTAAGAAAAAGTCGTTCGACGGACATGATAAAAAAACTTTTCTCTCTACTCTCGGATCCCGATAAAGATAATTCTGGAAATCGCGGAGATAAATTGTTTTTTCTTTTTTTTTTTTAAGGACGCAAAAGACTTCGCGATACCGCAAAAACGATGAAGAGAATAGGTACGCGTTATTGCATCGACGATATTTGCGGCTTCAGCGTGTCGAGCTTTCGATGCATTTATCGAAAAAGGGACACTGCACGTCGTCCGCGATGTTACAAACTTCATTACGAGCAGGAATCTCTTCCAAAGCACAGAAACTAAAGCAATTTTACGAAATGTATAAACTATGTTTTTTTAAAGGTGTAGATTATTGTTCGACGAAAATCGCACGTGTTTCATTTTCACGATAAAAAGTTTCGATAAAAATATTATTCTCTGGATTGAATTTAAAAGTACGCGTAAAAGCGAAGTAATTCGAATCAACGGGATTCAATTCGGAATTTGATTCTAACGACGAGCCTTAATGGCATTGGCATTAGTAGAACTTTGTACGCTTCATCCGTTTTATCGCTAACGATAATTAGATTCCTCGATGGAATTGTCTAACGCATAATCTGTAATTAAAGGAAAATCTAGGGCAAAGATAGAGTCTACAAAACTAAGAAGCTTTTCAATCATCTCAATAGGACCGTTGACATATTACCTATTTATAATCTTTCATTGAATGTAAGAACGTCTCTATAAAATCCGTTGAAATCTAATATTTCGATTATAAATTGGAAAACAGAAATGGTAGGTAAGTAAGAGGAGAAAATAAGAAATAATATCCGACGCAACGTCGCGTCGTCGTGCTTTTAACTGGATCTTACGACTTAACCTGACTTAACTAACTCGATTTACCGAACTTGCGGGATATTCAAATATCGATATCATCGCATCTGCTCCGCAGGTAGTCGCGCAAGTCGTGGCGATATAACATCGCAAATTCAATTTCCACGAATACTCAGTCGCCTCCGTGGAATCAAAATGAGAAGAGGACGGAAGCACTTCGAGATGGGAGTTTCAAAGTCGAACTATGGTTCCTCGTCTAAAGGCGACATCGATTTTCCGTACCGAGTGCTTCCAAAGTACGTAAACGACGATGAATCGTGTAGCGTTTCCGAGATGCGAACTCTAACTTCTTATGGGAAATTGAAAAAGGATGAATTAACGCATCGCTGGTTACTCGCTGAAATGTGGTTTCTTGGGCGTACGACGAATTATACGGGAATGATAACTGCACAAAATGTCTTTACAAGTATATACCAATATAAATCATGAATAAATACGAATTCTACAGAGATTGTAACAAATGCAATGAATTTACGGAAATTCGAAAATAAATAAATTCATTTAGAAAATACGAAAAGGTCATATTTCTCTAGAATTATTCACTCGAGCTGGTTACTATATACAAGGTAATAATATATTTTGTACAGACCTGTCTTTGAGACGAAATATAGAAAGGAAAGCTTCGTGGGATGGGTTCGCTTTCACGATGACTTTTGCTCAATTAAAAATACTATAATGTAAAATCCGAAGGAAGAACATCTAAAGAACTGGTTCGATGCAGGAAAAATATGTCAACGACATTTACGACGTCGGAACACGTTTGCACGACGAAAGCCTAGCAAGCACTGTTGGTATACCACAGTAAACATTCAAGTATCGAGAATCGTGCATTCATGCAATAAACACTGACTGTTGGTTTGTAATACATACAGCTGTTATATGTCACGAATTAATATTCTTGATAAGGCAGATAAAAAATAAACATTTTTGAAACATCCTTCCTACGAAAACTCGAGTTAAATGATTTACGACATTTTCGCGTCGTGTCGTCATATGTAGAAAAATTTCTAATTTTTTTTCTATCACCGAACCGGCAGTTCCAAATAAGAATGTTTTATTTTAATTCACACCCTATTTTTCGATTTAAAGAAAACACTTTTCGATATATCGTTCGTTGGAATAACATCCCATGAAAATACCATGGTCAACCGTATTTTCAATTTCGATAGGACAAACGGAATCACGATCCAAGAGTTACTACGACTATATCCGATATTTCTAACAAGCTGGAAGCTCGAGTGGAAGCTCGTTTCATACATCCAAAGGTTTAGCTTCGATAATAAACGTTTACAGGTTAGCGAATTTGAAATATGAACGAATCGTCATTTAGTTCGGTTCGTTTGTTACCTAAATGCTCGTGATATTGGACTTTCATTAGATGGACGATCCGCTTTCTCGTCTTTTCGATTGCTATTTGTTACTTTTCACTGATTGCGAGTATCCTTAAATTTTCAAAGCGATTCATCGTTCCTTTCTCCTTTTCGAAAAAGCAACGGATCGTTCATTTCACTTTGATAAATCATAGTACGATGGTTGGAAGCGTATTAATCTCACGAGTTATACACATACAAACACATGTAATATATAGATTCAGCTGCTATCTCTTGCTCTCTCTTTTCCCTCCTACCCGTTCTCGTGATAAACGCGAATGATCTAAAAACGTCCTCCTCACAAATCTTTACAAAGATAAGGAAAGAAATCGAAGTAAAATTCTCCGAGCGAATAATTCCATAATTTTCGTTACCATCTCGATCCTTTTGCAAACGATCGTTGACTTTCGGTGCAACAGGAAAGGCATCCATGGCAGACGAGAATGAATTAGTAATCTCGTGCTAATCGTCGTGCTTACCAACAAGAGAGAAAGATAGATAGATAGATACATAGAGAAAGGGAGAGAGAGAGAGAGAGAATCGCTTTCGATTAACGTTGAAGGTACGAAGGAGAGGTTGGCGTTGCGAAGCAGTCATCTATAAGAGAGACGAGTGTAAGCGTTGTAAGCTACGTGACGAGCGTACGAGAATTTGCTTCTAGAATTCCAGAAGTAACTCGATCTGTTATACGAATTCATCCAAAAGATATATCATTATTATAATATTTACCGATGACCGTAATTAAACGAGTACATAAACCAAAAATTAATTAAATTTAAAATATTAAGAATTAATAAAATAATAACAGTAATAATAATAATAATGATAAAATACTCGATTTCAAGAAGAAATCATGCATTTATCCGAAGACATCGTCGAAATATATCGATAATCGCTCTTTGCCCGTAGTATTTGGAGAATGGATAAGTTTGCATTAGGGCTGAAGATTAAATGGACCGGCGCGGCGTTCCGTGTTTGGTGCCTCGATCGTTCGTTCAATTCGCGCTGGTACTCTCATGCGTTGTTGCATAATCCACACCAGAGTTATGTAGATCTGGGGCTTATCGCTCCAGGATTTCCATTCTGTCTCATTATTAATTTCCATGCGTTAAGCAGCTGGAACGGGCTTTAGTTCCAAACCGGCACATCGTTTTACAAGCCGTTTCGAAATTCTTCTCGCATTTCTACCAAATGCGACATTCATTTTGAAAAATTACTTTTATCAAAGCTACAATCGATAAGTATTTAATCTTAATGAATGCTTTCTTTCAAAACAAAACAAAACCAATCTAATAAAATAATTGCTATTCCGAATGAAATATTTGTATTATCTGATGTTTTGTAAAAAAAAAATAACGAGAACGTCTCAATTATTTTGATTATTTCTTTGATTTAATGCCATAGAGATTTTTGACTGCTACGGATTGGATAAGTTTTAATCCAATGAACAACGAGAAAGAAAGAGAGATAATGGGACGTCGTTATTGCAAAAGTTGACTTTTTACAATACGTGCACGCGTGTATATGCTAGTTTAACGATAACATAGATGTACATATTTGTACTTTAACACAACCGTATTTATTTTATCATAGTTCTTCATCAAATCTTTGGTTAGAAAAAGAGACACATTTCAAAGGCTCCAATTCGTTTGAAGACAAACTGCATCGTCGATGACAAATGATGAAAAAATATAAGAAAATGAAAAGAAGAAGGCACGATAGTGATGACATCCTGTGAAAAAGTACGAGGGACAATGCGAGGAGGAGTCGTCGTGAAAGGCTGCGAACAAAGCTACTCTCATACGAGACAGAGAAAGAGTGAGAGAGAAATAGAACTAGAGGGAATATTTCGACGATAAGAAATTTGTTTGTCCTCTGGGAGTAATTGTATGTTAATAATTATCATTGTGAAAAGACAAAAATATAAACCTGCTAATTTTTTGCAAAGTAAGGAGTGCAAGCGACACAAATAAATAGGCATAGGTAGAAAGAGAGAAAGAGAAAAAGAAGTCCATTGTAATCCGCATGGTAGTCGACGGCGTTCACTCCGAACGGACGCTGGAAGAATGGGAGAGAGAAAGAAGAGTAGAGGTGACGAAGAGCAGATAGCGAAGGAAAGGAAGTTGGAGTGGGGAGTTATGCTGGAAGGGGAAGAAGAAGAAGGTTCGAGGCAGAGACCTACATATTCCGAGCGTGGCCAATGAGACGGCGCAATGTGGCGGACGAAACGAGGCATGGAGTGGGGTCGAGGAGGGGGTCGGGGGGGGACCGAGGGCAGCTCGGCGGCGCGCGACGCAACGCGAATCCAGTTGCTCGCGAGCATCCGTCAGTGTTCGAACATGGCCTCTCGTCGTTCCTCCGAAAGCACAAGTGCTGTTTTCTCCCCGCGCTTTGCGCTCATAGCGCTCGCGATAATTTTCATATCCGAGTCTGCCGCTAAAACCGATCATGGTCTCAAAGTCGATACCGTTTATAAACCGGAAATCTGCGAGGTCCGCTCGAAAAAAGGCGACCAGCTGACCATGCACTATACTGGCACGCTTCAAGACGGTACCAAATTCGATTCAAGGTCAGTGGATAAGTCTTTTGCTTCGCGAAGAAAGAAGGAAAGAAAAAAATAGAGCAAAAGAAAGATCGTGTACTTACGTGCGCGCGCATATCTTTTTAGCATTGGCCTTTTTTTGAACTTTACTCCGAGATTAGATTCTACTCTCTTCGGGAGATTAATAACTTTACATTTTTAAATTAAAAATGAAATTAATTTTTCGGAATATACATTTTTTTTCTTTCGATCACGTAATGATAATGATGGTGTATTTTTTAGACAATTGCAACTATTGCTATTGGAGAGGTTAACAACGAGAATCTTGGTGTGACGTCGTCTAACATTCGATTTATCGAACGTGAGCATTCTATCTCGACGTGACTTTCCCGCGTTTATCGGAAAGAGTGGTGCGTTCCTTCAAATTAGGTGATTCACTCGTCTATTTCGAATACTCGATCGATTATCTCACGGTTAATAACTCGCATTATCTTTTCGTTTGTTCTTGAAAAAGAAAGCGTGCCCAATTGTAATGTCCTCTCCGTTTGACATAACCTTTTTTATTAACAATAAGTGCAACTCGTGCATTAGGATATATCGAATCAATTTTCAATTATTTCGATCTATACATTAACAAATTTAGCATTTTGAAAAAAGAAAATATTGACGTAAGATCATATTCTTAGAAATAAGGTCATATAATTCTTTATTGTTATTAAATTTCCCCTTTCTCTCTTTCTATATCTTGTCTCAACTTATATATATATATAAATTCCTTTCTTTTTTTAATTATCGTCGAACAATGGGAAAATGTATCCTAATATATATAATTTTGCATTTCGTTCAATGGGAATTTCGAACTTCCTCTCTCTCTCTCCCCCCTTTTTTCTCTCGTTCTCTCGTACGCTTATTATAACGCGTTTGCCTCGACGTTACGTACGACGATAGGAATATTCGATTATTTCAGCGGTAAATTTGTAATTACCGCGGGTTTCATTTTCCAATGAACGTGGCCCAATCAATCTAGCTGGTCGCTAAGTTTCACACTGGATACTGCTTCGTCTATTGAATTCGGAATAATCAGAACTTCTCTGTTTGCGCTGTGATGAGTTTGCCCAGTGATACACGTCGACCGAGAACCCAAGAGTGCTGCTTTTCTAGATTGAAAAGTTTGCCAACGATAATTGAGAATTTCTTGTCCCACCTCCACATTCCTCTACTTTCTCTCTTCCTTTTCCTCTTTTAATACTTCTACCTACTCTCTCTCTACTCTTTACGCACGATGAGAATCCGAAAAAAGTATAAGAACTTTTTCAGCGGTTCGTTCGACTCCGAATCGATTCGGGAACGAGTCTCGACGGTTTAAATTCTTTTGTAGGCCGTTACGAGTACCGTTAAGCGGACACTGTCATGGTATAGTCGTTAACTCGCATGATACTAAACTTGGAAAACGTTTCTCTGTAATCTCGAATGAAACTGTATACGACGACTTCTCACGTTGCCTTTCTGAACTTTATTTTTATCTTCTTACGATTTTGCATATATGATAGCATTGATACGATTAGACAAAAACGTTTATCGTCCAGGTATATTCTTTATTTCTTTTTTACATTTTTTTTTCTTTTTAGTTTTCTTATAAGACACTAGTAGTAGTGTCATATGTATTATCATTGTTTTACATGGATTGATATTCAATCGATAATAATATATAAAAGTTTGTTATAATGCATTCACATTCATATAATATAAATGTATACTTTTATACAGTGAGTCAGAGAAAGATTTGTACCCGCCCTCGCTGTTAAATTAAAGTAATTGATTTTTATTTGTAATGCTAACTTTTAAAATTTTTTTACAGAGAAATCTATTTTTAGATTATAAAAACTTTCAAATTCGCATAAATATTATTGCAAGGAAATATTTTATTTTTAGAGAAATATAATTTGACATAAATGATAAGAAAATTGTACTCGCAAGAGTATAAGTACCTACGCAAGATATAATCATAATACAATTATTATTCCATTAGCTGAGACCCCATTTAACTGATGTGAGACACCCTGTATATCTACTGTTATAATTTTAACAGTAACTCGCGATAATTTCTGTTTATGTAAAAATAAAATGATAAATAAATGCACGCTAGAAAGAAGCAATAATTCTTATTTCAAGATATAATCTTATTTGACGATTAATGAGAGTTGGCGATTTGTAAAAACTTTCAAATGACGGCTTTGTTCGATTGCACAAAGTATCAAATATTTATTTGCTTTCCAATAACGAAACTGGACGAGAATCTTGCGTGTACCGTCGTAGAGACATTGTTATCTTAATTTTTAATATA
Source organism: Polistes fuscatus (assembly GCF_010416935.1). Taxonomy (NCBI): domain Eukaryota; kingdom Metazoa; phylum Arthropoda; class Insecta; order Hymenoptera; family Vespidae; genus Polistes; species Polistes fuscatus. Next base: position 17,617,137 of record NW_025112997.1, on the reverse strand, counting down.
ATATTAGAGACGAAGAATAAAAATAATAAATTAAAAGTTTATTATATTATATAAGAAAAATAAAGAAAATCTTGTTAGCTTGCATTTATATCATGTGAAAGAGAAAAGAGAGAGGTAAGATACTTTTACTCTAAAGATAGTTTTCATAACAAGAAGAGCTCGTTCATTCCCTTAGATTAGCGGTTGCATCGCAAAAGGGCTAGCAAGAGGTCAGTACCAGTGGCGAGTTGACTGCTTCTCAGGAGGGTGATAACGAGAAGCTCGAGTACGATAACGTTATCGAGTTTAGCGGGTAGTCTCTTTAGCGTGGATGGAAGTGTTTTCCTCTTTCCCTATTCGTCGACGCACAAAAGCATGTTATTATTCTTACTCGCCGTGTTTGTCAATTTTTAAGCCCTATTTCTTCTTTATCCGTCTCTTACTCTTCTTCCTCTTCCGCTTCCTTTTATTCCTTTTCTTTTTTCTTCTACTTCCTGTAATCTCGTCCGAGTCAAACAAACGCGTCTATGAAACTAACGCGTTCGTCATCGTAATTACTGAGCGCGCGCGCGTGTGTGTGGTCGCTAAACGATCGCTGCGGTTTAACTGGTTGAAACGAGAATTCGCAACGTTACGACAGATCGATTAGAATTATAGTAGACAGTTTTGCTGACAACACTGTGATTTAGGAGAACAAGTGTCTCTAACTAATAGATTCTAAAAAGGCGAACATCCTCGAGAATTGAAATTCAATGAAGCGAAGCGGAAATGTCACCTACTTTCTCTTTTTTACTTTCACTTATTTAACATTTTGCGGAAGACCGACTCGCGTTCTTATACGTCACCGTAGTTGAATTAGGGATTAGGCGTAGTTAGAGATTACAGCCTTCTCCTATTAGCCCGACGTCGATATCAGTTAATTCGCTAGCTCGACGAAGCTCGCCATTGTCTTCCTCGTGCGTTCACTTGACACGTCGATCGATTAATTGAAATCCGAATAGAACGTCCGCAACGCAAACGTCGATCGTATTGAGCGATCATCGGACGCATTCAATTTTGTGCCGTTATCGCTGACAGGGATAACGACCCTTCCTATTAATACACCTTTAATCCACCAAGACGATATCGTCTTATATCACCTTAAATCACATCGACGAACATATGCAAATAATAATATACCATACGTTCGTCGATTCATTGTCCTAGCTAATCGAATAGATATTCGGATAATTTTCATATTTTTCGCTCATCTACCTTGAAACCATAAACGTTGTACGATAAAGGGAATAAAACTGTTCGCGTTGATAGAAACGAGCGGCATAAAGGAGAAAGAAAGAGATAGATAACCGTGAAATAGCATTAAATTGATTTCGAAGCACGATGTTTTAAACTCGCAAACGGAAATTATCGAACGAAGCCGCGGGCAAGGCTCTTCCCCGTTATTAACTGCGTCGGAAAACGCGGCCACCCCTTCTCGATAGTAAGTGTAAACTGCGAAGCTCATCCCATAAACACGGAGCAGCAGCAGCAGCAGCATAGCTCGCTTGTAACCAACCCGCCGCCTCTACCAACGTCCGGCAATACTCGTTCAGTATTTTACCCCAAAACCACCAGACTCTAGCCATTTCTACGCTACCCCTATACCCTTTTTCTTCCCTTATTTTTTATTCTTTTCTACTCTCTCTCTCTCTCTCTCCACTATCCTGGAAAAAGAAGCTCTCGCGCGAGTGAATCCGTTCGCGAGTCGAGATGATTCTCCTCCGTGTTCATCCCTTCGGTTTATTTACCGTTTTCTCTTCGAAAGTTCTACGTCTTAAGCAACGATCCGAAGACGAGCCGAACAGCGCTCCTTTCTTTTACAATTCTTTCTCTTTATTCTTCTCTTGCCTTTTGCAATCAAATTATTTGCACTATGTTCGTAACAATAATACAAACTTTTACGTTTGAAATATTAACGCTAACCAACATTGTGTACGTATATAATACACAGTTAAAATAATGAATATGAAGAATTAAAAAAATGCAATGAACGAGCAAACGTATGTACATAAGTCGAGTAAATATACATAGATATTATGTTGGAACTTGAAAAGTCCAGCATCAAAGATGTTAAGAAGACGACGTTGCTCTCGATGGAGAGCCAGTGTATTTTTAATTAAGAAACAAGGCCTATCATGAACATATATACACAGAATGCCAACGGCTTGAGTAGAAAACATGAGAACGTTGGCCCGTTTTCTTCTACAACGGTACTAGATTTAATTAATGCCAGCTCGTCTCTCTTTCTCTCTCTTGCCTTCTTCCTACCCTTCTCCAACGCTCGTTGAAGAGGGTAAGTAGGGAAAAGTAGAGAACGGAAAAGAAAGCTAAAGGAACGAAAAAAGAGGTAAACGATGAAGAAAAAGAGGAGGAGGGAGAGAAAGAGAGAGAGAGAGAGAGAGAAAGATGGTATAGGCGGTGGTAAATGTTTTTCCTTGTGGAAAAACCTACATAAAGAAGCTACGTTGCTGGCTCCTAGTCGGACGACCGGGAAAAGAGAATGTCGATAGTTTTAGGATAAACGCGTTCCTCATTTTCTTTGCGTACATAAGAACTCTTAATGAAAAGTTCATGAAACGTGAATTAAACAAGTCAATCTACAAATGTTGGAACATAACGTTAGTTCAATTAAAGAGATATTTCTCTCTTCTTTTCTATATTTTGCATTATCTTTCATTTCTTCTACCATCGAATCATTAGCTTTTCCAAGTAACAAATCCATCTTATGTTTTTTTCATTTATCTTTATAATAAAAAGAAAAGGAAAAGGTTTTTGCGTGTAATATTTCCAAGAACAGCGAAAGACATTTTACCTTTTCGCTATTGTTGCATTCACGACCTTCTTGTTATGATCACTGATATGCATATTTAATGCATATTTTCCTCAACGTCGTTACGAAGCAGTAAATACTATTCTCCATACTGACATAATAAACCAGTTCTCGACTTCTCTCTCTCTCTCTCTCTCTCTACTTTTGTTTTTTCCATTTACTTTACTTTCCTTATTTCACATAATACTTACACACACTCTCATTTTATTCTTGTTAACTAGACGTGAAAAGTCAATCGAGCATGACGTACTTATACTCTCGCTTAATGTTCGTCGGTCATCGAACGTTCTTATTTCATTCACATTCTAAGACGTTGCATTCTCTTGTAACTTATATATATATAAAAATTATATTCGTTTTATCAATTAGAAGAAATATTACGTATCCAGAATTTCTAGACAATTACTATTGGATTTCGGTCATAGTATAATGACTAGTATGCTTCCATACTTTTCACTATCTTCGACCCTTCGATATATCGTCGATATATGTAGTATATATGTATATGTATATCTATTGTGCTTGTTTTGAATAGCCTGGCACAAATCACTCGGACCTACCACCTACATCGTCGCGGCCATTACGCCCTCGCATAAATTTTCACGTTCGAATGAGAGAAAGCTGTGATAAAGCGACAACAATGAGGAAGAGGAAAGTGGCAACGATTTCGTGCTTACGACACCACCTTATCGAATCGGCATAGCGTGCATGTTCATCCGTGTTCGTTGCTCAATTAAGTCGCATTGTTTCTTAGAAATCAAACAAAGTTTTAAGCTTTCAACGAATCCAATGACTTTTTTATTTTCCAAATGTTTTCGTCGAGTTCGATCGGTCCTATCATTGATATTCTCGCTGCTTATTAGGGACTTTTTATCTCATATTTTCACATACGATACATTGTTTTTTTAATCTTTGCTATATGCAATTATAAAAAATTATTCGTTAGTTAATCCTATCGTTTCTTATCGCTTAGATTGCTAAGTTTATGTTCGTTTTTCGATGCTAAGAAATATTAGATAAAAACTAACATAAGTGCTAAGAACCGTTGTGCGTGTCAATTGACTCGTGCGTGCGTGCATGCACGAGTTTACTTCCACATTACGTGCTAAGTATCCTTGAGATACTTTATATGCGGGCTGCAGTCTCGGGCACAACGTGACCTCATCACTTGGACATCATGCTATTTCTCTTCTATTAAAAAACTATTTTCGTTTCGAAAACGACTGTTATATATTCCCAAAATATTATCTTTTTTCGTCATTCCTCGTTTCCAAAAAAATTCACCTTTAAAACGGAGATCCTTTTCTATTTTTTCATCCGTAAGAATAAAAAAATAGAAACTTTTTAATATCCCCCGTATATCGCTTAAATCAAATAATCATTGTCAATGTAATTCAGTACCGAAATTATAAAAGAATCAGCTCAAATGTCTGCGAATAAAAATGCTTATTTAAATAGCAAGAATTATTATCGTCGTCTCGATTTACTTATTATTTTACTTCGAGACCAGAAAATTGTTGAGCGTTCTTTTATAATACAGATTGAAAAGGTTAAAAGATTTCTTTTTTTATCATCGAGATATATCGATTGAAAGGGATGTTTAAAATTAAGCGCGAAACGATTTATCGCAATCTACGTAACGGTTGGGCAAAACGAAATGACATCTTTCTTCGAAAACGATAAGTCAATAAAGGTCGGCGATTTTTCATGCTCGGAAAGGAACCAGAGGGAGAGAAGCAAAGGCGCGAACTGGAGTGAATTAGGAAAGGTTCGGGATGCAAGGGTAGCCGAACCAAGAAAGCCATAGTACAGGGAAGAAAGGTGTAAGGAAAAATAGCAAGGATCCGCTGAGTTTGCTCCCACGGGATATCGGACTTCCACCCTTGACGGCCTGTAATGCTATCTTTCCTGAGTTCTCGTTCCTTCGGTAAACATCTCACGTTTTCGATACTTCGATTCGAAAATATATCCAAGCGTTTTATAAATAAACCTTTGGTCGAAAGAACTACATTTCCTAACCGATATTCAATTATTACGTCTAGGATACAATCGCGTTATTTCGGTTCAAAATGATGACACGAATGATCGTATATCTACGTTTATTTTTGGCAAATATGAATTCGTCTATCCGATCGAAGATTATAAAGTAAACAGTGTTCGTGTTATAACTTCCGTGTAAAAATTATGAATAAAGAATATACACGTGGTGCGTGCATTAATGCGCGTTTGCGAAGAGACGAAGCCCATCGAGAGATTCTTTGATCGACGAAGCATCGAAAATCGGTTGGATAAAGTTCACTAACGCTTCGTTCGATACATAACATTCTCTATGACTCTTGACAAGTGACGCATATCTACGCTGCTACCTTTGACTTTTCACGTCATTTTTTTCTTCTATTCGCGTTCGCCAACTTTTTCATAGCAAATAACTATAGCTATCTACCTTTGCTTCGGGATTAGCATGAAATAATTAACGACTCTTCCAACCATGTAACTCTACTCTTCTCCATCATCATCATTTTGTTATCTCACTTTACTTTTTCTGCAACGTGTATTTCTAATACACCGTGTATTATAATATGGATTTATTTAGTATTTAGTTAACTTTATCTTCAACTATAAGTTTATATTATATTGAAATTTTCTTCTTTATATTTATAATACATTTTTTCTTTAAAAATCTGAAAATTGAAATAAAACAAGTAATTGTAAGATAAATGAATTCGCTTGCTTAGTTATAGAAATATAAATGACAAGTGTTATTTCCGATACGTCTCGATTATCTATGCAGTGACTCAAGATAAGCGTGATTTTACGGCAAAAATGAAACATCCGATCGTTAAAAGATAATATCGGACTTATCATATCAGTAGCAAACACGACAAACGTGTATAGAAGTTATAGATTTAATACCAAGTACCTAACATTAGGTCGGTTATTTTAGCAAATCGGGACGGCTTGTTATCTTCTCATTTCTCGATTCGTATTTCCAAAGATAGATCTTTTAATTTAATCGAACATGATCAATATGCTGCAGGTTTTCGAATGAATAGTGACTACCAATCGTCTCTTTGCGTTATTACGCTACGTTTCATTCCACGTCATGCTGTTTATACAATCATAATCTGAACAATCAACTGTTATTATCGTTCATATTTGCTTTCAAATTTGTTTTCAACAAAATGAATTTGAAATATTTCGAAAATATAACGCATTAAAGCAAAAGTATTTTGAAAAAGATGATGTTTTAGAAATATTTTTAGTCGAAAGCAATAACTTTGATGATCGAAAAAATGTATCAAAATAGTAGAAAACTCGTCGATCCGGTGTGCAACGCTCGGTAGAACGATTTGAAGGAAAGTGCCGGAAGGCGGTTTACGCTTCGGTTTACACACGAGCCACTTGCACTTTTCTCTCGTTAGCTGCTCTTCTCGCTCTTGCGTAGTTTCTTTGAGCCCCCCTTTCCGTTATTCTAGTTCGTAGCTAAGCGTATAAGTAAATATGTAATATTGCCTCGTTACCTTCGCGTCGATCAACATCGCGAAACGTTGACAACGTAATCAATCTATTATGTAATCAATTCATTGGAAAATAAAAGGCTTACAGCTTCTCTCGTCTGCCGTAAACAAAATACTCGTTTCATTCTGACGCAATACTGACGCAATCCTTACAAAATTCCGATCAAACTTTTTCTTTTTTTTATATATTCAACGCGTGTAATTTTGATTTCGCACATTGCCCGGTTTTATGGATAGCATTTTATAGAATAATATCCCGGGCAAACATACGTTTGACGCGTTGCGGAAAATTACATATACCAAAACGACAGCTACGTACTCGACGGATTAATGCATCGTTTGTACTATGAGGTTGGGTTGGTCGTTATAAATTCGGAGATTTTATATCGTAGGATATAACATATCTCCTCGTCGAAAACGAACGAAAAATTTGCTACGCGCTCGGCGACCCTCTTCCGACAATGCCGTTCGAATTTTAATGAGAACCGTTATCCTCCCGATCATCATTCCTATTATTAATAATTCCATTGAAACGATACATTCCTGATTTATCAGTTGCCATTTGATTATCGATAAAATAATTAATTTCCGTGTGGCCGCGCGATTTATGCATTTTAATGATCAAATTAATACCAATAGCGAGAAATCATATTCTAGGCAACGTCGAAGAATCTATATTTGTAAGTTTTGCGTAGCAATGGAGCACCGCCCATTTGAAAATGCAGTTTGAAGATTTAAAGGAAAAGTTATAATTTCGATGAGAGTCCGATCGAAAGAACAAAACGAGCGCGAGGGTCTTGTTGGAAAAGTTTATAAATCTTTGGAAGAATGATTACCGGCCTGCCATTATGGTTCGCGACCGACTTTTTGCTAACCATAACTCGATCGAACTTTCGTGCCAGCGATAAAAGATCGCGTTAACGAAGACAAAAAAAAAGAAGAAGAAAAAGAAGAAGTAGATGAAACAGGTTGCAACTAACGAGTATCACCGGTCAAATTATCGAACACGTTTGCAGACCTCCCATGAACTGGCTTCTTGGCGTTTACTTTATCTTCTTTTATAAGCACGTGATCATCGATTTTATTTCTTTTTTGTTTACAAACTCGTGTGCGCTGAGGTTTCACGGATAACTAACTTGAACGAAAACTTGCCGAGTCTCGAAATCGTAAATACGATATAACTTTTGAAAATCCGTTACATTTTGTTAAAAACTTTTTTACAAATTTGTTTTTTCTTATTTATTTTGTTCTCTTCAAAGATAATAATGTAGAAGGGAAACAATGACAATAATAATAGGACCAAGCCATAACCGTGTTAATACTTCTCGAAACAAATAATTCGTCAGATGTGTTCGCAACTAGTGCAACTCGTACGTCCAATGCATCATTGTACTCGGCAACGTTACCTCGTAATATTACTTACCTTTCCATACAACTTCCGTACAAAAATACGCGTTAATTTGCCGATGCTGAATTACGTATGGCCTTATAATATAGCTACGTATTGTTAAAGATAATTAATCTTCAATATTGATATCTTACTTCTCAAATAAAAACTGAAAAAATTTAATGTTGATTTTATACATAAAATATAGGTACAGTTTTCGTATATGAAATGAATCTAAAAATTGAGAAAAAAGTCGGTAATTAAAAAATGTTATAATCGTTTGTACATAAGATAGATCTACCAAAATCCCAAGATAAGAGAGATAAGAGAGAAAAAAAGGTGGTTAAAAAGAAATAGTTAAAGGGTAGAAAAAAAGTTGAGAAGCAGGATAGCTCGATGGTGCTTGCAAGGAAAGCAAGAAGAGAGGCGTTTACACTCTAGACGAAAAGTCGCGATTGCGAATCGCGGAATCTTGTGCTTTCCTAGTGCTTTTAACGAAGAGGAATGGAAAGTAGAGAAGTAGAAGAAGAAGAAGAAGAAGAAGAGGGAGAAGGAGAGGGAGAGGAAGCTAACGAAAAAGAGAGAGAGAGAAAGAGGCAGTGCGGCATGTTGATTAAGGGTACATAAAAGCTTTCCGTCGTAAATTCTCGCGGAATATGGCGCCCGTCATTTCTGTGTTTCACGATAGCGAGAAATCTTTCTTCCGCGTTCCCGTCGTTTTGAGAGTTTCCATCCGACCGTGCCGATGCTGCTTGAAATCGTCGCGAACACCTGCGCGAAGGGCTCAAAGCTACCAAACGTTATGTTTGCTTCTCTTCTCTCGCTATGTACGAGTATGTAAGTATTTACTTACATACCTATGTGTACTATGTACAAAAAGTATGTTGCTCGCGTTACGATACTTGACTTTCTCTTTGATGACAAAATTGAAAAAAGGCCAATCACTGATATAAGGGACCACAATTTATCAAACTTAACGATCATTTTCGTATTAAATTTGTTAGTTTATGGGCACGATGGCACAAAGGTTCGTCGACCCTTGAACGGAAACATAGTATCCTTGATGTACTCCAACGAAAAGTAGTCGTGGCGAACGGAGCAGCATTGGCACGTCGTATTTTTCCGGCACGGCCGATTCAGCCTCCACGTAGTATAACGTTCAGATATCGACGAATATCCAAATATATATGTGCTAGAGTACCATCTCCGTGGCTGCGAAATCAATATCCGAGAATATACTAGGACGCTTCTAGAAAGAACTGGGTTAGCCTCTTTACATCCGCCGTATTATTCTATCAGACACTTATAATGCACAAGTAAATGCATCTTTTCATGCATTTCCAGTAATATTTCGTTTGATTCATCGGCTAGTTTATATTGACCAATCCAAGTAAAAATAATCTAATAAATTAGTTGAAAAATATATCTCGTTAAAATTGTAGACGGTCTTAATATACAATATTGTACGAAATAAATCTAATCGAAGGTCGAGGAGGTCCTAATCGGAAGAAGATTCGTTAGAAAAGAGAATCGTAATATTTTTGAGAATAACCGAAGGGTTCGACGTTCCTCGTTTAAGGAAGAAAAAGACTATACTGGCGGCGGTTGGACCGAACGGACGGCGATTAATTTGGCGAGCAAAAAAGTCTTGTCTCAAAGGAGCTTAGAAGATGGAAACGCCGATGGAAACGCCGGTGGAAACGCCGGTGGAAACGCCGATGGCCGGGAGAATGAAATCCCGCGGGCCAGGAAGTACGGTGAAAAGCTTCGAAAGGCGTACCACGGTTGGCAAGTCCTTCTCTCTTTGCTTCGGGATGGCAAGAAATCGCTTTATGAACGCGCTGACGACCGCGGATTGTTACCCGAAGACTGTTTTTATCTTCTTTCCCTTCTCTCTCGTCTCGTCTTGTCTCTTCTTCCGAAGCCCGCGGCTTCAACTTCGAATGCTTCCGAACGCCGGTAAAAGCAAATTGGAGGGAAACGTTATTGCTCATAACGGAAGCTTCTTGTCCGCGAAGACTATAAGGAAGATTGGAAGAAGAAAGTCTTCTTTATTTTCTCCACTCTCTAAATTAAAAAGACAAAATGCCGAGCGCGCAAAAAGTAAGAAACTTCGGTGCGATTCTACAACTGGAAGCTTTAAATTACTTTACCAAGTAATTACGATGAAATGAAGAGTACGCAAGCGTACAGATTAGAATGTCGGCGTACCACCATGACAACGATGATTATCCTATCTTCCGTCACACTTTTTAATTAGCCTTATAACCAAGCTAACCAACTGGAAGCTTTCTACTATATTTTTCTCTAAGTTGTTTCTTTTTCCTCGGAGAGATCAAAGAAAAATATCAAATCAAGAAGATTCATTGAAAATAACGCGTTAAATCTCGAATAATGTACGTTAAAGCTTTCTCTCTCTCTCTCTCTCTTTACGGCTTTTACGTCAATCTCTTTCGGAAAGTGACAAAGCTGCGGCGTACCGAACGACCTTCGTGAAATCTTTCCGGAAAGGGAAAGAAAATTTGTCTTCAATTTTGTACACATTTATTTTGATTCGTAAAATTCGAATAACTTATATATCGCGCGCATGGATATTGTCGATTATTTCAAGATAAAAGAAGGAAGAGTTACAGTTTAGCTGTTAGAATTCGAAACGACGCAGCTGTAATTTTGGTTAACGTTAGCAGAAATTCTCGCAGCGCTATGCAAACCGATATTGTCGTTTTAACGAATATCGCGATGCCTACGATGGATAGATGTGCATGCTCGTGTTACTAACGGCACTACCGAGGATTATTATCCGGTGCCGTCTGTCCTCGACAGAGCGGATAATAAAAGTGCAACTTTTATCCTGCGAAACTCAACACTGATTATAGAAAAAAAAAAAGTGTTTTTTAATATTTCAACCTTTAAATTATTTCATACGAAAAAAAATATCGAGAATTGCTCGGTCAATAGTAAAATATTTTTCCAAATGATTTCTAATTGATTTGCAATTTTAAAAAGGACGATCGTTAATGGTCGCGTTTATTTGTGAAACTCGATGCAAATTAAAACTCGATACTATACGAATGACCATTTCCAATGTATAATTAAAAGAAAAATAAAGACTAAACTATTAAAAAGCTTTCGTTACTCGTGAAAAATGTATTTTATCATTTACATCAACGATAAAAGAAATTCGCAATCGATGAACATCCGTATAATTAATGAAATAATTTGATCCGATGCATATGACTCGTTGCAAGGAGAGGAAATTTAGGTAAAGCGTATATGACCGGTATACTTAGGTTAGTTTAGCCTTCGAAGGTTGCGACCCAAAACGCGGGACAAGCCGCATCGTGCCGCATCGTATCGCACTGGTCCGCGCGCGTCTACCTTCTGATTTTAACTTTACCTTAACTTTGCCTTAACTTTCTTCTTAGAAGGTAGACTTGGATGAACGCTCGCATGGTAATGTAATGATTAATCTTTCTTCAGTTATAAGTTAAGAGCAAGTTCGAAATAAGTTTTCGCTCTGAAACATTAATATACCAAAGCGCGCATCAATTAACGCTAATGTATTTAACCTTACTGATAATATAATAAACGAAGGAAAAGAATTCAAGGCAAATCATTAGTCTTCCATTATCGATTAGCATTACAATCCAAAAAGATGTTGTTGCGCCGTTCTCGTCTAGTTGTATCGGATACTTGAATAATTTCATCTCGAAAGAATCGTCCTTAAAATTTCATTCGACTAATGAGAATGTTCGAAAGTAAGAAAATCTAATTATTTCGAAAAGACTTAACGATTTTCCGATATCTTTCATTATATAGGAGGGTCGAAGTTACGATACGAATTCTTTTGAAATTGCTAAATTACGTCGAATACTTTAGAAAACTTTCTTATTCGAACGATTTTATCGAAAATCCTTGGTAAAGTTGTGACAAATGAGTGGCGTACAAGGACCTGATTTTGGAAAACATTTAAGTGCAAATACGTTTACGTTTGAAATGTAATTCTCCTCAATAATAGAACTGTAAACGAAGCAACGCATTATCAATTATATTTCCGTTGCAATGTTCATTATTTTTTGGTTATATCTGTTAGTAATACAGTTCGTATGTTTACATTTTTCAACGGGAGACGTCTGTAACTTGGCATGCAACGGAGCAATTCTCCGTTTAATCGCTCGCACTCCCTATTCCTGGTCCCTCCTACTTTTCTGCACCATTACTATACGTTGCGAAGCGAATACACGGTTCCGCTTAATTAAATACTTCAAGTTTAATTAAACAGTACTCATAAGAGAAAACACGGTGTACGCGATATACATAGAATATGTTCAACCGCACAAAACAATATATGTTATTAACCGAAGATATTGCAAGCACGGTGTTACGTAAATAATAGTACCGCGTTAAGTAACAGCTATTTATTCCGCTTATCGCTTAATTAACTATTCCCGATCGGTGGTAGCGATGCTATTAGGACGATTTATATTCGCCCACTGTATCAGTTTGTACGTAAATATATCCGATACTTATAAATACAGATTTCAACGTTGCATTATGTTATTTATCGGAAATAATTAACGTGCGTAGAATAAAACGTAAGTCTCGAAATATCGAAGCGTCGACGAACGGTCACTATCTTTTGTAGGGAATATGTTGAAACGTAATAGTTATACGTGGGAACGTGCTATCCGCGTAGGATAAATCGACGAAGCAAATAAAACAATAAAAATGCTTGTTGCCCGAGAGTATATCGAATACGAAATACGTTAGCTCATCCAGCCGATATCCCCGGAGCCATATTAATTTGCCGAAGTTACATTATTTTGGGAGAACGGCGCGCGTACGCGTTCAGAATTTATCGGTTAGTTAACGCCGCGCAGAATTTCATAGAGAAACTCGCTTGAATAGCCGAACAAGGTACTCGATCGATTATATCTTGTCGTTCATTGGAAATACGCGCGATTCGAAACTACCTTCTCCTATTATCATTTCAATCTCTATCGTTGTTCCTTTATATTTTTACTTTGTTTGTAAAAAAAAAGGAACAAATTTTGCATCAACGCGACGACAAGAACGGTTATCGTCGACAAACTTTCCTGCTTACTCTATTAAGATTATCTTTCTCTTTCTCTCTCCCTCATTTTTTTCTAGAGTTTAGCAGTAAAAGGTTTCCCTTGTTTTCGTCGCATACCTACCACGTTAGCTACGTACGTGTCTTCTTCGCGACTCGATTTTCCAAAAAGAGCGTGAGATATAGGAAAGAAAATGCAACCTCGGCTGGATGTAATCTTGGGAAATGGCGAGAGACGAGGCGATTTGTAAAAGGAACTTAAATACGACGGCGCGATTGAGTCACAATGAAACCGCGTCTCTAACCAAGTATCTAAGTAAACGAGTCTAATAAATAAAACGTATTTCTTAATGGGGGCGGGGGGTCTTTTTTTTTATACGCTTTCTTCGTAGCTATCCTTTACGTCTGTCTCCTTCGAAACCCATCGCTAAGATTTTTAGAAGTACATTCTTTCCACTACTCTTCTTTCCACCGTTGACAACGACATTTTCCTTCGAGTAAAAAATAAAAGAAAGAGACCACCGGCTTGTGAGATACCTACGGAAGAAAATGATTTCCTTTCTTCTCTTGTCTCTTCTTCCACATTCTTCCGCTTTTTCCTCGTGTGCTTTTCCGTCTTCCGAGTCCTCGCCTCTCTTTATGTTCACATTTCGTTTCGTTCCTTCAAAAACACAGTTGCGACCTCCCGACGAGAAATACTTAAGTGAACCCTCGCGTAAAAGACAAACTACTCTGCTGTATACGAACTCTACGTTCGAAAGAGTTATCTATTAAGAGAAACCTATTATGATGAACATATTAAAAAAATGTTATTATAAGATTACCATGCCGCAGGCTTGAAATTTATGAAATCATAAGCGTACTATTTCCAAACGATAAATTCGATAAAAGCAGATTACGCAAATTCGAAGTATTTATATTTCTATGAAACAACGCAACGTATATTAGCGAAAATAACGAAAGCAGAAAAGAAAATAATATAGATAAATTGAAAATAGCAATTCAATTCGCTCGACCAACCAATACGAGTATACGTAAAACTGTTTTTTACATATGCATACGCGTTTCTCGCATTTATATAAATTTTAATCCTTTCTTTTTCTTTCGCCAGAGCACGCATTATTATTTAAGAAGGTATGGGTCACCGGAGTCTCGAGTATTTGAGTTTAGGTTCTCGTTATATAGTAACTGTATATCCGAGCTGTTAAAGGAGAAATACGTTATCCCGAGTACTCGGAAGGATCGTTAATTAACAGTGTAGTAATAAGAGATATTCAAAATTCATGTACCTCTTGACAGGACAGAGAAAGCTTTGAGAAACGTTCCGGTAACTAATTCTCCTTTTCTATTGCATAATCTCGACCGAGTGACGATCAAGTTACTATCATAAAATATATCCTCATTTTCTAGCATCGGTATTCCATACTATTGAAATTGTTTGATAACATTTAGCAAAGAATATGAAAAATTGTGTTTCCATTCTTTAATTTGGTAATTTGTTCCGTTCGTTTTAATTTCCGTTGAAGGTTTCTTAGCCGCCGTTGTTATTCCAAGTATAGCTCGTTCACGTTTTCGTTGTCTTTGTCGCTTTCTCTTAACTCGAAGATTTTTCAATCGAGCCGAGTGTTCGTACTTCGAGCTCCACCTTCGACGTATCCAATTTAACTTTTCCTCGTCGACTCTCTTCGTTCTTTCCGAATGAGACAATAAGAATTTTTCTTTCCCACCCCCTGACACGTCCAGAAGAAAACGAAGACCTCCAAAGTAAAGCTTGCTAAGTCGGTCGACGAGAAGAAAAGAGCTCGCGAAACTTTTGTCTCCGTTTATCTTTTCCGCGGAGAACAACGCCTCCTTCGATTATTATAATCAATTTCTTCCGACAACGAACCATCGAATTTACGTATTATATATTCTTTGATTATTTCGAGAAAAGAGAAACGCAGCTGGACATCCCGGAAGGTAGTTTAATTAGCAAAAGAAATGATTTCTCGATCATTAAGCAACCTGCCGTTTCGGAATTGTCTAAGGTTCCATGAAAAGACAATGGCCAAGCCACGATCGCGTCGTCCCCGATGACGACGGAGGAAAGACAATAACGAGACCTGGATCCACCTCTCTTTTCTCCCCTTTATCTCTCTTCCACAGAGTATTCCCATTTTGATTCCTCAAAGAGAAAGTTAAGGAGAATTTTATACAACCAAACTGCGATCGCTCGTTCTTATGGTTTTAAAATTCTATATAATAACGTCTCTGGCGGGAGAATTTTAGCGAAATATACATTCTCGTAAAATCAAAGGCAACGTTTTATGACACTTGTTGAAATAACGCTTAGACGAGAACAGAAAAGGTGTTGGAGAATAAAAGAAAATAAAAAAAGAGAAAGATAACGATGGCAAAGGTAAATCTAAAGGTAGAGGAGAAAGATAAAGTGACGTAAGAGTAGGAAGCATGCACGGGGGACGCGCGAAAGAGCTCTTACGATTATTACCTTTACGAAAACTGCGAGAGCAGGTGCGACTACGACGTCGCGTCTGATACACGAGCAAGCTGCGAAGATTCCATGCAGCAGTGCTTGCGTTTCCTTGACTTTTCCCGCTGGGTGTAACGCGAAAGTCCTTGAGAATTGCAAATGTTTCATCGTCGATTTCTATCTCTTTCTCTTTCTCCTTCTCCGTCTTCTTCTTCACTTCTTTACCAACTTCTCATCTCTAACGTTCGTTCACTTTGAAAGACGAAACTACTCTGTGCCGTTTATACTATAGAAAATATAAAAAGTTTATATGCGTTGTCAGCATACTACGTCCTAACGTTCCTTTCCTTTGTCGTACGATTTCCTTAGACGAGTTCAAGCATGGTAGAAAAAAAAAATAAGTACTATTTAAGATTAAACTTAACGATAAAATCGAATAAAAGTAAATAGATAGATATACTGTACCTACATGTGCATCGAAGTAAAAACGATTATGCCTCTTTCAAAACTTCGACTTGAAAGAACTTTTTATTCGATTACTTCCACGATAATGGTTATACTCTTTCCAAATACCTTAGTAGGGAATTATCGATAGAAAAAAAGAAAAAAAAAGAAAATCATTGGAAACGTATCGTTAGGTTATTTTCAAACCGCTTTGGAACCTCCGGCAAAACGGTAGCTCGAGGATCACCGCAGATTTAGCGTATATGAAACTATACGCGTCCCATGATTTTTCATTGTACGTTTTTCCTGACTTGCGCATCGAAATAGTCATTTTTCGTCGTTAACGCGATCGAAACGACCTATCTATCGTGGCACGCTAGGAAAAAGAACAAAGGTGGCTCGATATCGATAGAGGTTCTGTTAGAAAAAGGAAATAAATGAGGAGCGGGACGCAGGGGAAGGGAAAAAAATCCACGCCACGTAAACGCGTAACGCATTTTAAAAGGCATTACGCGATCGAACGAATCCATCGAAACGCGGCTGCTGCTGGCTGGATGACATCAACCGATTCCATTTTGTCCACTCTCTTTTTTTTTGTAGCTATCGTTTTGCAAGGACGCTCGTTGACGGAACTGGAACTCCTGCTCTTCGCTCGACGGCAAATATGAATTTAATGGCGAACGAGGGGAGTCCGAATCGCGTGCTACATACGACAACGACGACGACGACGACGACGATGACGACGACCGCGTTGAAATTGCATCGCGCCGTTGCTCCAATAAAATCGGCTCTATGCATCGTTTCGTTCTCCGATGATGAGAAAAAATCACTCTGACAGCGCATAAAAGTTTCAAAGTGGATACGGATGCACGTTCATATTTACTTTTTTTCCCTACCTAGGAGACTACTAGCTATTAATATCGTTCCGCGAGAGTTTACTTCAAAATACCTCCTATTTCGGATTATTTGTTTTTCTCTCTTCTACCTAATACGTATAGATGTTGATCAAAATTCGTATGATTTTGTATTTGATCGTAAAAGATATAAACGGAAACTATTCGTGTCGTATTATATTTTCCAAACGCTCGAGATCATATTTTCTTGAAAACGATCGAAATTTTCGAAAAATTCATTATTCCATCTTCCAACGTTTTACAACTTGTTCCGTCTTGCGAGAAATGTCCTCATTTGCAACGCTAAAGCTAACGGTATGCGTCCTATGTCTATCGGGAAGTAAACCGACGGCAAGATGCTTCGAACGAAATCGAGTATCTTAGCTTCGTCTATAAGGAGAGATCCTGCGAGAAGAAGGATTTTACGAAGGAGTCTAGTACAAAAAGGTCCTACTGAGATTAAATTCAATTGGGTGGATTAAACGCGAGCACGATCGTGCCGTAAATTCCAGTCTCTCCCGTTTCCTACCCGAATGCTTCTCCTGCCCTCTAAATACTACTGGAAGTCTAGCATCCAGTAGTAGCAGGTAAATGTATATTTAGAAGCAAAAACTTAGCTCCCAAGAATCTTTGAGAACTTTATCGCGCGTTTCTAGCATATAAATAGAAAGAAGGTGAAGAAGAAGATGAAAAAGAAAATAGTAGAGGTATAAGGTGTATAAGATATGAAAAAAGGAAAGGAGGAAAAAAAAAGAAGGAAAAGGAACACGGTAGAAACGAAAAGAGATTCATCTGTGGTCGGCGAAGGCTCTTTTTCCGAGAGGTACCGGGGAACGAATGAGCTTACAAGACTCTCCGACGGAAGTTGGGCATTGTGGCCATGTTAGGATTTCCCATGCGAGGCGTACGTTACGTTAAGTTACGTTACGTTACGGCGCACCATGAAATATGCAACGCTATCTAGTACCGTTGCCGCAACACTCCGGCGATCCGCACCCTATTTCCAAGCAGCCCATAGCCGGAGCCCACCCTCTGACCATCAGCACAAACTGATAGGGTAGAAACCCTAGCGCGCCGTTCTTCCGTTCTTGGCCTCGGTTCCTTCGAATCAAAGGCAACTTCCTTTCCTCCGAGGCTTTGAAATCCATATCGACTCGCCTAGCTACCGCGGAGAAACTAATTTTGCAATCGAGCAAATCGACGCATCGCGTTTGCGAGCAACCTTGACTGACCTAACGAGCTCGAATTCGTGTAAATCGTGTCTCTCTCTTTCTCTCTCTTTCTCTTCCTTCTTCAGCCAACACACACACAGCCATGCAACGTTCTCTCCGTCTCCTACGACTCGTTACGCGCTGCTGCAGCTGGCAACAGATAAGGACGCAGTCTATAAATTAATTAGTCCAACTCTCTAAGACCCAAAAGCCGCATGCGCATAGGAACGTCCTATCTAAATCTGCATTAAGCCACCTAGCAGCCTAGACAAAATTTACAACCTTACCTCGCTCCTCGCTATTCTTCTCTCCCACCCTTTCTTCCGAAATCCAAGATTCGACCGGCGAATCCTTTCTTCTCTTAACTTTTATCAAATTTGTGAAAGGTATTAAAGAAACCCGAATGGACGGCAGTGTTCTCGGTTTAAAAAAAAAATATACGACGAAACCTCGTGAGAATTTTTCTCATCATTTCTATTTCTCCGATCCGACCATGGGAATTTATGAATACCTTCTGGATTACGAATATCTCTGCTATGCACGAATATAAGGTATTACAAGACTAAGAAGACGTTCCTGAAAAATGTTCCACCCTTCCTCATTCCCCATAACCTCCCCAAAAACCATCCCCAAGAACCGATCTTCTCCCTTCTTCTGTGTCGGACATATTCATTTTATCGCGCGTATCCATCACCGCGAGACGTTCCCTTAATCCGTGACTTAAATCGTGCTGACAGTTTCTAACGTTTTACTCGCTCAACGTCATTAATGTGGATATACGTAAATCAACGTAGAATAAGGGTATTAACCAAAAATATGACCTATGGGAAGGGGTATTGCCAAAAGAATAAATTAGGACGATTGACAAAGTTCAGATTTATATTATTTTATGTTAATAAAAACGAGGAGAATATTAAAAAGTAGATTCGTGGATAGAAACGAAGAATAAATTAGCGAATACTCGTTTTGCGTAACGATACTACTCTTTTTTTCATTTTTTATCCATTTAAATATAACATATATCGCATCATCGAAGGATAGCATTCCATTGTTTTTCATCGCGTTCGATGTCAGCAAAACAATGAAAAAGAAAATAGAATGAATTCGCTCGCTGAATTTGGAGTATATTTTTTACCCATTTCCTTCGAGTAGGAGGAAGTAGAAGGAAGAAAAAAAGTGCAGTTTGCTCTTCCACTCGGAAGAAGTTCGCGTATCCCAGATGACTCATATTGTGTAAGACGTTTAATGGTGCAGTAAATTCTGACGTTGGTGGGTATAGGTATTCGACTCGTTTCTTCTTGCGCACGAGCTAACGGCACTTTAAGGAAGCCGCTCGAGCGAACGTTAAAAATGATGTAATGGGGCGAACGTTAAGCGTTACAACAAGTTTCGCGATCATAATGTTTCACGATGGAAACGTAACGCGCTTGATTACTACTCTGTTGCTTCGTCAAAGGACTGACTTATGACGAATCAATTATTTTTCATCCAAACATATCTCTATGAAAGTGTCTGTGTTTTAAAGAAGATGAATTCGAAGCTGTAGAGAAAGAGAAAAATGAAGGAAAAAAATAATAGCGGAGTATTACTAGCTTTGTAAAGAATTCGTCGATCTCTCCGCTTCTCCTATGAATATGTGCGGGACTTCGATACGTAAGAATTTTGCGAAAGGGACAGGAGAGGACGCGAGGAGTTGCCCTAATATATATATATACTATATATATATACTACTGGAAAAAGTATAAAGAATAAATTTAAATATCGCCCGACTCCTTTGATATGTTAACAAGACCGGCTCCGACCGGGTGGGGTGACCGAAACAGCTACGGTAAAATTCTTTGATAGCGATATCATCCTTCACAACCTTTTTCCATCCTTTTCTCTCGTCTCGGTTCATACTACTCGTGTATTATTTCTGGCCTTTATGGTTTAAGAGCTCGCCCGTCCCGCGATTTATGTTTTCTCTGCCGTCGCTTTCCACCTGCGCGCGCGCGCGCGAATATATGCAAATGTTATCCCTTGGAACGAGCCGAGGAGCTTTCTTTTTTCTTCTACCTAGGTACCAGCTCGCACTTCATCCCTTATTCGTCTTTTACTATTGTGATAAGAAGAATAATAGGAAAAAGGGAAATAAGGATAATGGGTATTAGAAACGAGATTATTAGCTTTCTCTTTTAATACAATTTATACAAACTTCTGTCTTTATATCCTTGCATCGTTATCCTCATTATTTATATTTTGCTATTATTATTATCTCTTTGGATCGAGCTTTGATTTTGGTTTGGTGGTGCGCTTGCGTTAGCAACGATAGCAACGAATAAATCGACCTAAAGTTTATTTTATCGTCGCTTTCTCATTTATTTTTGTTGAAAATGAGTCGTCGAAGCGTTATCGTTCGACGAACCATCCGGATATCGATCTGCTTTACTGCCAGAGAAAATAAAGAAGAGTTCGTCGCTAATCCTAGCACACGGTATATATTCGCGTTGCACTGCAGGACTTTTACTCTCGAGGAAAAAGTCGAGCGAGTCTCGTAAACGAGCAATATTCCGTATCTATATGCACGTAGGTATGCATGTATGTATGCGTATATGTACGTGGACGGCAAGTTGCCACTCGAGGATCCATTTGAATATTTAAAGTTGCACAGCGCGACGCGCACGAAAACTTTGCCTTCCGTAAGAACACTCCTACACGTAAAAGATACCTATAGCGTGCGTGTATGCGCACATGTGTAGATAATACGTACGAGTCCAAAGGAACGATCTTTCCGAATTTTTCATCGCTTGGTTCTAGCTATCGCATAGCAATTTTTTCTTTCTCTCTCTCTCTCTCTCTCTCTTTCTCTTTAACCTTTTTCTTTTCTTCTCTTTTACTTGTACTTCCCCTGAAACTCTCCTACTCCTCTTCTACCTTTCTTTCCATCTCTTTTAACTTCTTCCAACTTTCTTTCTTCTTGTCCATCATTCTTATATCATTCCAACGTGCAACGCTCCTCTCGCGTTATTTCCCTTCCCTCGCGACAAACAAAAAAGCGTTTATTCGTCGCACGTCAGACTCTCGGACGTGTCCCTTTCTTTTCCTTTCTACTTTTCTATTCCCTTCGCCCTTCTTTTCTTTTCCCTCTTCATATGCTCCACCACTCGTCGCCTTTTTCTCATACGTTCTTACTCTCTTTTACTCTTTTATCCTCTCTCTCTCTCTCTCTCTCTTCCTCCTTCCCTTCTTTCTTTTCTTTCCATCTATCTCTGCGTGACTGATGAAACTCCGTCGTAGTCATATAGGTCGGATTCTTAGCGTGTACGAAAATTCTTATTCCCTAAACTTTCAGCTCTTCTTATTTACTGCTCGTTCCGCGAGTAAACGTAGACGATGTTAAAGAGGAAAAACTTTGGAAGGAAAAACCATCTCGATAAACGACATTAATTAAATTTCTTCGAGTAAATACCTTTGAACCGCGACAAGTAAGATATTCAATGTGAAATTAATAAATAGAACAAATATATTACTACGTTAGAAAATAAAATCGCGTAAAGTTGAGAAATTTGTCTTAAGAAGGTAGTATTTTAATTTCATTTGGAGAGATATGGATGAAAATGATGTAGCGGGAAAGCAATCAACGTAACTACTACGTGTGGTACGATACTGTAGTTAAAAGACTTTTGTACGCGCGCGCGCGCGCGCGCGTTTCACCGGATGAGTCTCTCTCTCAGAGGCGTCATTTAACTTGTACGAACTCGTCAATTTTCGTTGAGAAGAGTGTAGGTGTATCATAGGCATGCAATAGTTCGTCGTTCGTACGCACACGCGTGTCATCCAACGCGCAACCAACGCATTTCCCCATTTGCGAACCGACGAGAAATTGACACTTTCACGAGTGATGTCGAAATTTCGGTTATTTTCGTTTCCACGCCAAATATTTCGCGATCTCGATACGTATACAAATATACACAACATTCGGGCAGGAATACAACTCTCGACAGATTCTTTCAACGATATACACGTAACCGCTTCCCAAAACGTCGTCGCGTTTCCAAACAAATCGATAACAGCTTTCCCTTCGTCTTTTCTTATTCTCTTTCCGAAAAGGATTCCTCTAACATCGAACCAAATTTCACGTTCCCTTTCTTTTTTGTGTTACAGTTTGGACAGGCAACAACCATTCACTTTTCAGTTGGGCGTTGGCCAGGTGATTAAAGGATGGGATCAAGGTTTGTTAGACATGTGTGTGGGGGAGAAAAGGAAGTTGGTCATTCCCCCGGAACTTGGTTATGGCGATATCGGAGCCGGAAATGTTATACCCGGAGGTAAAATAATCATTCTATATCAATGAGATTATTTTAATAAGCGATTAAAACATAATTGTAATTTTAAATGAAGACCAATTTATTATTCGTTTATTCATGGACGGGGATATGATTTGGCCATTTGAAATTTTTAAATGTGAAAAAATATTTGAAAAATCCTTCATCGGTTAAATATGAATAAACGAAATCGGGAGAGACGTTACGACACGAGCAGCTTACCGGATGCGAGGGGATCGTTAGGATCGAGATGGGAGTCCAAAATGCAATTGCATGAAAATCCAATAAAGCTTCGCCCGTTAAATGGGACACCGTTGTCCATGATCGTTTGTTCGAATCGACAGCAATGCACGCTTCGTTTATTTTTAAGATAGCCTCTCTCGTAAACGAACGGAGCTTCTCATTTTCTATACGTACCTATTTTATGATTCCTCCGAGAGGTCAAGAACATACCCCTTAAATTTACTTGATAAACTTCCGATGCATATATATATAGACATGCAAAATCATCAAATGCTTCGATAACATTCTATCGAAAATTCGTTTTAAATCAAAAACAAACAAAAATGAAATAAAAAAAGAACAAACCGGTAGGTTTATTGATTTATTTTTACACAAATACTTGGAACGATGCGAACACTCCATACGTTTGTTAATTCCGCTCGTTTGAGCGGGAAATAATTAAACGGCATATTTCATTAGTACCGCTTTAATCGCGACGGTCGATTCCATAATTAATAACGAAACGTGCATTAACCGAACGGCGACAGTTCGTTAGCTCTCCGCCAAATATTCCATTAACTTCTACCGAGATATTGACATTTTTATAGAAATCTATTAACGATAGATTTGTTAGGAAAAATTTTACCCCTGGCTACCGACAAATTTTTACCGTCGTTCAATAATTATGAATAATTATTTCATTTGTAATTATAAATTAGAGAAAAATTCATTTTTAAAGTCAATTTCTCGCGGGTGGTTATATTCGTCTGCATTGTCTAGGAAATACGAGTTACAATAATGGCGATAATAAGAGTTATCGGATATCAAATTTATAAACAAGAGTTACGGTCAATATTGACCACCAGCTAGCATAACATTGTACCATTTTTTCTCAAAATTGTTCCATACCGCTTGACTCTTTTCTCTCTCTTTTTTCCCCTGCTCTTTCTGTCCAACTCTTCACTTCACTAAGCTACTTCGATTTATTCTGCGCGTACGTGGACCCACATTTCTGTGTGTAAAGTCTCGTACGTGTACGTGCGAAAGGTGCAAAACGCGCAAAAAGAGTTAGGTTTTCGACGCGAGACAGAAGAATCGATAGCCCATAGAAATGATTTACGAGGATGCACTTGCTCGGAGGCAGGCTAGAGTGCCGTACATAACATTCTCAGCAAAGAAATCTCATAAAAAGTTTCTCTCAGTTGAATCACGACTTATGATCTTATTTTGATAAACAAATTATCTTCTTTCTGCCCTTTTTTTTTGTTTTTTTATGTTATTATTTTATCCTCCATTTTCGTCGTATAAACTTTGCGACAGAGTTCACATAATTCAACGGGGTAGAGCTTTTGATTGCCAATCAGCGATTAATTCGGAAGAAAAAACTTTAAAAGTATGAGAGTTGAATGAAATTTTAGTTGACGTATGTACAAATGAATGGATGAATAAAAAAAAAAAAGGAAAACAACGAACTATTCGATAAATGTTCAACGTCGCGAATCGAAAACTCTGTTATACCTATCGGATATACCTATATGCATATACATACATATGTACGAGACTTTACATCGCGAACGGAAAAATTGCTGACAGCGACGTATTGGATTTTTATCGGATTTCGGCCAATCAGCGGGGTCGAGTCAGATGGAGCCTTCTCTCAAAACGACAAAACGTAATGTAAAAGATATAACATTGGATTCTAATAAACATGTAACATTTGATACTATTGTCTTCCTCCTGTTCGTTAAATTAATCGAACGGCATTTAGGATTGTTCATTATTAAGATGAAAAAACAGAGAAACGTTTAATTGCAGGTGCCACCTTAACGTTCGACGTTGAGCTCATCAACATCAGCGATTCGCCCCCAACCGCAAACGTCTTCAAAGAGATCGACGCTAACGACGATAAGCAACTCTCCCGCGAGGAGGTGAGAGCAATGGCAAGATCATTTGGATTTTTTTTCTTTTGGGTGTTGGTTGACTAACGAATTGCTCGATCGACTCTCGATTTAATCCTT
The DNA here is from genome assembly GCF_010416935.1 of Polistes fuscatus. Taxonomy (NCBI): domain Eukaryota; kingdom Metazoa; phylum Arthropoda; class Insecta; order Hymenoptera; family Vespidae; genus Polistes; species Polistes fuscatus. The sequence goes on along the minus strand of NW_025112997.1, from coordinate 17,592,751 downwards.
TTTAACAGAACCCATCCGTTTTCTCGCAATGTTTTATTTCATTTTGAAACCTTAAACTTTTGTCATTAATTATTAACACATAGGTTATATATTTCGTTCATTAAGTTGATCCATTGATTGATACAGGTCAGTGAATATCTAAAGAAACAAATGATCGAAGCGGAACAAGGTAGTCCCGGTGACAACGAAGAAATGAAAAAGATGCTGGCCGATCACGACAAACTCGTCGAGGAGATTTTCCAGCACGAGGACAAAGATAGGAACGGTTTCATATCTCACGAAGAATTTAGTGGGCCGAAACACGACGAGCTTTGAAGATTTTCTCATTGTTTTCATTTCTCGAGCAACAACGCGTCTCTCGGTCGTTCGTGGATAATTTTAAAGCTTCCAACGACTCTCCTCCCGAACGTCATCATCCCGTCTTCCCGAATGAATTTTTCCTCAATGATGACTTGTCTTCGCGTATACGAGAAAGTCAAAGTGTAAAGCATCATCAACAAAAAAAGAGAAAGCTGACAAAAAGTTTACGATCGGAACAAAGATTTTGTTTCGATTTTCTTCAAATTCCCAAAAATATTTTTCGCTCCGACGTAACGTCGCGACGCCTGAGACGATTCTAATCATCTAACCGTCTAAATACATTTTTGCTCGAGTGATCGCATTACGATATGCATATATACTTATGTGAATGAATAAAATAAATAAATATATATATATATATGCGTGTACGCGAGCGTGCGTGCGTGCGTGCGTGCGTTGCGTGTGAGTGAATGTACGCGCCTGTGAGTGATCAAAAGAAAGTGTCTTTTTTCTACACGATCGTAAATGTTTAGCATTAATTATATGGAACAGTAATAACGCAACAGTATATGGTATATCGAATCATGAACTACCGTAACTTTATCGTCGAAAGATATCCGCAAACTATCCACGTTTTTCTCATCGTTACACAAGTTATTATATTTTTTTTTTAATCGCATTTATCAGATGTTATACGATTACGTTACGTCTTTTCTAATTACTTGAAAATTGATAATTAATTAAGTCATTAGAACGAAACATATAGGATATTAAATATATAAGCGTACAAATGAAAAACAACACTGTACCGTCTCGTCAATTATTACACGTCATATCTCTATATTATATAAGTTGTACTTACAAACAAATTTGAAATATTTACCAATCAATTTCAAGTAGGTAGAAAAGATTTGGAGGTAGCACGATTTATATCGTAAAAGGAGCTTCCATCGTTTCTTACCGTAAAAGTTAGCGAAGATCGAAAGTGGATAGTTCGTGGAATCGTCTGACCTTCTCCCTTAAAGTTCTCTTCGATCCATTTTCAATAGTTAACAGCACATTATTCAATTCTTATTACACTTATCGCAAAAAAAAAAAGAAAGGGTAACAAATATCTCGAGAATGTGAAATGTAATCGAACGTGACCATTAGGTTGCGAGGTCAAACCCCGTCGTCGCTATTATTATTATTATATTTTAACGAATATGTTTTTATATTATTGCATTATATTGTATGTTGTTAAAGTTGGACGAAGGTTAATAATAATAAATCGTGTGTCTTGAGCACAATTTGTTATACACGGTTGTTCTTCTTGTTGCGTTGATTCCTCTTGTTTTCTCTCGACTGTTTCTAAATACGAACGGAATATAGAAAAAATGGAAGGTGTTAACTTACCTTATTCCCTTCGCGCGTGAACAAGATCGGAAATCAAAATGGACAAGAGAGATTCAATATTTTTTTCCTTTTTATTTGAAGAGAATCGTTTACGTGTTGAGAGTTACAGTAATTAATGCGTACCTACGCGTACGACACGATATAATGTAATTAACAATTAAATTAATTAAATTATTTCTATCACCCGATAAATCACACCGCTACAAATCTTCGTTGTAAAATTCGTATCGAAAAAAACGTATCAATTTCAAAAGAGGTTCTTCCTTCCTACTTTTCCACCAGGCACGCAACGAGGCACGAGATCACCCCTCTGAATTTCTTTACCTTTTTATATATTTTTTTGTTTATTCTTAATCGTTAAATTTATCCATCGACCATATAAGCGATTTACATCGTAGCTCTGACAAGAAAAAAATTGGAAAAACGTTGAACTAGCACAGGCACGAATAACTTACCCTGTTACGGCTATAACCAATGGCAGAAGAATATAAATACGATATTACATATATATTCGTAGAATATTTTTCGTAAAAGTATCAATTAGTATCGTTTATATCCGTCACCCTATCTTTTTTTTACCAAAAGCAATTCTTTCGGGGGAATATGTATATAAATGATCTAAGAGACATCATTTTTCTTTTCTCTTTTTTTTGTCATTCGAATAATTTGTAAAAGACAGATTTAAAAAAGACCTTTTCGGTTGTAAAATTTCACTCGAGACTGCCGAGATTATCATTCTCAACATACGTAAAATAAGTATGAATCGCGTGCGTGCGGTGGTTACGCGTTTAGAAATAATTTCCTAAAAAGTGATTCGATCTAACGCGACGATGTTAAATAAGTAACCGTACCGCACAAAATAAGAAAAGAATGGAAACGAAAAAGCTAGGAAAAAAAGAAGGATAAAAGTTTATAAAAACGAAAATTAAAGAGACAGAGAGAGATTTAAAAGACCGTTTGATATACGGGTATGATAGAGAGATTTGGCAAGAGTATGTGTGTCATCATAAAGATATAGTTAATTGAAAGCTATGCTCCGCGTAGAGGAGAGAGCTGGTTTCGTTGTTGTCATCCAGTCGTCGTCGTTCTTTTCCTTCTTTTCCTTTCCATTTCTTTCGAGCTTTGAACCGCCAAGAATCTTCGTGAGAAACACGATTTGCATAGTAGTTTGCTCAGAGAGATCTTCTCCCCCCACGCATGCTTCCTTCGAATAAGAAAATTTCCATGGGGGTTGGTTGGGAGAGAGAAGGGTGGATAATATCACAGTCAATAGCCCTTGATGTAGGCAGCGATGTGTTTCTTTTCCTCTTCCGAGAGACCGTTCTTCAACGTTCTACGCACTGAAAAAGAAATCCCTTCGAGATACTTCAAAACGCGTAACGTACGTACGTACACAATTATACGTATAAATTTTACATATATACATTCGCGTTAAGTAGAAAAAGTATTGCCATGATCCACAGTTTTTCGTTGGTTTCGTTGACAATTTTTTCTATTTTTACAACGTATTATTCAATGAAATATTTCGTTATAATTAATTTTGATGTAAAATTTTGTTTCAATTAGTGCAGATCATGTCAATATTTTTTCTTCCAACAGACACATATTCATTTCATTTGATTATTATTCATACAATTCTAATCGCCATGCTTCATTTTTATTTCGCAGCATTCTAGGAAGCTTGAAAAAAATAACATGCTAATTAATCGTCCGGCAAATGAATGAAAAATCGTTTCCGACGTGCTCGCATTATCCGCAAAGTATTCATAGTTGATATTTATTCTATCGACCAAAGGGAAAGATGATCGTCGTCGTAGGATGCGGAAGATATCTCGTTTCTTGCGAATCTTAATCAGAAGCAGTCATTATCCCCAAGGTGCAATCTTCGCAAAAAAGAGTTAAAAGCGAGGAGGGAAAAAAGCCGATTCGTGGCTCATTTAAATGTTAAATACGACGAAACGAAGAGTACGCGGCAGGATTCTCGCTTCTACCTCGTCTTTCAATGGAAAAGAAATCAAAAGAGAAGGAAATAGTCAAAGAGACGAGGAAAAAATAATAGGACAAAAAAAAGAAAAAGATAAGAAAAGAAAGTAAAAGCTTGAATGGTTTTAGCGAGGGAGAAAAATCCTAGAATGGCTATCGAGTGACTGGTTCTCCTTTTTCTTATAACGATTAATCCAATTTATTGGATCCTTTTTTGCCATTGTCCTCGCGTAAAAATATTTTCTTTGACGTTCTTTATCAATAAGAAGATACCCGTAGAATTTACGGGTGGATAGAATCTCGTTCGGTTCTCTCGCCAACTTATTTCGAGTAAAAGATAATATATGTAGTATATATGTATGTATGTATGTATGTGCGAGTGGATGCAACGAAAGAGTATCCACTTGAAAATTATCCGATTAAAATTAACTACGATTTCTTTTATCTACCAGTAACACGGCATTTTCTTCCTTTTTTATTTTTTTATATCGTTTTCGTTCCTCCGTCGCATTTTCCCCATCGAGTTTTAACAAAAGGAGATAAAACCGTAAGGTCCATTGTTCCGATAACAAGGTAGAAAAATAGAGTTCCTGGTAATAAAGTCGTTTTATCGACGAGCGCAGAGGGAACGTCGAGTTTTCTAAGATCGTCTAAAAGAAGACATCATTTGCTCCTTCTCCTCTTACGATCGGTAAATCTCTTCGATTTACCGATTTAAATTAACAGCCAAACGAAAAGAACGTGTTTCCTTTTAACGGGAAAAGTATTAAGTTAAAAGTTAACTTACGTATAGTTAATAAATTCAAATATAACAGATAAAACGTATGAATTTGCATGCCAAGCAAGAAACGAAAAACAAAACAAAACAAAAAAAATAGAACAGAAAGTAACGAACGGGGAAAAATCTAAAGGCGAGAAAAGGCGAACCTTTATGCGGCGAAAGGTGATTCCTTTTAGGGTTGATACCCTTCCGGCGTGGTGTTGTTCTCTCGTGTGCGCGATCGCTTCACTGTCGGGCAGAAAAAAAAGAAGGCAAGAACGCTAGGCCAGAATGTTAGCAACCGTCACCGGTAATGACTATTCAATTATTATCACCACACCCCCATTAACTAAGAGAAGAACTCTTCCACCACTCGCTCGCAGGAGTGCATCGATCATCTCGAAAAGCAGGGAAACGGGGAGAGGAGAATTCTTTTCGAATTTATTATATCGAGAAGGATTCTCTTTTTCAAAGGATGGAGAAGAAAAATTTAATACGTGTTTGCACTAACGATAACGCGAAAGAATGGCTCCCAGTCACGTTGCAGAGTACACGAGCTTTTCATAAATATATCAAGGAGGAGGAGGGGGGAGGGAGAGAGAGAGGGAAAGAGAGAGAGAGAGAAGACGAACGATTCTCTACGGCCAATGAGCGGATTACACCGAGATTCGCGTACAAACTCCCCAACGAAGGATTATTCCCTACGTTCGATGTAGTACCCCTATACCGATCGATTACAAAAAAGGATACGCGAAAGGCTCTTTCGTTCGGCGCGTACCAACCGGAAAAAGCATCCGAGTCTTTCCATAATCCCCATACATTATGCAACGACATCGCTCCGGATCGTTCTTCTTATCGCTTACTCTCCTCCTTCATTCTCCCCTCTATTGTTTTTCCTCTTCTTCCCGATGCCATAGTTCGCGAAGCATCGTGGAAATCGAATAGAGATGCACTTCTTCCGGATCATTTTTCTATTCCAAACTTTCGATTCATCGATGAGATAGACGATTATCAATATTATTAAATATTTAATAAACGAATAATATTAACGGTACATCTCTATTATTTTTTTTTTATTATACTATATAGATAAAGAAAAGGAATAAAGACGAAAGAGAGAGAGAGAGAGAGAAATAGAAAAAGATGTACATAGGATCAAATAACTGTGCTGTAAAGGTGCATGGAAACGCAGGAAAGATTAGAAAGGGCGACGATTTTCCGTTGACACTCGAGAGTTTTGCTTGAACACTTCCACGTTTATCGATCGTTCCTCGTTAGCTTTTATTGGGCCGTTGCTCCAATGAACCGTAAACAAAATTATAAATAAACGTGGAAGATAGATAAAAAAAAAATAAAGTCACAGAGTGGAGGTGCAGGGTGCGGGGATCACACTTACAAGACTTACGATCGGCGTGTCTCGTCCTTTTACGTTCCCTTGGCGTTGTCCTCGTAGCTGGCGTCTTCGTTGCAGTCTTTACGAGAGATTCTAAAAGCTCGTCATCGCCGTCGGTGAGATTACCGTTAGTACCTTCGTCTCTTAGCAAAGGTCCCAGCGTAGTTCGTCCTAAGAGCAATCAAACATTTCCAACTTCATAAACTTTATCTTTTCTCCGAGAGCGATTATTATAAATAACGTAACATCAAAACTAACAATATTATTTCCAATTATTATAACAAGTATATTTTATTTATTTAATTACGTTAAAAGGATAATACTCTAAGCTAAAGCTGAAAAATTGGTTAAAATAATTCTAAATAAATGATCGAAAGGACGTCGGGCGTTAACAAAGTCGGACGACCGCGGCTATTTTTAAATCTTTTCTCTCGAGATCAAACTCTTTAAGATGTCAACATTTATCTGCTCTAACGACGGTACCAAGCTAAAGAGGTTTACGAAAATAAAGAGTCATTCTCGCTGTTTCTTCTTGTCTCCAAAGACGTAAACGTGAAAAGTATGTTCCTTTTATATAACGGTGTAAAGCTATGTCTAAAATAATTCTTTTTTAAAAAAGATCAAAATATTTTCTTCCAACTTTCAACGAGTTATCTTGCAATAGGTAGATCAAGAAAATGTTAATATTAAGAAACGACATCGTACTTTAGCAGCGAAATATTTTCGATAGGCTGTCGTTGAATATCTTTGTTTTAAAACATAAACGAAAGGAAAAAAACAGAAAAAGAATCGTTCGAGGCTTACCGTCCTTTCTTTGCCTTCGCCAGGGTAGCGTACCATGAATACTTTCAACGTCGGAAATGTCACTTCCGAGGAGTTGCCTCAGCTCGGCGTCCGCTCGATCCTCTTTCGTCCTAAACTTACCAACCTGAAATAAAAAAGAAAAAGAAAAAAGAAAAGAAAATAAAACGGAAAATGAAAAATTGTACGTTTAGTTTATATACTCACCTCGGTGATCATCTTTCCTCTGGTCTTATTTCTCTCTCGATGATTGGCTTTCTTCTCGAGCTGCTGTATCACCCGTTCTCGGGTCGTTCTATACTCGAGAGCAAATTCCGATACTATCCTGCAAAACTCGTTCGGTTTGGTGTCCTGCACTCTATGGAGCGGTATACCAAGCCAAAGTATGAACTTGTGAAATCGATTTATGATACGCCTATGTACGATACCCAGGACTATTATCCTTTCCGCGCAGTCGGCCAAAAAGTCGGACATCCTGAAATGTACGCAACGAAGCAACGGGAAGGATCAGAAATCGTCTGCGTTATTTTCGATACTTGAGTAACTACGTATGTATCAGGCAAATCATTTTCGATTTCGAAAAAGAAATTTATGAAAGAAGTTGAGAAAGAGAGAGAGAGAGATTAACCGAGCGAGCACGGAACCGAAAGTGAATTGCGGTTTTACTAAGGATGTCAAGGACGAGTGTTTTTCACGTGCAGCCAACCGATAAACTCGACGCCTTGCTGCTTCGTAAACGAAAGTGAAAAAACTTTGGGAAGAGGTATCTTCCACCTTAGTAGATATATATGAGAAAAGTGTAGATAAGAGCAATCCTTAGGAGAAACTGGATAAAGAAGAAAAAGAGAGAAAGGGAATGCAAAGGACGAGAAAAGATTGAAAACGACGAAATGTAATAATGAACGTGCATATAGTTGGTCTACTCACTTGACTTTCATCATCGTCGAGCCATCGTGTTTGGCGATCAATTTCAAATGATCCCACGACGCCTTGCACTCGTTTTCGAGTTTGCCGATATTCGCGGCCAACTCGTCGAAATCGATCTTCGAAGCCCGCGTCACTGCACCGATCTGAAATTTTGTTCAAACGAATTCTATTTTGTTGTCTTTGTCGCTTTGACCTCTTAATTTTTCTCTTTTTTCTCTCTTTGAGCAAATGTATAATAATTTAGAAATTTGTCTCGAGAACTCGATAGAAATTCGAATAAGTTTATTCAAAGCTTTTTAAGAAAAGAAGAACTATTGGAAACTTGGTATCGCGTAAATATCGCTCGATTACCCCATGCGCGAGCACGCAAAAGCAACTGCAAACTTTACTATTCTCTCTCTCTCCTCTTACCTCGGAATAGAGGTCCGTGGAATCCGGAAACTTTTCCATCACCATATAGCAGAGGTGATGAAGTAGCGAGTGCTTGTGAACGGTGTCCTTTACTTCAGGTACTTTGGCAAGGTATTCCAGTTGAAAGCCCTTCACCTGATAAAGACAACAAAAAGGCATCGGTTTCTACTAGATATTCTTTGTATTATTCTCTTCGCTTCCTTTCTCATCTATGCACTTTTTTTTTTACATTGTTTATTTTTTTCTTTTTTTTTTGTATCGATCGAACGTTTAACAAAAGGGATAAAAGAAAATCCTTGGATTTTCTATCGCCATTATTAAGAAATGCATAAGAAACTTTGATTGCCATCGACGTCGTTATTGGAAGAGGAATTCGAATCGACTCTCGATGATTTTTACCGGACGAATTAAACGGATGTCATTTGGCCGGAGTTTAATACCCACCTCGTTTCCGTTGAGGAATATCCCTATCGAAAGGAGCGTGCTCAGAATCCCGCGAAAGGTTTTATTCACTCGCAGCGTCTCCATTCCCTGCTTGAGATCCATCAAAGGGTCCGCAATTTCCTGAAGTCACAAAGGTACGCGGTCGCGATTATCATCTTTTTTTTTTCTTATTCTTTTTTCCTTTTCTTTGACATCTTTTTCTTCTGGTCGTAGTATTCAAATCTAAATACATTTCTTTAATATCTGACATTTAAAATAACATAATAATCGATGTTAATTTAAGTTGAAAAATAACTCGAATAAGCTGTTCGACATCGGCAAAGAAAAGAATTCAAAAGGGAGAAACCAACGAGATTCTATCTCACGATCGATCCGAACACGCGTGCGAGAAAAGGTAAAATTACGTGGTCGGTCAACTATTTGACGCTTCAACGCGCACAAATGCTTTCTGCGAAGTTCACGGAACTACGAACAAAATAGATGTCGATAAGAACCGAACGATTCTTTTTCTAGGACCACTGCTGATATTTGTCGTCAACGGAATCAAATAACTATCCTCAAATGAAATTGTTAAATCTGCCGAAGCATTCGATAGTTTTACAAATTTTTTGATACGTTTTAAACGACTTTGACGTACGGATTATAGATTGAACGTCTACTCACCTTCTCAGAATTTTCAAAGTCCAACTTAAACGCCCAAAGCTTCAACCTCGCTGGCAATTCCGATATCGATGCCAAAGTGAGAAGGAACTGTTCCGCCGATCCCAAAGGAAGATCGGGATTTGCAGCCTGTGCCTCTTGTATCCTCGATCTTTCTTCTTCCGTCGGTAGCATCGTCAAGAGTTTCTATCGCGTAGAGTACCGCAAAAAGGGAGATACGTGGACGAGGGAACGGGACGAACGAAAAAACGAATAAATTGAAAATTAGACGAAATCAGAAGAAGGATTCGGAAAAACTAGAATTTAAGATACGTGACAAATCAATGATAAGGAGAGCGATCGTTAAATCAAAATTTAATTCAACTTGTCTCAAGGAAAATGGAAACGAACAAAAAGAAATTGAACTTGGGACAAGAATAAAGTGGATCGATCGAATCGAGTTTGTATAAATTGAGTTTCAAATAGAGCATAGTAATTTGGGTATTTTGGTAGTTTGGTGACGCGTCGCAGATCGATAGAGAGGGGGACTTAAATAATAAAATGAAATCTTACCTCGATACCCTCTCTGTTCATAATGGTAGCATCCATCTTTAAAATGGCCGTTTTGATGGATCTCGGTGGTGGCAATTTCGTCATGCCGATATTGATCGCGTTTGATCTTTTGTGGTCGAGTACGATGATTTCTTTGTTTTTGTTCATTTCTTGCTGCTTCTATTCGATCAAACAGAAGACATAAACATTTGTTTATAAGGAAAAACGATGACCGGCTTGATTGCAGCTCGTAATTCGAATTTGTTAGCTCGATCGATCGATGAACTCGTAACGCGAAACGAGTTATCGGATTCATTTACGATTAGTAATGATTACGCAATAAAAACCAAGAAAAAATATACGATTACGTTGCAGCTGACATTAGTCGATAATGGACTATTTAATATAGAATGATGTATGGGTACTCTAATGAGAAAAGAAAGAAAGAATTTCTACTAAAAATAAAGAATTTGAAATAGAAACGATCGTTTCAAGCAAAAGATTACGAAGCATTTTATAAAAGTTCTTACTCCATTCTTTATCTTTCTTTTCCTTTCCTTTTTCTTTTATGAAGCCAAAGTGCACTAAATTACGAGGAAGAACCGGATTTAAAAAAAGGGAAATTACTGGCAAATCTTTATCCGACGATGAGTAAAAATAAAATGAAAAGAAAAAAAGAGAGAATGATGTAAAAATAAAACGTGCCAAGTCTTACGTTGTTACCTTAAATAGTAAAATTTGCGAAAAGAGATTGATCTCGCGAATGCGGGATACGAATATAGAAAATGTAAATGCGCGTAAAACGCTTGGAAATAATGTAGAAGAAAAAAAAAGAGGGGGAAGAAAATAAAATCGTTTGGTTAGAAAAGCCACACTTACGAAAAGTTAAGAAATGAAGAGACTCACCTCCTGTCAAATTCCAGCATGCCATTTTGTTCATTTTTCGTGCGAGCACCAACAATATTGCAAAGAATACAAGAAGAGATTAGTCGTTTTGCGGTAAACCGTCACCACCCAACCACCATCCGTCATAATTATCGTACGTGATTATTATCGTCACGCGATCTCGTTACAGCTAAAACTGGTACTATTTTCTCCGAGAGATCTCGAGACTTCTCTTATCGTACCAAACGTATGTACTGAGCGACGTTAAGTGCATTTTCGACATTTTACGTGGCAGAACGGATCGTACACACGTATTTGTGTGTGCTTCGCAAACCGGTTAATCTTCCAAAGGAATGAGACCGTTTAACGTATTTACGCTTCAAATTTCTTTAACTCGAACGTTCCAACTTAGTTCCCTTTTATACGTGTGTACTTACGCTCACAGAGAAAACATACACCTATATATCGTACAAACGTGGTCCGGATGAGAAACATTCAATTTTCTTTTCTTTCCACTTTCGACAATTTACTATTTAACTATTATAAGAAGAAGAAAAAGCTAATAACTATTATCTCAAAAATATCTATTTAAACAATTCCACAAAAAGAAACTGCACCGATTTTTTTTTATTCGCACCATCATCTGCTTCCCCCTTCGCGTTTTCCCTTTATTTCCGCTATTTTTACTAAATTCTCATCGGACTCTCTGTATTGTGTTAATTATTACCGAGCTTCCGAGCGTGCGTATACGTTCAGAGATAGAAAAGATAAATAATGCAGACGAAAAGCAAAAAGGAAAAAGAAAAAGATAAAGATATAATGAGAAAAAAGAAAACAAATATAATGCGATAACTTTCGCGAATTTGCGACACCATGTAAAACGACGACGTTAAATTCGGTCTTTAGACAATTACACTTATAATTTGTCACGTGTCAGCACAATACCGTGGTAGATTTTCATTACAATACCGCAAAGCTATTTAACGACGGTTCAACGTTTCGACGTGTTTTTTTTTTCCCGTATGAACGAAATAATTCGAGGCAAACGGGAGAGATTCGTTAAAGCAAAGAAAAAGAAAGAAAGAGAAGGAAAAAAAGATGACAGATCGTTCTTATTTCTTAATGGAAAAATATAATAAAAGTCGTCGGAATACTTTGCTTAGAATGCGACAAATCGTTTGTCCGATCGACAGAGTGGATCGATTATTATTGAAAATTTTGCAAGTTGGTGCTCTTACCTTGGTGATAAGATCCTTGGCCCTGCTCTCGAAGAGGTGTTCGAGTTTCTGCGTGTCGATGGGCACTGGCGAGAGCTCGTCCCAAATCATTTTGTTCTTGTCCAATCTCGAGAGGATGATGGGATCGTCCCTGACCTCTTTCCAGAACAGCTTCACAGTCTTTTTGCTCTTTTTTATGGTCAAGGTCGAAGCCGGAGAGTTTAAAGGTGGACTTCTCAAAGAATTGCTCGGATCGTTGTTCATCGACGATCTCGTGGATTTCAGATTGAGAGGCGAAAAAAGGGGCGGTGGAAGATGAGGTAAAGGTGGCGGTGGTTTGGCACTGGAACTCGGGGGCAACATCGAAGGAGGTGGAGCTGGTACCATCGGTGGTGGAGGCGGTGGAACGCCGTTCGTCACGTTTACCGGTCCCAAAACGTCGATTTCGTCCTCCGAATTTAGATCCGTAAAGTCAAGGTCGCACAGAGCCAACGGTCTTTTCAACTTGTTCACGAGTTCCTCCCAGTGCAACTCGTTCTCCGATTTCTTGACTTCCTGTACCTTGAGCAAATTCTCGCCCGTCGGCGATTTCAATACGTCGGCCTTGGACTTTGATTTGGCCAATCCCTCCTTAGCCTTCGAGATCAAGCCGCTCATATCTCCTATCCTGAAAGAGCGAACGCGAGAACGAACGCGATAAAATGGTCCAACTCGAAGATTATCTTGCGTAATTAACGCTTAACGCTTTTAACCGTCTCTTACCTCGAAACCTTTTCATCGACGGGACTGCTCGTCGGTATGAGATTCTGTGCCGTTAATTTTTGCGTGAGATCTTTGACGGTACCTTCTCGTTTCAATTGCAAAACCACTCGACGATTCTCGTCGTCATCGGTGTTATTACCCTCGTCGCACTCGACACCCTCGTCGGGACTCTTACCGTACCAAGGCTTTTTCTCCTCCGAGTCGAGCTTGTTCGCGGCGTTCATTAGCGGTGTTAAATCCTTCCTGCTGTTCGTTCGGGAGAGTTTGTTGGACGGGGAGTCGGTTTTCCTTTCGTACGACGTGCCATTCGGGTGGTATCGCAAACCATTCGACGAGAAGGAACCTTCGATTCGATATATTATACATTTGCAATAAGGGTTTGTCCAAAGACGGAATAAGAAAGGAAATGTTTGCAATTGTTCGTGTACTACTCACTCTCTTGGTCGTCCGAATGGTCAACGGAAGCTCTCATATTCGCGGTAGCCTCTTGTTGCTCCCTGATAAAACTCCTTTGCCTCTCCGCTCGTTCTCTTCTACGTCTCAAAGCTGGTGTTACGCCAACGTCGACTGGAACACGCGACATATCATTTTCCTCCCTAATCTCTCGCTTACGACGTCTAATGCTTCATATAATGCATGAATCGTTTCTGTGGTAGGCGTAGAGATTCCTATTCTCGTCCGATTTCTTTCAATTATCTTAAACGATTCGATAATAACGAAGAAGAAATTCGAAATCTTTTGCGATCGAGATAGTTAGTTAATCAGCTAGGTCACCTTTGTTCTCCTTATAACTGCCATTGAGCTGAACTTCCCCGAGATGTCCTTGAGAACTTTGAGAGCTACTCGACTCGTCATCGTCATCGGGCAGACTCGAATTCAAAGTGTTGTTCAGGGAGCTAAGTCCCAAAGAATGGTTCGAGCGTGGACTTAAACGAGCGTTCAAGGACATCGAAAGCGGCGACGTGCCAGTCGAGTGCCTGCGGGACTTTCGACGCTCGTGAGAATCCACGAGAGACTTCCGGTTGCGTAGGGTTTTCCTGCGAAATTCAGTCAAACGACTTTCTGTAATTTACGATGTCGACGTTTATTTCGTTCGTTAAAAGAAAAGAAGAAAAAAAAATAACAATTAAACAATGATATGTCTAATTTGTATTCGTACAATAAATGCATACGCCTAAATAAATAAAAATCTTTCGTACCTGATATTGTCGTCGAGCTGCCGAATTGGCGATCCCCGGTCGTTGCCATCCTCGTGATGGAGTACAGCTTCGTAAATTTGAAACTGTCTAAGAAGATCGAGATCTGTTCCTTGTTTGGACATATATCTTTGAATAATACCCTCGATTCCTTGCTCCTCGAGACAGTCCACTTGATCGTAGTAAGTGTCTTGATCCGGAATACCGTTCAAACACTTATTAACCAAGGTCGTTGCGTATATTAGAAGTTCCGTGTCAGCGGCATCGTAATCCTTCAAAAGTTTCATTACGTTCGTCCACGGTATCATACCTCTTGATGTATCTACCGAACGTACAGCCCGAACGAGCAACAAACTGTTGGTTTCCACGTACTCGACGAAGACCAGCAATAATTTCAGAGCCGTCTTTACGACCAACCGAAAGCGACTCGCTATAAGGGTGTATAACCATTGTACCGTCTGACCGTGTTCTATCACGCCATTCATGCCATCCACGTAGAGCATCACCTGACCGAGGGCTGTTTGGATTAAACATTTCGTCATTTTATAACCTTACCGATATTTCTCCTAGTCTATATTATTTAAAAACGGACTTTAAACAATTACTACATTGGGCCGAGTGAAAACACGAAAATCCTATCCTTCCTAAATCCCTTTTAAGCGCGCGTCAAAGATTAATCGTGCGCTTTTTAATGGACATTGGAATATTTGGAATATTGAAATATTTTGTTTACGCGTATCGCTAAATCGTTTATATACAACGTTTATAGAATTTCGTATCTACCGATAAAATTTCATGAATTTCGAATACAGCGGAGTATTTTCTACATACGAGTGCGTACGTGTGTTATTCCCATTTAACAAATTCTGATGTTAATTTCTGTTTAAAAAGCAACAAAACGAAATAAATTATTAAAAAGTAGAAACGCGTTTATATAAAAAAAGTCGTAAATTGGCAATTTTGGAGGGATAAATTAAAACGAATTCGTTTCTAAAATGCAAGAATTATACATTAGAATCGTAGGTAGATACGATAATGACAATATAATCGTAAAACGATTGGAGAGAATTGAGCGAGAGGCGCCGAAGTGGTGGGAGGATTGTATAGGACTGCATTAATCCGCTCGTTATCATTACGCAAAGCCATAAGTTACGCCGCAAAATCTAATTAAACGGTATGGACATAATATATGCAGGTATACAGAGAGAGAGAGAGAGAGATAGCGAGGCCGTTGCAATCATCCGTTTTCCGAAGGTTCATTTCTGCTTACCATACGATATTATACCACGACTATATTATAGTCGACGAACTAAAAGGGTGATGGTCGGTGCAGAAAACACGGTGCAAGTATAATAAATCGCGACGCACTCGCATCTAATTAGAGATTTGGCGAAAACGCGTTACGTCCATTAGTTTTTACTCGTAATAACGTGGAAACATTAAAGCTCTTGGTAAGCGCCGCTACATCGGTTTCCTGCAAAAATAATGTTACGCCAATCGCGCGACACGAAAGGCTATATCCTATAAAAAAGGTGAATCCGTTTTGTAATTTGCAATCCCGTTATCCGCGCTCGGTCAATAGAAAGCTGTTCGAGGGGACATCCAATCCAATCCCAATGTTATACGCAAAATAAAGATATCCCACGACGATTAGTTCTATTGCAACGTGGAAATAGAGAATTATTCAATAAATGAGATTAAATAGAGAGAGAGAGAGAGAGAGGAGACGTATAACGAGAAAAGAAAAAATTCACTGAGGTGTGAAATAAGCCTCGCCTTGCGCTTTTCAATGCTCGTTAGTTTCGGTGTCAAGTTCGCTTGCGCGCTGCCAAAAGCCTCGCTCTTCCAACGATAGGTAACACATTTAATCGCTCGTTTGTTCTACGAGAGACTTAACTGCTTTATAATTTAGGGGAACAGGTGTTTTACGTTTGGCTATATTTCATTATCTCGCTTTATTATTGCGAGCAATGAAATCAATGACGTATAACGATCGATATTTTCAAAATGAAAAATCGATCTCTCCTTTTTTCGATTTTAAACCACTATCTTTAACTTTTCAATTTAAAATCATTTGCAAGGATTTCGTTTTATTCTGAAATGAACCATTCCATTGACATTTATTTTTCATTTTCTTCTATGTTTCGCAGATGCAAATAGAAGAGATGAAAAGTTCTTAAATGTCTTAACACCAATCAACCGTATACATTAATCTCGAGTCAAAAAGAAGAAAGAAAGTTTTGATAGGACATTTTGTTTCAATCGTTTGCTCTCTTTCATTTGGTTATATTAAATCGATGAATCGATCGACAGATCAAACACGACGTTCGGCGTTTCGCGAAACTTTGAAAGTAAGTTTAATGTGCCGCACGAAAGGCGATATCAAAGAGCGTATTCATATAGTTCGATACAGCGCGCATCGAACTTCCACCTTTTTACGAGTTTCGCATTGCGGTAAAGAAGTTTTTCTTCTTTGAAAAACTTTTCCATCCTCTTCCAGGGCGCGTCTTTGCTCGGCGTGGAAAGGAACTTCGTTCGGCAAAAAGATTTCTATTATTTTATCGACATTTATGATAATTCATTCGAGCTTACGGAATAACAAAGTCTACCTGTACGTATTTATATAAATATCGAACTATGAAAACTATCCGAGTAAAAGAAGTAATAATTCTTTTGGATAAATAACGATGGACTATCATTTTGGTCGCGCGCCAAGATGTTCTCTCTCGCAACGATGAATTAAAGAATAGTTATCCTCGACGTTAGCTCGTTATTTATCAAGTATCGGCACAATTTTTTCTTAAACCTACTCACCTCGTAGTATATAATTTTGATAATTCTGATCGGCCTCGCTGCCGACCTTGATGAGGCAAGCCAATCCATCGTTTTGCACGAACTCGTGCACCAGGTCTTTGTCCTCCTGCAAAATCAATTGTCCCGAGATGATAAATGCATTCTATCAAAAAGATATTTCATTATATTTATTTATATTTTAGTAATATAATATAATCGCGCGGTAGTAAATCGCGGTAGATCGAATTTTGTAGAAAGTAATTGTTCGTGTGGAGAAAATAGAAAAGAATAACGTGTCGGGATACGTGGAACGTTGAAATAAAATAAAGAAGAAGAAAAAGAGAGAGAGAAAAATAAGAAAAAAGAGAAAAGAAAGACGCGTGGAACATCTCGCAAATATTTACACGGCGAGCGAGTAGCTTCGTGCCAAAATAGTCGTCTTCTATCTCCTTTTTCTCGTCTTCTTCTTTTTCTTCTTTTTCTTCTTCTTATCCCAGGTTCTCTTTCGTTTCGTATTACGCGTCGGAAAATAGCAAACCTACCTGAAAGATCTGCTTGAGAGAAAAGAGAGCTCTTCGTAGTTCGCGACCCTCGCTGTTCAGCAATTTTTCTGCAACAAATATAGACAAATATATACTACGCATTCATTATGATATATATGTATAAATTCTCGTTGACGTAATACGATAATTTTACGCTTAGACGTTTCATTTATATCGGAATAACGCTAAAATCGCATGAATAAATCTATAATACTATAGA
Organism: Polistes fuscatus; assembly: GCF_010416935.1. Lineage (NCBI taxonomy): Eukaryota > Metazoa > Arthropoda > Insecta > Hymenoptera > Vespidae > Polistes > Polistes fuscatus. The sequence continues at coordinate 17,575,531 of NW_025112997.1, read as the reverse complement.
ACAAAAAAGAAATGAATAATTAATCGGATTAAAAGAGATGGAAGAAAAATTCACGACTATTTTATATTACGATTCCGTCGGATAGGAAACGAGAAAGAAACCAATTTTGTTGGCAGAATGTTCGTTCGAAAAGTACAAAAGTAATGCAGCTGTTTTTTTCTTTTCCTTTTTTTTCTTTTTTTTCTTTTTTTTATTCCAACTTCCTGCGGAGAAAAAAAAATAAAAAAATATCTGTAAATTTCAAAACGAATTTCACGTTTCATTTCCTGTCTCGAATAAAAATCGGGAATGTAGATATGACAACAATTGGAGCTCGAGCCCTCCTCCTCTCGCAGCATGGCTTTTCTTGTTTTCAAACGAACACTAGGCTAGCAATTAGCGCGCGAATGCTAATTTCTTCCGTAAAATTTTCGTCGTCTCTCATTCGCTGGATGGATGGATACCTGCGAGCGCTCTCTCGGTCCTTTTATTTCCTTTTTCTTCCTTCTACTTTTCTCTCTCTCTCTCTTTCTCTCCTCTTTCACGACTGTATTACTAACAATTGAATTCCGTTTGGCGAGCGGTGGAATGGAAAATTCAATTTCCCGAAGCTCGATGAGAGAGGAGCAGAGATGCAATTCCGAGTGGAAAAAAGTTTACAGAAATAGACGCTTCCCCTTGCTTCTTATAAAAGAAAAAATTCAACATTTTCCCCGAAATGTTTAAACAAAAGACGATGGAATAATACGAGAGACTATAATTGATATCAACGACAAAAATGAGGTTAAGAGGTTACGGATGTTCTGGCGAAACTTTACATTAAACAAGATAAAGAACGGAAAATAACGAGCATTCGAGAGATAAAAGAGAGACAGAGAGAGAGAGAGAGAGAAGGAATTACGTTAAGCGAACGTTCAAAAATGAAAAAAAATCCATTCGCCGTGCGCGAAGTTAATAAGTCTACGATCACGAATCAACCAGGAAGAAGGAAGTAATTAAGTAATCCTCGGAGAAAAAGACGAAGAGGAGGAGAACTCTCGTGTTACGTTCTACACACACAACTGAAATTTTCTAAAGAATAACTTCAAATTACTTATGATAAATAGAAATTGGTTGGAAAAATGACTGGATAATATAATATTTAAACTACGATCTTGTACGCGGTTTATAATCTAATATAACACTTGTGTTCTCGCGATAATACTTTGAATAGTCGGATGGGAAGAATTTTGGATAGTTGGCAATACGTGAATACGTGCTATTGGTAATATCATCTGTAAGAGAATCGTGGGTGAAAGACTCACGACCAGCCATCTTCCGTTACATCTTTCCGTTTGTTCGATTTGTAGCTCGTCTCTTAACGAGACGAATTCGCGAGTTATTTCGTGGTAAAGGAGGTCCGGGCGACCGCATAAACGCCGACTATCACGCGATCTTCAAATGCATAATGCATGTCGGTTGTCTCGGGAGGCGAAGGGAGAAGGGAGAGCAAAGGAAAGGAAAGGGCAGAATAAACCAGGGGGAGAGAGAGACAGAGAAGAGGAGGGGACTGCGAACGAAGGTAATTAGGAACTCGCTGCAGGAGCCAGCGAGGGTGTGCGAGAGAGACGGAAAGATCTAAGAATAGCGGTCCCAAGGCCCCGAGGCCCTTGGCCCCCGCCATAATCAGCGCCCATATAAGCAAAAGTTCCTCTCGCTCAAACAAGTTTACCGGCTTGTAACGCGCCATTGTTACTCGCGCCATTGCTCTTTTCCCTCCTCCCTACCTCTTCTCTCTTTCTTTTTTCCTACTTCTAATTCCGCTTCTTTTCTATTTATTTTCTAACTCTGTTTTTTCTTATACTTCTTTTTTCTTTCTTTCTTTTTTTTTTCTTGCTTCACTTTTGGAAACCAACTCGAAAAGGTTTTGCATTGCAATCGCGTAGACAAACAATCGGAAGAGTACTTTACTCGAACGGCGTTTTGATTACATAAAAGATTTCTTTTTCTTTTTTTTTTTTTTTTTTTTTTTGAAGAAAGAATAATAATTCGAATCAGGCTGAACGTTCGCGAATTCGACTAGAAGAACTCGCTGAGAAAGCGCGAAATCTGATTCCGTCTGTCGCCTGATGCTCGATCCGAGTTCCAACGCTGTGACGACGTTCGAATATTTATCGCTCGCTGTACGATCAAATTCTTATCAAAATAATACATTTCCTCTACGAAATATTTATCATTTAATCGGCATTAATTATCTCAAAGATAAAAGAGAGCAAAGTAATTAATTTATTGCGCGATTTGTAATAAATTTACGTATAATAAATATCGAAGAAAGAAAATGTTGAAGCATCTACTCTATGCAATAGATTTCTTTTTCCTTTCATGAGCTTATATCGGTCGCTCTTCTCTCCACATACTGTATACGATTTATATACGAAAATGCAAAGGTGGGTAAAAAGGAAGTTGAGGAAAGAAACGGAGAGAGAAAGAAGAGAGGAAGAAAGACGAAAACCAGACGGGTTTTGCAGGTACCGAAAATACATGGAGAACCGTTAAAATATGTAAAACGGTAGGGTCCTCTCTCCGTCTTCCGCTTCTCCTCCTCCTGCCCTTTTCGTCCCTTTACTCTTTTCTTCTTTACTCGTTCCTTTTCGGATCTTCGATCATCTCCTCCAGCGACAGTACCAAGAGTTCAATGAACGAGAACGACCCACAGGTGAATTCGACGAAGATGTAACGAAGGTACCTATCGGTCGTTTAAACGAAACAACAAATACCACGAACGATATTTCAATCGACTATCGATCGATCCGATTTAAAAAAAAAAAAAGAGATAAAAGAGAAAAAAAAGAAAAACAAGATGGGAAGAAAATTAAGTAGGGCGAGGATCGAGAAGATGATCGGACAGGTGGTGTTCGACCAAGTGGATCGTGAGACCGAATAAGAGATTTGAATCAAGGATCTGCGAGTAAAATACTCACCTATGATGGTGTGAACCCTCACAGAAAGCTGAGTCCTGAGAACGATTGAGTTCTTCCGGCTGCAACAAATCAAGAGAGGATTAACTCGATTAGCGTATACGTACTTATGCACACACACACACACACACAAACACACGCATACAAAATAACGTACGTTGCACAGAACATAAATATTGATAAAGCTACGCGTAACCGAGTCTCGTACGAGACATCCTATTGACCCGGTGATACGGTGATTCCGTTTGCGTTAACTCTAGCCTACCGTGTGCCAATTAATCTTCTTTGACCAATCCTAATTACTCTATTATACATACAATACAAACATGCATATACATATGCTCGGGAACGAGACGAATGGAATCGTTTTTTATTACAATACACGCAAACGTTTACTACGAGTGTCTACACTTTTCCTATAAATTGGGTTAAAGTGGCGTATAGTCGGTAAACTCTCTTTCCACCCTTCCCCCTCGCTCTTTCTTTTTCTTTTTCTTTTATCTCTCTCTCTCTCTATCCTTCTCTCGTGTCGCCTTGGATAAGCATGCGGTGCGAACTTAAAGGCCCTGCGAACCTTCCCACGCCAAGCGTCCCTGAGAAAGCACGACGACAGTGTAGACAATGGATTTGAGAAGGAAAAAAGGGAGAAAGAAGAGGAGATAGAGGAGGAGGAGGGGAGAAGGAGGAGAAGTGGAAGAAGAAGAAGGAAACAGAAGAGACGAAAAAGGATTATGCATCTAACATCGAAAATCCAACGTGTTAGAAGCACAAACTTAAAAATACCGGCGTACTCGAGCGTTAATGTTTCCGCCGGTAAATAAGGGAGAGATAGATCGAGATATCCCAAGGACTTCTTTTCCCACGGATATATATGGCATCGTTTATTTCTATTTCTTTTTAATCGACGTCCATAAACTTCAAACGTTGATTTTTAAACGGAGCAAAATAACAAAATAAATATCGTAGTAGGAAAGTAAAAAGGGAAAGATCGCTGTTTAAAATCTTTGAAATTCGAGCCAACGATCGGAAAAGCGTATTCTATTGCTCCAAATTAGATCGAAAAGATTCGAAGAATAGCATTTTTTATTGTCGGAGAGAACCGTGCCAATATCAACTTGGCAAACTATCTTACACCGTTATCATTGACTAAATATAATATATCGCGAAAAAGATATCGTTCCAGCTTCTATTCTCGCATCTTTTCTAAAGATAGAAAATATCGATCGAAGATAGGAGAATCCTGGTAACCCGTTAACGAACAGATTCGATATTTATGAGAGATTTTCGCGGTGGTGGTATGATTAATGACGAAAATGGAGAGTCGATACTTAGCAGCCGTTAGATCGAACCTTTTTGCTCGATTACGCCTACGCCAAGGAAATCGCACGGACGCAAGGGTGTTTGCGCGTCGAACGATCCTATCGTTTTTCAACGAATCATTATTCTTCCTTTTTTACCAGGAGAGAAAGAAAAGGATTGCGAAAGGCAAGCCTCCTCGCTCGACCACCTCCGAGCAGAAAACTCGAGAGGCTCTCTCATCGAGACATTACGCGAGTTACAAGGCGAAACAACAAAGGACGGAAATAGACGTGCGTTTGCGAGAACCTGCCAAAACTTGACTCGATAATAAGTCACGTGAGTGGACAATTTGCGAGAATCCCTACAAAACGAGCGACCGTATTATTCACTCTTTTACGAAACTACTTTTTTAATTACGTAAGCTACTCGCAGTATATATATGTACTATATTCGTGTATATTAGAGAATATAATTCATTAGTATATGAGAGAGGGGGAGGGAAGAACGAGCGAACGAGCGAGAAACGCTTAAGGTCAACCAGGGAGTCATAAATCACTTAAGAATTTACTCCTATGTGTCCTCCCTGTATTTAAATCGAACGACAACGAAACCACCGCGCGAATGAAATTGAAAAAGAAATAAATGAAATAACCGCGATCTAAGTCGAGAACGCGTGCCAATGGCAAGCAAGCATCGCGCGAGATCTGCCCCCGGGGGATTAGAATATTCGCTCAAAACTTTTCCTCGGAAGAATCCTCGATCGAGTAATAGAAAAAGGAAGGAACAAAAGTGGAAAGTCGAAAATCGGTAGAGAGAAATCGATTTATTTAGGTTAAAGCCTTCGAGCTGTCTTATTCCCTTTCGACTTTTTCCCCAAGAGCGAAATGGAAAGCACCCTTTTCCTTTTGGGCTTTTACGGAATCAATTTATAAGCAACCTGACGGAACTCGATCGAGCTCGTTCTATTCGCGAGTTAAATTGCTCGCTAAACTCGTCTCGCAACAGCTCTACGATCTCTCTTCCTTGCTTCCTTTATAGGATGAATTAAAATTAATGAGATATAATAGATGAAACGTTCTGATATTTACCAATAAGGTGGCATGATGGCGGCGTCGAACTCTCATATCACTCTAAATCCAACGTGTCAGGTTTGATAATATTTAGGATGACTAGTAGAATAATCTAATAATTCAATTGGAGGATCTCTCTCTCTCTCTCTGTCTTCGCAAGAGCGTAACACCACGTCGACGAACAAGTCCAACGAACGACTGCTAGCAAGCGGAATGGCTTCTTCTTAGTCTGCTCTGTCCCGCGCTTCGCCACAATAGCAAATGGTGGGAGATCAAAACGCTGACTAGTCCTTGCTCTCTCGTACATGTATATATGTATATAGATATATACACGTAAGAATCTATGTATACAACCCCAATGGCTTCCTCGTTTTAATTCCAAGTTACTTATTGTTAGTAGAACGCGCGAGCCAGTATACTACAAAATTCAACGAAAAAGAAAAGCGATAGAACGCGTACTCGCTCGCGTAAAGTAAAATTCGATCGTCGTCGATATATTTATTATATACGATCGAGTACATCCGAAAGAAACAATCGAAAAAAGAAAAGAAGAAAAAATAAAACATCGTTAAAATACTCGATTTCAAAGTACGACTCGTACACCGGATGATTTCAATGATGCATTTAAAATAACATCGTACTCTAATGTAGTATATTAAACGTACGATAGCAATGAAAGAAGATAACGTTTCATTTGCTCGATACCGAGTTACACACAGAGGACGGTGTACACTCGACCCAGAGAAGATCATACGCCAAGCCTCTACGCTCCAGTAATTATGCGCGCAGTTTTACTCGAAGGCCCTTAGGGTACGTCGAGGTCGAACGATTTCTCGCTTGGCCAGGATACCATGATTATCATTATGGATCGTACTTCGATAAACGATTGAATATTGAGTTCCGAGTAGGCAAAATATTACCTATCTTTTTCTTTTTTTCTTGGAAATCAAAGAAAAACAAACACCTCTGATGAAACGTAGAAGAAGAAACGAAACGAACAAAGCGACTCGTTTATCTTCGCTCGGTAACTAAGTCGAGAAGATGCGTATCTCGAGGGGGTTTCTGTTGCAGACGGATGATTCGTCGAGAATACTTTTCTCTCTCTTTCTCTCTCGCGATGCTAACCACCTCGGAGATTCTTCCGCATAGGAGCATTCAGAACAGGATGTTGAGACGAAAAAGAAGAAGAGTCTTCTTGGAAAAATTCGACAAATAAACAAGAACCAAGGAACAAAATGATAATATAAATTACAGAATGTTTCTTTTTGTTTTTTGTTTTTTTTTTTTTTTAAAGAAATCGCAGAGACCTTTTAATTATCTCGTATATCTCTTAAAAGAGATAATTTCGTTAAAATTACGATCGTTTTACCGATACATCCTAAAAAGAGAAAATAAAAAAGTTACGGGGGAAAACACCGATATCGCTTCCTCTTCGGCACCTCGAACGAAAGAAACGTGCCACGCCTATAAAGTTTTCGCGTCCGTTTCCTTCTTCATCTTCTCTCTCTCTCTCTGTCTTTGTCTCCCCTCCCTTTCCCCGTCTTTCACTCTTGATTTCAGACATTCAGCAGCCACGTCGTCCTACGTCAAGTTATTCTTGGTTACGCGTTAATATTATAAATGTGCAAGCTACACCGACTCCGGTCATCTTTCCTTCCGGTCGATGTAGCCTGACAAATGCATCCAAATTTCAAAATAAACATTATTTTACTAAATTATTAATGAATATCTTTAATAAATCCACGCATAGAAATCCGCGTGAAAAAACTTTCTTTTGAAAATTTGCGAACAGTAGTCCTACGAATTCTAACGAAAGATTTGAAAATAAATAAATAAAAGGTACGCACTGTGTTCTTTTTATACTCTCAACGATCGGTCGTTGCAAACATTTACGCATTCGTCTCTTATATATCTCAATAGATCCGAGACCGATTTCCGAGACCTATCCCGAACGCGAAACGTTAATATAATACAAATAGGAGAACTTCTTGAAATCGACAACGTTTCCTTCTCGTTTTCGCGAACTCTGTCATTTCAAACTAATTCGATCATTTTTTACGAAACAACGAACGTCGAATTCGTTCTTTTTTCTTTTCGAGAACTACGCCAGAAAAGATTTGTTTTTTTCATGCTCAGTGCAAATCTAAGGACCATATGTTAGAAAGTTTTAAGAAGAGGATGAGTTTTTTTCTTCGTACTTGTTAATTTACCGACGACCTTCGATGCTAAATACTTGTTGTTTGAGAATCAAGTTATCGAGTTAAATAAATGAAAAATTATAAAGTGAATTGAAACGAATAAAATTGAAAAACTAACATAAATGTAGGTAAGTATATCATGTATCGATGTTGCGGAAGAAAAGCATCATATAGGAAGACGGAAAACGCGTGCTCCGTTCCTCTCAGTTTGAACGCGTGCACGGAGAGACGAGAAACCAGTTTAACTGTCGTGAAAGTACGCTGAAGGCTTCGTCAATGAAACCGGCGCAATCTCGAGCAAGTACACGGCTTCGTATTTTCGAATGACACGAAGGAAATAAATACGAAAATGTTCTTCTCTTGGAATAAAATATTATTTATGCTCTTATAAAATATTCAAATTTTTCCAACAATTTTCGAATATTCCATCAGAGTCCATGGAAAATATTTCAATCTTGTCGCGGAAAGAATATCGTGAAATTTTAATATAATAAGAAAATAGACTATAATCTGTATAAAAATGATATCTAAAAGAGACAAACACCAGATTGACGCCACTGTTATTGGTGATGGAGCGTGTAATGTCGAATAATAACCGAATGAAATAGTCAAATAAAATCCTAAGATGCGTAAAAGTAAATAAGTGGTAGAAGACTATTAAGGTACCATCGGAACAGTATGTAAGTGCGATGAGATGAGAAGAATAAGGAGCGAAGTAACGTCTGTATCCAGAAAGGCGCAACGTCAAAGCCAAAGTCTGGAAGCAACCGAGCATGATAAAACCGGCTTCAATTCTTCTCGCGGGATCGGCAAAAGTCGTCTCTCATTGGCGTCGAGGACTAGCAAATAGAGAAACGAACAACGAACTCTACAAAAAGCGATCGTACAATTTATCTACCAACTGGCTCCCGGACCAGTGTTTATCCAGCACACGCTTCGCGTTCCAGTTTCTCTCGTTTCGTCTCGTCTCGTCTCGTCTCATCACACTGGTTTGTTTTCTTGACACTAACTCGAACGATAACGAGCACGCGAAAAAAAATAATTTAACAAAATTTATTTCTATAATTTCTTCAATAATTGCCGTTCGTTTTATGCTTCGTATAATTCTTCTAAATTCACCATTATACAATCCAAAATTGAAAGAAAAGCGTAGGATGAATATTTGGGATACACTTTTCTTCGTAAACAATGAACATGATTAATGACGAAGATGCCGTATATTAATCCTGTCTACAATAGTAATAATCATGAAAAATATGCAGAAATATCTGATCGATGGGAGCTGTCGGAGAAATTCTAATTTATCTATTTTCCTTTTCTATATATATATATTTATAAAATACCAATTAATAAACAGACTTGAATAATTCTGAGCCAACGAAGATCAAGTACTCTGTCAGCCACGAATACGAAAACGTCGATGGAACGTTGAAATATAAATAATTGTTCATTAATCACTCGATGGTCTAAAATCAATTCGCATATAAAAAAAAAAACAATAGAACACAATTCACTTTAAAGTACACAATATTTCCGTAAAGATGAAATAAAAAATAAGAAAATAAGGGAATACCTGCAGATGCGACAAAAATCTTTTCCACAATGAGGAAATCGAAGTCGACTGAAGCGCGGCATGATCGAAGAAATCTCGATAGGTCGACGATCAAACTTGTACGTATATATGGAAAAGTCGTTTCCGTGAGTGCGATGTACGACGAGCACCCCGAGGACAGACTGAGCGTGAATAACCTAAAGGAGCAAGGGGAAGTCCTCTCTCTTTCTCTCCCTCCTGCCGACTCGCTACCGCCATTGCTATCCCATACTTCAACAACGAGACTTGATTACCGCAAAGTATTCAGGTGAATGTCCTACTTCCGAGACAGCCTCTCGACGATCTCGACAGGACTGGATACGAAACGACGACAACGACGAGGTCGACCGAAGAAGTGCATATAAGTAGGTAGGTAGGTAGGTAGGCAGGTAGGTAGGCAGGTAGGTAGGCAGTTAGGTAGGCAGCTAGGTAGGTAGATAAGTAGAAAGATAGATTTATACTTTATATATTTGAGGCTCGAAAATAACTATAAGCGATTCGTAGATTTGTTCTCGAATAGAAAAAACTCGCCAAGTCTTATCGCGTAGGATGCTTATTATCGGTGTTGGCATAAATCGCGTCTGGTCGAGGATGAGCGAATGTCGTAGCTCGTCGATGGAATAATCCTATGGGGATGCTAAAAGTACGAACGGTCTCGGAGGGTTAGGACAAAAGGAAAAGGGAGAATGCAAGAGGATATCTCCAGTTGTGCAGTTACCAGAAGCAACCTTCATGAAAGGCTAATGAAGATGCGTCGCTCTGTATTCCCAGAAGCCCATGGCTGGGACGCGGTCAGCTCGGCTTAACGACTTACCGACTCGCCGATTATCTCTCCGACATATCCGATATCGATCGCGAATTTCCATCCTTCCTCCTCTCAGTTTCTATGCCATTTCGCGTACGCTCAAATCCAGATTAATAGGTCGCGATTTCCCAAGAATATGACTGCCAAACGGAGAGTTTATTATACGGCGCGAGGCACCTTACTCGATTACCTACAATATTTTCTAAATTCTACATTGGACGACAAATTTTTTGCAAACTAATTGAAAGGAACAAAGATGTATGTTGGGATAAGGGATATCGAGAAGACAAAATGCGAAAGAAAAGGAAAGAATGAATAAAACATGTCATCCGGAGATGGGGAATTAAAAAGAACTCGAAACTTTTTAACCGGTAACGTAAATCGGCAGAATGCGAAAATTTCCCTAGAGAAACTTAACGATAGATCGGAATATCGGTCATCGTATTTCTTCTTCGAGAACTCTTCTTTGCAGGGGGGATCAAATCGAATGCTTTATTTCTAACTAATAGTACGTACGTGGGTGGATTGAAAAATTTATTAGCCCAACCTAGTACATCATCTTATTACATCCGAATTACCTATTTCTTTTCTATCATTCGACGAGCAAAATAAATCTCATTATTTCTACTTGTGCTCGTAGAAATGATTCTTAATCTCTCTTTTCACGTCGATACGATTTTATTTTTTCGATTTATTCGCGAAGAAAATATCTATTCACAATTACTCGTTTCTTTAACGACTCGAGAAGACGGAAGAATTTCTATACTTGCCATTTCCGTGAAGCTATCGTTTAACTCGAAGAGAAACTCTTATTTCGTCGATAAGAAATATCGTTCGAACGTAATGATGGATATCGACTTGTTCTCTCGAGTGGTAAGATTCCATTGCAAACAACATATATTATATATCGAACGCATGATTCCAGTAAATCAAGATTCTTATGAAACCTAACAAAAATTTCTTCTCTTACTTATAGTCTACAAAGATTCCTTATTTTTATTCATATTTTTTAATGTTACATATGAAAAGAAAAAATAACAGAGTATAACGATCTATTTATTAATCAATAAAATTGTAACTAAGCGTAAACGAGGATACTACAAATCTTAACGAGTTATTAAAATCGAATAATACACTTGTATTATTACGCGTCGATCAGGTACGAGCGATAACTCAACGTGACAGGGTGCAATTTATATTCAACCCTCCGCAATAGACAGCAACATCCGATGGTGCTCGAGTCGATCATAAATTTAATTGTGTAATGAGCCAACACCTCGTCTACTGGTGCGCGCGCGCGTACCTATATAAATTCTCTCTCTCTCTCTCTCTCTGTTTTTTGCGTGATAACAGCTCGTAATTATCGGTCACAGTCGATAAACGATCTCGAACTAGGAATTCATTTATTTCCATAGCATAAGTAGGCTCGATCGAGCGAGTAAAATTGAAGTCTCGTTAAAAGAAAGGAAAAAAAAACATATAGGCATAAATAAATAAAAAAAAAAAGAAAAGAAAAAAAAAATATCATCGGTCTCGTTGAAATTCTCTTTTTCTTCTTTTTTTTGTTTCCAAGAGCCAGAAACACGCTAGGTCTTAGTGAAAAGGGACGATCGTAAGTACTACGAGATATATTCGTGTTAACGAGGGAGAATTTCAATACTACGACTGGTCTAGGTACGAGCGAACGTAAGTCACGGCTTGCCAGACGTACCTCGGTATAAAGAGTTTACGAGGCGAACCTAGGTAGGGACAGTTAGTTCCACCTGGTAGTAAAAGGAGCAGTTAAAATGTCCTGAAATATCACCTAAAGCGCACACATATATGAAGAGTCAGTGGTCTCGAATGAGAGTACGCGAGCGTATACACTTGTACATTCTGACTCTTAATCTCGAGCCGACTTCGAATAACGAATAAAAATCTTTCATTTCTTTTTTTTTCTTATTCGAAAGCGAAATTCGTTTTCATACAACGGAAGATTGTGTTCTGTAAAACACGCAGCAGACACACGGAGTCTGAATAATACCTGTACCGCCTGGACGACTTTACATAATGGTCCGGAGAACTTTAAACTATGCGTTTAATTTAATTAAGCAATTAGGAGAGAGCATGGCACTCGTTCTATCATTACGCAACGCTTGTAGACGGCTAACTGAATTATGGGCTTTACGTTTCGCGGACGAGCAATGCATTTCGACTTTCGAGACTCTCAAGTTCGTACTCGATATCTTTAAACATCGGTCCCCTAATTAAACCCCCAATCGACGTGACAATAGAAAAATTTGAAAGTATTTTTTATTAGTAAAACGTGCTCTTCGTTCTCTGTCATTTTTTTTAGCGAGGAAGAACAATGATAATGACCGATCGTTGGTATTCAAATATATACGTGCTGCAACAACTTTCCCTATATTATTTAGCCATGATTCATGTCAAGTGACGTCAACGCATCGATGTACTCGCATCTATTTTCGAATTAAGACGCGCGAGATCGATCTATAGAATAATATTTAAAAAAAATAATGAAAAATAAAATAAAACAAATCCAAATGAATCATCATATCCATCGTATCCAGTAACTTTCCAATAGACTTTTGAAATTTCTATGGACGAAAATAGATTGGTATTATTAAAAAGAAGATAAAAATAGTTATTTCTATTAACGATGTTGATGATTAAAACGACAAAGAAACGGTTGACTCATTAAACCAACGCTAACAGGCTTGACTTGCGCGGGAACGCGACTGCCTGCCTCTGCCTTCGCGTTAATGCGGAAAGATATTTATAAAATGAGAATGAGAGAAAGAGAGAAACGAGAAATTGTAGGTTAGCGTAGACAGCCAGCCGATGTCCTGGGAATAGATCTCGAAACCTAGTTATGCGATTTATTCCGAGCGAGGTCGGGAACTATTCGCGAAAGCACGCGAAAGCACGCGAAAGCTCGCGAGGTTTTCGGCACGGAAAAGGTCATAGACACTGGAAGAAAGTTAAGCGTTCCCTTAGAGAACGATAGGTATGCGCTTCTTCGTTTCCTCCTTTCGAGGGAAAATCGAGCGATGTTCGTTACCGATCGTAGTTTTTTACTACATTCGAATCACGTCTAACTACCTACTGCATACCTAGTACATCGAGAAAGGAGAAACGGTCATTTACCATTTATCAATTAATTAATCGTCCATACGCGTTCTTGATTATCCTATTGTATTTATTTTAATACTATATCCTTGTTCCTTTTATTCAAATATCTTTAGAAAACAAATGCATATTGATTAGAATTAGAAAATTAGTTACGATCAAAAACTAAACAATCGTTTTCACGTTTTTTTATTACTCGACGGGCACTACCTTCTTGCCATCAACGTAAAATCGTTAAAAAGAGAGAGATAGAGAGAGAAATTCGATAATCATGAAATAATTCGAAAATCGGCTTTCCCCATGAGACGAGTGAAAACTGCTTTATGGCCTACGGCTATCGTTGCCAATAATATCATTAACGTTGAGCGATGGATGCTGCAAGCACATTAGAACGCGATAACACCAATAAGCCAATTTAGTATCATAGTATATAATGTGCTAGACATTATAACACTTTACGCAGATTTAATCGTGATCGCTTCGAAATAGGAGCCTCCTATTAAAAATCACGAGACAAAAAAATTAGTATGAAAAAAGTTTCTCTCGAGAGTTATTTTTACAAGGCATAAATCGATAAAATCCCGAAGAAATCATGTTCACGAAAGTGGCTGCAATTATTTATCTTACCTCTCTTTCTCTATCTCTCCTTCTCTTATTATTTTAATCACGAAAATACATAATTTTACGTAGCCGGTAATTAAGGGTATTCCAATGGATTACGTAAACCTCGCGTAGAGATACTGGCAATAAAGAAAAAGAAAAAAGTCAAATGACGTAGAGTCCACGAATTTATTAGTCAAGGTCCAACGAGACTTCCTTTCCGTAAAACGCAGAACGCGTAGGGAATCGAGATAACTTTTTGAACTTTCAACGCCCACACTGACCACGAACTTGCTACTTCCCAAAGCTCTCTTTCTATATCTATCTCTTTTCTTTTCACTTTCGCGATAACGAGCCGTAGCAGAAAGATACAACACGCTCGAGAATTTTCTTTTCAATGAAAAGGTAAGAGCCATCGGACTAAACACAATACTATTACTGCTACTATCTGTACCGTGGAAAAAAATGGTTAATGGGAGCACGTTGTAAAGATAACAAGGTTGAATTGGTGCCAAGAATAAGCGTACCAATTCAAAAAGAGTCTCCAATTAATTGTCCTTTCAACTAATTAACCTCGAAAGATTTCTTCTTTCTATAGAATTATAAAATAATATCTCCAGTATTTTTAAATTAATATTTTAATTTCAAAGAAAAACTTATCTTTACCTAAAACAAGGAAAAATAATAAAGAACTGGTAATTAATAATTTTTTTTTCCATAGAATTTGTATGGAACAAGTTGAGCCTATTTATCGATCGACGAATGTACGATGAACGAAGCAATCGGAAGGGAAACTATTTTCGCAAAGTACTTCCACGTCCCGAGAGAAATTTCGCGTTGATCACACGGAGCTTAGAAGCCTTGAGCGATTTCTTAACGCGAAAGTCCGGCAGTGTGCCGCAAACAAGTCGCTTGGTGTGTATAAAGTTCCTTTTAAGATAAAAGATTCCTTACTACCAAACGAAAGGACCTTTTGAAAAGATGAAGAAAATCAAAAAGCTTTTCTTCATCTTCTCCCTTGTGTATTTCGATTCCAATTCGAGGACAAAAAGTATCGGTAATCCGACGAGGCAAACGAACCAATGGCAAAAAAAAAGTGATTTTATGTTCGCAAACACGCTCCTGTAATTTCGCACTTTACGAGTCCCTCGGTTCCTCCTCTTCGCGCGAATCACCGAACGTTTTTGATAAAGTCTCCAATTTTTATGGCGTCACCCGTAGTAGCACCGAATGAAAGGGGAAAAAAAAACTATCGGAAAACAATTCAAGACGGTCAAGTTTCGCATGCGAAATCGCGATAGAAACGCGTTAAAATTTTTCCACCTACTAACAATATTATCACGGTGGATGATTTGAAAAATAAAAGAAAAAAAAGAACAAAAGATAGACGATAAGCTGGGCGAATAGTGTACAAAAAAAAAGTTAAAAAATGTACAAGCCGGGAGGTATCATTTATGCGAACCACTTAATTTCTCTCCTCCTACCTAAACTCGACCTAGTTTAGAGTTTTAAACATATACCCCATGTATATATATCGTCTTGCTTTCTCCATTGTATTTTCATATATCTTCTCTATTCCTCTATTTTTATTTGCCTGTAATAAAGGAGAGAGAGAGAGAGAAGGAAAGTTTCGATACACGTTCGCGATTAAAACTAGACTCTCTGTTCGGTAGATTATGATTCTCGTTAGTGGTACAGAACGTACCTAGCCGAATCGGAAAATAGCTCGAGCGAATATCGGTGTCGATAGCACCGGCTCAGCCGCGATAATTTCCAGTGAGTTAACTTGCCAGCTAGCTAGCTAGCTAGCTAACCTTCACCGTGTTAACACCAATTCAATACACACCCGTGAACGTATGTATACATATATATATAAGTAGATGGTTCTCCGTTCTAACATCGAAAGTATTTATATCCCTGGAAATTCTACGAGTTTATCTACGTATATATGTATAAATAGCATTTTCTCGGCTTTACTTGTCGTTATATCACCATCGAATTTCGACCCGACCCATTAATATCTCTTTAATGTACTAACAATTGATTGTAAAAATAAAAATGGACAAAATTAAATCATTGATTCCACTGTTTCGCCAAAAAAAAACACTTACTTTGTTTGAAAGCCTTCAAATTCTTCTTGTTGTTCGCTGATCGAAGCCTCGAGATCCAAATAAGCTCCATAATCGCCATCTTTGTAGAGTTGAAGAGCCGTATCATCGAGCTATAACATAATTAACAAAAGGAAACGTTCGTGAGCCAAGTTGTCTCGTTTTTCCTTCCTGTAAATATGTTAAATATCTTTTTTTACCCTCTCTCTCTCTCTCTCTCTCTCTGTTTTTCTCAAATTTTCAAAAAAGATTCCGTTGAAAAGGTTAAGAGAGAGTGAGAAAGAGAGAGAGAGAGAGCGTATGTGTATATGTGACCCATATTTCTAAAAACTTTAGCTTGAAAATAGTTTTCAGCCAGTGAGACGACGGTGCCCGGCAAAGCACAAGCATCTATAATGCCCTCCTGCATTTCTCCGATTTCTAAGCGGCCTCCATTCTAAGGAAGAGCCTCGTGCACTGTTACGAGAAACCAAATGCTTGCGTAATACTTCTTTAGGCTGAACACGTGATCCGGAAACTCGGT
This sequence comes from Polistes fuscatus, assembly GCF_010416935.1. Classification (NCBI taxonomy): domain Eukaryota; kingdom Metazoa; phylum Arthropoda; class Insecta; order Hymenoptera; family Vespidae; genus Polistes; species Polistes fuscatus. The sequence continues at coordinate 17,559,272 of NW_025112997.1, read as the reverse complement.
TACAAATTTGATATTTTCCAAAATAATGATCTGAAAGTGATTAGTCGCGTGAACTGCGACTAATCGGTTATCACAGATTAAAACGACAATTGCTACGTCGATAACTTTTTCTAATAGTTTTTATTATCATCTTTATTACGATATCTGTTTAAAAACGTAGACATTCTAAATCTGCTCGCTCGCTCGCTCGCTCGCTCGCAAACGTGTAAAGCTAAATGTCAACGGATCTAAAAATCTGATAATCTGCCTACTGTTATCACCGAGAAATTCGATAACGGAAAGGCCAATGCGATAGCTAGATCGATACTATCAATTAATGGATTGCAAAGTTCGTTTGTTGCTACGCGTTTTGTATTGTCGTAATGCTTCTTTAAAACGGATAAACAAACATCCGACAAAGTATATACGCATTCTCGAGTACGCTACTCGACTCTGTTTACACCGTCCAAACAATACGTGTTTTTGAACAACATTTCTTCATTAAAAATATTTATGTATTAGACGTAACAATGAATTCGATGCATATTAAAAAATCATTGCATTATAATCGGCATCTTATTTTCGTCAAAAAATTTGGCAGTTGCCTGAAAGATGGACCGAAGTCATCGGAAATGATGGAGATTATTTTGAAAAATAACAGATTTATGATTATTTTATAAATTAATATATGAATTGCTATGCCTATGTATATAAATATATACGTATATATAAAATGAAGCTTCATCGCTATAAAAAAATAATTTTCTTTTTTATAATGTTTAAACGCTCATCAAAAATCAATTTATGAGATTCGATAAAAATTCGATTGGAAAAAAATGTTGAAGAAGTGCGTTCATAGATTTAATAATAAATATTTCGATTTTGTTTACGCAATAGCATTTAAAAAGTATTACGTTAAAACAAAGAACATTGTCGACATGTAAACGACGACGGATCGGGTAAGGCTTCGCCCGTTTTCGAGTAGGTTCCGCCAGATTTCTCGGCACATTGCTCGTCTTGCGTAGGACGACGCTTCTCTCATTCTTCTGAAACAGCTTTGTTTGCTCAAACTCGTACTACACGGGTGTTATGCAGTTTCTCTCCCTCCGCTTTGCCGCACCCCTTTGCTTTTTTGTCATCTTCAAACTTCTAACGCTTGCGAACAGAGAGAAATACAATAGCAACGATAGGATGAATGCCCTCGAGGAGATCATTAGTGTCATGTTGCAACTCGATTTCCGCTAAAAGACTTCTCATTATCTGTTTATTATCTGTTTTTGCATAATGTATTAATTAAACGAGTACTTTAATCGTTTAAAGAATTTTGATAATACTTAATATATTTAATATAATACTATCCCGGATAATTGTCAAACGTGAAAATCTAAAATTTCTTTCGATCGAATAAAAAATCAAACATTTGTATTTCTAAACGTAAACGTAGAATAAAATGTTCGTTCCGTTAATTTCGTTAAAGTGATTTTCAAACTAAAGCACGACTATTCGAGAACACTCGAGGAACATCTTGAAGATTGTACCAACTAACAATAAAACGAATTGAAATGATACAGCATTCTCTTCTTCTCGAAGAAGTACAAAAAAAAAGAAGAAGAAAGAATTGAAGAAAGAGTGTTAGTCTGCAATAGAAAAGTAAAATAAAAAATAAAAATAAAACGGTCGACGTAGAATGGTAGGCAATATCGGTTAACGACGATGCCATCGAGACTTTACGATTTCTTTACGACGCTCAATGGATTTGTACTCATATTCCCTTTTTCTTCCAGGAAGATTTCAACAAACTTTTCTCTACGCCCCTTCCAACGTTTTCTTTATTATTTTTCAATTGAAACTTTTTCAACGCGAAGCGTTATTTTTCCCACACGTTCGTACGATCTGCTTCGTACGATCCTTAAAGTCATGCCTGCAATCTTTATGCAATTATTTTTAATCACTTATTATAGAATCGTTTAAAAAAATGCTAACTGTTTCCGAACGATTTCACCCTCTTCCGTTTATAACGTACTGTGCAGAATCATCGCTCTAGTGCAAATACAACGATGTTCCTCGCAAGAATCTGCAACGTCATACGTACATATGCATTATAAAAGGAAGAAGGAGACGGAAAAATAGAACAAAAGTAAATAAATAAAAAAGTAAAAGAGAGAGAGAGAGAGAGAGAGAAATACGTAGAATTTGCGACTAATCAAGTTTAATAACGTTTTCACTGTAATTCGCTAGAGACTTGAGACGTGTATAAATTGACGAACAAATGTCGTTAGCTCGCACACGAACACAAATAAGACTTATATAATTATTTCAAAAAGAAAAAGAAACAAAATATTTGATTATCTTTCAACGTTAGTTTCATTAGTAATTAATAAAATGATATAATAGAGAAACGTAGTAAAAAATACAAAATTCGTAGAAAACGTTGTTGGTCTAAAGTAGGAAAAGTTGGGCTATTTGGCCTTGCAAAGAAGAAAGGCGTTGCGGTAAAATGATCTGCTGCAGAGAGAGAGAGAGAGAGAGAAAGAGAGAAAAAAAGGTAACATGTATTCTCATTAGAGTCCCAGGAGGATCCGGCTATTAATGAGCCGGTGCGACGTTTACTCCGAGTAAGCAACTGCGCACACCTTCGCCAATCCTTAGAATTCATCGAAGTATCCTCGAGTTATTATACGCGGACGAAAAGATAATGAAAATTGCGGAAACGCAAATATTCTTCGCGAAATAACAATGGCTATTGCTAACATACGCTGCAACAGAAATAAATTTCTATTATTTGCATTATCTCTACAATCGCGTGCATGCGTACTTGCGTCAACGTAAAATCCGATAAATAAATATATACATAACTAACATACGTGATATAAATTTGATAATTATCTAATATCGTTGTTACACCTTCCGATGCTCGAATAAGACTAACAATAAATAAGAAAAAAAAATTAGGAACATCAACGTGTTTACAAGTTCGACAAAGAGATTTTGAAAAGAATAAAAACGACAATAATCGAATGCTTTCATCGCCCGAGGGGTAACGTACGTATAAACAAAACATTGTATGACCGAGAAACCGTTGTCTCGATGAATTTAACTTCTACCCATCCTTCCCCTTCTCAGTTGTCATTCTTCTCTGCTTCCGATCAGACGCGTTTAAATGTGTTCCTATTACAGGTATTTTACATTTATATTATACATATTTTTTCCTCATTGCTTGCAATGCGCGTGCGTGTTTTATATCCTCTTTTTTAACGATGATCTAATCAATAATAATAGAATTTTAATATTTCAGGTACTTATGAGTATGTACATATTTATGCACGTTAAATATTAAATTTTAATTTTAATCTGGTATTATTAATCTCGCTAATTAAATTATTCAATAGGCGTTCCATTCTCTCCGAAACAAAAGCGATCGATAAAATTGACCAACAATATTTTTTCTTTTTGTTATATTTCGGAAGTAATTGTTTATTTAGACATTTATTAAATTATTCGTTATTCATCAGTATCATATATATTTTAATGAACTTTTGAATGATATTGAAGAGTTTAACCAACTTCGTAAAAATTCCCTGTTTCTATTTGAAAAAATGATTATACAGTTCATGCATGTTTTTCTACTACATACAGGAATGCATAACCTTAACGGAAGTGGTTTACTTGACAGACGTAGAGACACGAAAAAATAGAGATATAATCTCGAGGATTTTATCTTTCTTTTTTTTCTCTCTGCTATCTCTTTTACTTTCTTCTTCGGTACTTCAAATTGTGCAATAGAACGCTAGCTCTGTTCTTCCTTTGCTACTTGACTCGTCGTATAAAAAGAAAAAAAAAGAAAAAACTAGAGGGTCCTCCTCCGTATCGTCCCGAGACGAAAAACTCTCGTCGTCAGGTACTTACGTGCGTGCATACAGCCTACCCCCCTGTGGTACAAAAATATCCAGACGTTTAAAAAATGATAGACATCCCCTCTTCGTGGAAAGACCCTTTCTGTTTCCATCTACGCTTTCTCACTTCTCGTAGGCTCATTTCTAGCCCCCGCTAACTCTCTAAAGAATTCTCGTCATTTTTGAAGTTTTCCTTTTCCCGAAAAGTCAAAAGATACTTTTCGAATTTCGACCAAACTACCCTAACTCGAGAAATCTTCTATCAATTTTGAAAAACCCGTTTAACCGATATTTACAATTTCAACAAAATAAGTTACCGAGGTATTTCTTATATTTAAAGACGATTGCATCCTGATTACGCTAAAAAACTATTGCGGACTGGTTTTACCGGAAGTAGATTTGCAATGAGTTTACTTTTCTATTTCCTTTCTACGTTGACTTCGATCGAAACTCATTCGACGGGAAAGTCGACATTCTTTGTAAGATGGAAAGTTAAATCGCTCGTAGGACTGCAAATCACTAGCCACCGCGGCGTGACACTCGACCATAAAGTTCTATAGATTCATCTTGAATTACGTGACACGAGATCCAACATTAGCAGCGTTAGATGATTCGAGTTTGTTCCTGACGCCTCATCCAACAAGTGTCTATTCGAGTGGTTTCACGGTAAATTGCTGATAGTTATAGTTAGTTATAGGAACAACACTTCCCATATGCACCTATTTATCTAGCAATTTTTCCTTTCGATATATCTCTATTATTTAATCTTATTCAAAAGTACGTTGATATTTGCAATGGACAAGATTATCCTTAAAGTAACTTTTTGAAAAATAATTCTGCGAAAAAAAGGGCGAACAAAAACAATTAATCGACCGAGAGAACCATTTGCAAGCATCAGTTAAGAGACTTCAATGGATTTTTAATAGGCGATTTCGAGAAAGACGAGATCGACGTGCATTTTTGAAGCAAAGTACTCTTTACTCGATAAAAAGTTGCCAACGTCGACGGGACTAAAATTAATCGTCGCGTTAATTAATTTTCCTACGCAGACACCTTCTCTTTCTCTCTCTCTCTCTCTCTCTCTTTCTCCCGTTTATAGTCAAACTCAATTTTACATGTCTTTTACAATGCATTTACCCGGGTTGATTTCGATCGCGAGCTTGGGAATTGTGAGAAATAAGATAAAAAATTATACTGATATTGTTTCCTCGAGAGAACTTCCCGTTACCTATGAGAAATAGCATGCTATGCAAACACGTAGGTATTACAAAACAAAATGCGTCTTCGTAAGCTTCTTGGAAATGGGTTACCGAGCATAGTAATGACGCGCGAAGAAAATGAAAGACATGAGTAGAGAAGACGCCATTAATTGACTTTAATTAACATACAACTACAACATAGTGATATCTGATACACGAATGTGAAACACATTCGTTGTACAACCATTCAACGGCAATCACGAGAAAGCAATGTAATTTGGTTTTGATAGCTTCATCGAATTCGTTGAACAAGTAAAATACATACTGATCGGGCGATATCTGTTATACAGAAAGAGAGAGAGAGAGAGAGAGAGAGTCACATTAATTATACGATTTTCTATATAGAAATCGATAACGAGAAACGCATTTTTCCGGTCGAACTCAATATTAAATGATTTTCTCTCTTGAGAATCGCTTTTATCGAAGAAATTGTAATTTTCTACAACTCACTGACTCGGTCTCCGTACATCTGTCTCTTTTCCTCTCTCTTTCTCGTAAAGTGCATTTCCGATGCAAATACTATACGACGCCAATGACCGGATAAAAACAACACGATAATATATACGAAATAAAATGTGGACGAAATAATGTCCTCGATATATATTCTTCAATAAAGATATCACTTTGAACATCAGTATAGGTGTTACGGTCATTCACAACGAAGCATAAAACACGAATTACGTAGCAAACGATCTATCAGATCTGTAGAATTAAATATCAACGTGTAATTAGATATAAAATGTAATTTCAATTGAATATCATTTGAGTGATCGTATCGCGAATAGAAGGAAACGTCTTATACGCGTTCATCGAAATTTTATCAGTTCAAAATATAAACGTAATTAGTGCTCGAATATTATAAAAAATTATTACATTAATTATCATAAAAAGATGAGAAAAAATTACACGAGATTTAGAAATAATAAGAAGAAAGAAACGTCAGAAAAAATCGCAACGATCTCGTAGAAACACAGGTGACTTAATGGAACGGTTCGGTTGATACGGTCAACCTCGTTAAAGGCGGAGAATGGTGTTAGACGATTAGAGACAGACAAGAGAGTTAGAATCGCTCGATGGAGAGGCGCCCGTGCCGGATCCGGGCACGCGAAACACGTGGGATATACTCGCTCGTGAATGTAACCGTTAGTTACTTCGCCTTCGTTACCACTAATTAGCGGTATCCGCGACGGATTGACGCTAGAGATGCACCCATTTTTACGATGCAGCGAAAATTGGGTGTCTGGTGTAAAACGACAAAAGAGAAATAGAAAGAAAAAGAGTTTACATTTCTTTTCTAATTTGTCTTCTTGCTGGATGGTAAATACGATTCGAAATAATGTCAGCACGAATCGCGGTTGACAATAACGTTGTTACCTTTTACCGTTAGTCTATTATCTAACCGCGTAGAAACAGAAATAAAAATTACCGACAAACTTTATCCATAATATAAGAAAATTATCTATATCTATGTATAATAGGAAGTAGATAACATGAAATATCTTTTCACCGAAGATACCAACGTACTTTACTTTCCTTCGAGAGAGTCCCTTAATTAATTTCATAGAAGATAGTTATGCCTTCGGCCGATATCAACGGCATAAATCTCGCAATCAGTGATCTTTCTTGAATACGTAAGCACTTTGGCGACATCGTTCGTAAACGAGGAAGGAATTATGCCCACCTCGAAGCAAATCGATCCATCGATATCGAATTCTCTCGACGTTGTTGGTTTTGCCCATCCACCATCTAGTAAGCGCATACTCTCGCAATCATCCACAAATAGCTATACCTATATATATATATATATACCTACTTAGATACATCGCGATTGGATTATCGATTTTCTCGAGAAGAGTTTGACCCAAGCTGAAAGAGGAAAGACGTTCTTGTCCTTCGAGATAATTAAGCCTTGGCTAACGATCAACGTTCTTTTAAGTTCTTACCTATCTCTCGCTTCATTCATCCCCTTTCGCTAAACGAACGTAATTAGTCGTGGTCGAACGTAAATCTTTTTCCTATTTTGCTCGTCTCTCTTCTCGACAATCTTTCTCGCGTGTTTCCTAAAGAAATTCTCGATGCAACTTTTGACCAATTTTCGAGTAATCGAATAGAAACTATCAGCGATACTTCGACTAGAAGAAGAACGAAACGAAACGAGTGTGCTTGGATGACGGAGAGGTAGACAGCATCCTCTCGGAAGGACGAGTTCGGGCTAGCCATGGTAATTGTCATGCAAAGTAAAGAGCCGAACATTAGCATCATAAGCGGTCAAATATTCCACGTTCCATTGTGCTCGCTCGTTAGTTCATTAATTCACTGCAACGCGACACCCCCGGACTTTGGATTCCTCTGTGCGCTTTGCTTTCAAATGAATCGCTAGGGAAAGTCTGACTTTACGTTTAATTGTAACCTGCTGCGTAATTCATGATATCGTAAATACGGAATAAACGGATTTATAATGGCTCAACCTCCGGAATACATATTTCAAAGTATTATAGTATTCTACAAATAGAGCTTTCAAATTATATATCAATATTGTTTTATTTCTTTTCTGACAAATTTTATTCTCTTACTTAAAATATAAATTATAAATCTACTCTCTCGATTATTATCGTTTAATTTTTGTATCGACATCGAGGAAACTCTATGTTAGTTACGCATACCACATACATATCGTTGATCGTTGAATATTATTCAAATAAATTCAAGTGTAAATCTATATGGATGATAGAAAATAGTAATAAGAGTTAAGGTTTTGTTCGTAAACTTTTATAAGAATCCCATCACGTATCCAATTTTCCGGAGATCAACCGTTTCGATCCGGAAGCTTTAAAAATCAGCAAATTGAAAGTAAACCGTAGCAAGGCGATGCTGACCGAGAGATATCAACGTCATCTTCGCAGTCAAACTCCGATCTCCTTTTCTAATCGTACGTGTGTCTTTTTCTCGATCTAGTCTTCCCTTGGAAAGAAAAATTCTTCACTGTTTCGCGTATACTTTCCCTGTTATACGACACAAAACCCATACGTTGGTTGGACGACATCATACATACAGATATTTATTTATGTATGTATAATACTTATAAAGTTGCTTCAACTTCCGCGTCTCCAACGTAGACGGAGAGAGGGAGAGAGAGAGGGAGAGAGAAAGAAAGAAAAGGAGAAAACAAAAAGTCATCTTCGCGTAATGTCAAGCTTCTCTTTGATCTTTCCGATGGTAAAGGAACGCGGCTTTCTAAAGAAGAACGAGTTCGAGTCCCTTTGTTAGGAACTGTGCGCCGCGGTCGTTCCATACTTTTCCAAGCAGATCAATCCCGTCGTACTGATTTTATGTCCCTTCTGTGGAACATCGGTACTTGAACTTGTAAACTTTCCAAAATACAATAGAACAAATAAAACAGTAAAAAACAAATAAAATGGAAGATTTCTTTAAAGAGATATCATGAAATATATTCACATTCGCGATATCAATTGTTATTAAACTCGTAAATGATACGATAGAAATGACGAAATAAGCAAATAATAATAAACCGGCGAGAAAGAGTAAAAAATAAAAGAAGAAGAAGAAGAAGAGGAAGAAGAAAATAAAATCGTTGAAGCAAAAGCGAGTTGATTGACAGGAAAGGCGTGAATAAAGACCGCGAACGAAGCCGTGATCACGATGAACGTTAAAGAATCGTGAATTCGAAGCCGGCGTAAAACGGCGAAACAAATCGCGAAGCAACCTCTTCTTCTTCTTCTTTTTCTTCTTCTTCTTCTTCTTCTTCTTTAGCTTCTTCCTTCGAGCGATGTATGCGATGCTCATTGTCGCAGTCATCCTTGTACGTCGATTGGTCGCGCTGTTATTAAGAGTTATAGCGAGACGAGCGCGATTAAACTTTCCTAAGTCTCGTATAAAAAGAAGAAACTAGTGCCCGAGGGGGGACGATTCGAAATGAACTATCGATCTCTCGATTGAAAAATATTCAAGTCTATTTTAAGTACTCTCGTAAAAAGATTCTTATTATTCCATCGATGGCAAAACTCGTAATAGAAAGGGAAAAATAAATTATTTGCGAAAGAAGATATCGATTAAATCCTCTTTCTCTCTTCTTAATTAAGTTCCAAACTGAAACTTGACTGGAAATAAATGAAAGGCGAAGCTTCTTACGCTTCCAATCGGAGAATAGAGAAATTCGAAAATGAAATGATCCAGCTTTTATTTATTATTTTTGGAAATAACACTTTCGCGAAAATAAAATTAGAAAGCAAAATATTCGCGTTCGTCTGTTGTACCCTCGGCTATCGACCGTATCGTAGCTACGTATCGGTGGCCCGTATCAGATGCCCCTATCAGCCAATTAGTAGAAATGAGATCGGAGGCGTAGATTAAGAAGCAACTTCCTGTGACATTTGGTACTGGCACATTTCAGCGAACTCCATCGTTACCCTTAGAACTCTCCTCTCTATAGTCTTTAACTCTAGAATGTCTACTTAAGTTTCATATACACGTTATTTAATATATTGTATTTACAATTTTTGATAGCATCACAGACTTTTGAAAAAATAACAAAAGTTGGATAGGAAAGTTGTCGTAATAGAAGAAAAGAGAAAGATGGAATAAGAAGTATATCCGTTTCGATAGTTTTATGCTTATTTCCCTAAAAAAGTTATACAGGCGAAGCGTATTATCCTTCCTTCTTGAAATTCGAATGTGAACAGCGATGCCGTTTCGTGACCAGCTCCGGCAGGAACTCGTAAGATTAAGTATCAACCTTTTCGTACCCGTAAATCAGCAGGGAATAAGATGGAGCACTGAAAAGCGAAGAGGATGGAATCCTTCTAGGGAGGACTCGCCATCGAATATTTTTCGTTACATTATTTACTCTAACGGAAGATTCTTTAGTAAAGTTCCTTTTTTTCTTCTTTTCTTTTGTACGTAAAAACCTTTTCAAATGGAAGGACGTATTATAACTCGAGCTCCTTTTCTATTTTCACTATTCGAAGGTTTAACTTAGAGTTTTAAATAGAAATTTTCGAATTCTTCACATTTTTCTTACATTCCTTTAACAGTAACCATCTTCTTTTCGTACGCTAATTTAAAATTCACGAACGAATACAAAATCTTACGCTCTCGAGAGGATCTTTCTTTGTCAACCGAATTGTCTTTATTAATATTTATTAAAATATTCCGTCTATGTTTTAAAGGCGCGTTCCCTCGAAAAATCCTTTTTAAAGATATTCCCCGTCCTTTTTTCCGAGAGATCCGTTATTTGCTTTTAAAAATGTATTATTGGATTTCACGGATTCCCCGGGGTAATAAAAGACAGGGAGAGATAAGAAAGAGAGACAAAAAAGAAAACTGCAAAGACTTTTGAGTCTCATTAAGAATGAATGACTTCAAATTCGAGTCGTTACGATGGTGTTTCGCGTTGCAACGAAAATGGACGACGGTGGTGTTAAACGGGCCGCGTCTGGACAGCAATGTTCGAAACGGTATGCGAGAAAGAGCTTGGATGAGAACTCGTGTGAGCGTGTCAAGAAATAAGAGAGCGAGCAAAAATATGTAAGAAGATGAAGGAGAGAGAATGGGACATAGAGCGAGATGGTTGGTTAGGTAGAAACGTAGGTAGGTGGTTAGGTAGGCAGACAAGTTAGTAGGCGGAGACCGTCTATCAGGTGACTTCCCAAACCTCCGCAACTTTTACACCAACCTACGCGTCTCTACGTGCATGAAAGTAGAAGATTGTAAATACTCGTGTGTATAGCGTGTATGCATTCACATGCATGCAATATGCCTAAGCTCGCTTTCACCCTTATATATTATTTTTCAGTCTTTTCACAACGATCGAAAGAATACATAAAATGTCGAGAATCTCGAGAAAAATTTCAATGAATTTTCACTAATTTAATTTTCAAAAGGGTTCTCTTTCTTTTTTACTATCGGAATAATTGAATTCATTGAAAAACACGAGACAATTGTATTTTCAATCAAAGTATAAAAGAAAGTATAGAAATACAAAAAATTCTCGCGCGAACGAAAAAAAATGTATGAAAGATGAATCGAGAGAAAAGATAGGAAAAACAGAGACGCGCGTACAGATATTCTCGCTTTGATTTGCTAAGTTCGCCGATTCACGCATTCCTACTTCTACATAGTCGATCATTCTCTTGTGTGTAGACACCTTAAAGCGGATGTATCATCTTTTTGTCGCAAGCACACAACCTCCTCTCCCTCTTTTTCTTTCTACCTCGTATTCCTTCCCACTATACAATCTCTTCTCGGTGCATCGTTCTTACATGATGTTGTTAGTAGAGAAAAATCTCTACTAGCAAACTCGGGAAACAATTTAATCGCGCGTAGCTTCTTTATTAAAGTTCCAGTTTCGAATATTACGTATTTCTTTTTCTCTTTCGAGGAGAGATCGAATGTTCGGTTTAAAAAAAAGTTAGATACGGTAAAGTATACGATAAATGAAAATGACTTTCGACATTATTTGACTCGATATCACTCGTAAATTAGCGAAAAGAAATTTTTTGGAAGGAAGATCTATGATATAAAGAAACGTAGGTCGTTTCTTTCAAGCGATATGCCCATTGCATAGAACCTCCCTTGCGAGATAGCACTGTCCCAGTGGCCTACTACTGATTTACGTCTCTTTCTCGCGTTCGTTATGCAATGGCTTCGATGCGTTTGCCGATTCCACCCCCGATTCAACCCGATTCAAGCCCGCTTCGGGCCGTTCCACACTCCGGTGCAACCCCGGGCGCCAGCGATAAGCCCGTTCGCTCGTAAAATCCAACTTTCCCAGCCTCTGTCCAACTGTAACGCCGACCATAAATCTCAAACGTAACTCTCCATTAGCGCTCCGTAGGAATGTTCAAAAAAAAAGTCGGGATAATGCTCCGTCTTTTCCAACTTTATGCGGTTGTACAAATAGGAATGCAAAGAGACGCGAGATCTACGAGAACTTTGAATAGCTTTTATTAGTTTCTTCATTCTAATTTCTATGATTAATGAAATCCGAATATGATTAAAGACTCGTTCTGTTATCTATATTTTAATGAAATCTCAACAATGTTATCCCGCAATAGTAGTACGTACAGATAGAAAATATTTGACGTATCTCGTTTTACGTAATCGGTTAACGTCCGAGTTGATGCTTATGATCTAAAGAATACAAAGTCCATAGCACGTTTTAACGACTATATCACTTAAAACTTGAGTAAGAGAGTACGTATATAAACGTGCTATTACATAAGGGAATCTTACGTGTAACGGCCGAGTTTGTCGAGATCATCGAGAAGGATGGCAATGGGATGTAGGTAAATCTAAACGGCAAGGGCCGTTACATTTTCCAACGAATACAGTCGTCGGAATGCATGCTATAAATTTGAAGCGAGTTGTATACGGTGCTCGTAAATTCGGAACGCTGTCTTGACATAACGAAAAGAAAAAGAAAGAGTGAAAGATAAAGAAATATTGCGCATGGTTAAGAACCTTTATGAACGAAACTGTTGAAAAATATAAAGGACCCTCGACAAAGTGAGCGAATTGCGAAATATATTGTTTGCGATATCGTTTGCGATATCTACTTGCAAGCTGAGTTCATTTCCGTTCTGTTTTTTATCTTCGAAGATTGGCACGAGTAAACGTTTAGAAACAAAAACGATAGACGGATAATAAACGTTTAATTATAAATATACGCATCCACCCACCCTCCGTTTTAGCAACCGTAGATTTTTTATACATAATATTACTTTATGTAATTAACGTATAATATATAGATAACTATAGACATAAAAGAGTAAGAAAGTAGAGCTAGGTATAAAAAATGATTACTCGAATAAATAAGAGAAATATGACTTGGTTTTGATCTCGTTCGTTGATACTAAAGTACTTTCATGGCAATAATAATCTCGATAGACGAGATTCGGGAAGGTACAAATTCGAAAAGAGCCATGCTTGCTTGTAATTCGTGAAAAAGGAGCGGTAAAAAATTACACACAACGCAGAAACTTAGTAGTGTTTTTAAGATAACCGGTACATCGGCGCGATACCCTATAGGTATAAAATGTCGAGGCCATAAACGTACTTTTTACTGTTCCCTCGCGGAGAGTGTAACGCTCTGCGGTACCGTTACATCGGCCAACTGCCGAAGAAAGGACCAAAGAGAACCGACGAGCGACTCCAAGAGAGAAAGAGAGAGAGAGAGAGAGAGACGCTCGATCATACACGGCCGGCAAAGATGAGAAAACTATAATACAGAAAATCCAACGCGCAAGTAATACATTCGTATAACATAATAAACATTTCTTAAGACATTTTCCCTATATTCTATTCTATAGAGGAATATTAGAATTGGTATTGGAACCTTTAGAAAGGAAAGTATCGTTGAAATACTATAAATACTGCGAGCCTTTCTATACGTATTTAATTACATAATTATTAATTAGAAAATATATCTCTTTCCATATTGATCGATCGAAGAATATAAGAAGGAAAAGGATAGATCGATCCTTTCGTGGAATGATCGAAAAATCCTCGGCGTATTGCAGAAGAGAGAGACTCACCCTGTGAGGTGCTCGAAGAAGTCGATGAACGGCGGCAAGCTGGTTGATCAACGGCAAGGTCACGCTGAAGGTGTGCACGGGAGGTCTCGGTGGCTCCGGATAGGAGCTCGCGTAAGCGAACGGATCGACGTCGTTCAAGTACTGTACTCGACACGTCAGAGACATCCTCCTATCTGTCTCTTTTCTTCTTACCTTCTTCCTTCCTTCCTTCCTTCCTTCCTTTCTTCCTTCCTTCCTTCCTCTTTTCTTTTCTTCTCGAACTTCTTGACTCCACTACTTACTCGTGTCTCCGAAAAAGGTAACGCCCTTCTTTGCGCTAACCGATCGTCCTCGTCGCCCTCGCGACTCCCTCTCCCGCACCGGACCGCACGACCGCTTTACGCGAACGTACGAACCGGTTCGCAGTATCGCCGATTTGCGTTCATTCGAGAAGCTGGCTACAGCGAAACAAAGAAACCTCCTATGTATACATATATTATTCTCTCTCTCTCTCTCTCTTTCACCCCCCCTCTTCCCCTTTCTCTGTCTTTCTTCCTCTACGAAAATCTTGCGATCGAATAATTGGCAAAGTATATTTACTTGGAGAATCGTTAGACGCCTTACTTCTCGTCCGTTCGTTTGTATATCGGAATAAGAAAAGGTGAAAAAAACGTGTCTACTTTTTTACCGAAAAGTATATGGCCTACGCGTTTAATCTTGTCTCCTTTTCTAACGTCATCCTTTCATCCTATTCGCATTGTTCTTACTCGTGGCGTGCATAGGCCGGGCTATCCTCCTCCTTCGAACCGGCTTGAAGAAGGGACGTGGCGTGCTAGAGATTGGGATAGACGGAGGGAGAAACGGAGAAAGAGAAGCGAATGAAAGAGAAAAAAGAGAAGAGAGGAGAAGGGAGAGAATAAACGAGTCTGCGCCATACCACGAACGTAATCGTGCCTGTGGTCGACGAAAGAGATTCACGATCAAGATACGATTGGCGAATCAGAGAGAAAAGAAAAATTTCCAAACTCGATCGAATCGAACGGAACTTAACCTAGTCCTTGATTCAAAAGTTCTCTCATAGCGGAACCTCTTTAAAATATAAGATAAAACTACCGAAATGTTTACGTATTATTTTGAAATAACAATGATTTTAAACGAAATAAATGTTATAGCGAAATAAAAGGTAAGCCAGATTCGATTTGGAAGAAGTCATCTCATTTCTCTCCTCCCAAAAATTGAATTCGCGTTGAGAACATAAGGCTCCCGACTTCAGAAGAGTAGAAAGAAGGAGGAAGGTGGATAAGAAGGAGGATAAGAAGAAAAAAAAGGAGAAAGAGGAGGAGGAAGGCCGGCAAAACCAGTCGTGGCGTTCGACATTCCAGGAAATTATCGAGAGAGAGACTATTCGACCGAGTCTGTCTCTCTCTCTCCCTCTCTTACCAATTTTTAACTGCCATCTGTGATTTTCCCTAAAGATTCCTTCTTTCTTTGAACACAATGCATCTCTATTTATGTTAGAAACGAAAGGAAAGGAAGAGACCGGACGTTGAATCTCATGGACACCTTTGACCGTGCACGTTCGGAGTCTGCGCGACAAGCTCACATACCTACATATACCTTCGAAGTAAATACCGAGTATGTACATGAGCAAGCAGAGCAGATAAATGAAGAACGAGAAACAGAGAAAGAGAAAGAACGTTAGGGGAGGGAGAGAGAAAGAAAGAGAGAGAAAGAGAGACAGAGAGAGAGAGAAAGACAGACGAAGCACGCGCAACAACACGCGTGCTTGCCGCGCACGGAAAACTTTCCTTCCGTTCGGTATATTTTCCTTTTTTAATTCTCTCCCCCCCTCACTCTCTCTCTCTCTCCCTCTCTCTCTCTTTCACTCACACTCTTTCTCTTTCAACGAATGATTTATTCGAATACGATTACATCACCGATACTAAAATATTGCTCACACTAAAAATGAACGTGCAAAACACAATCTTCCTCAATGTTTAATGATAGAAAAACCATGAGAGTGTGCGCGCGCACTTCTTGCCGTTAAACGACGGCGGCAAAGAGAAGAAAAACGTGACTCACCTCGCGAACAGCCGCCGCGACACTGAGACGTCGCGCCAGACACCTGTCGCCACCGGCCGACGGTGGCGTCGCCATGCGGCACTTACCCTTCCCTTTCTTTTGACTATCCCCACCCCTGCTCTAACTACCAATGCCCGTCAACCCGCACGCTCGAAACAACCGGAGATAGACTCTCTTCGCTATACACACAGGTATACTCTTCTATTCTTTCGAGACGATTATTTTTAAGATAATAGGCTCATTTTTTGGAGATTTATTCTTATTGCGATAGGTGTTGTGCAACGCTTATGTTATTAACTTTACTAGGAAGATCGAAACAACTGAACAACGAATGAATCGAATTAGTACAAATTTTAGAATGTGAAAACTTTGGAATTAGATTGGAATGAAACAAACATTGTAAATAGTATATATTCGATTAGTTATGAATTAATATTTTTTAAAAGATAAGTAGGATTATTTAAGAATTTTAACAAATATTACACCAAATACATTCGAGTGCAAATAAAATTTCGAAAGCTCGATATCCCAAAATGCTGAATTTGAAACAGTTGCATAAGTTTTTTTTCTCTACACCTAATAAAAGAAAGAAATGATAAACGTAAATATTTCTCGAAGAGGAGATATCCACTTTTACGGCAGGAAATCGTTTTGGGAAAGAAGCTTGCCACGAATTTGTCGTCGTCGAAGTTTACCTAGCCAAGCGGAATGGCTTCTTTTTATAGTTTTCTTTTCCAATTCTCTCTTTTCGTTGAGATAAGAAAACTCCCATGGGATAGAAGTATCCAACAGTGGACGAATCTGCGAGCTTTTACGCGAGAAAGGCAATGGCGCAGAACTATGACGACGACGAATAGGATGAGGAAGGTGGGGTAAAAGAAACGGGTAGCAATAGTAATTGTGGGGTGAAAAAATAATCAGCTAGCACGACACTTAGAAGAAGACCATAAATGTGACCGTGCTCATTGTCCCTTCGGTACCTACTACAGCTTCCCCCGGTCTCCCATCAACGGACCCTTCTTCTCTTCTTTCTTTTGCCAGTAGACTCTACAGTGACAGGCTTACAACGAGAGAACGCACTAAAGGGGGTTGCTACGAGCTATTCGTTTCGAAAAGCACGGAACACACCAGACGGCACGGGGCATGCCAAACGTCACCTCAAATTAAATTCTATTATTCGAAAGGCCCCCTTCTACCATTTCTCTCTCTCTCTCCTTTTTTCTCTTATTTTTGTGCGTTAAATCAAACTGAGGGATACTTTAATCGATCCTCATTGTAACCTATGCGATTATTTATTGAAAAACGTGACTGGGAATCGCTTTTGAGTGTTCGTGATCTCTCCAAACTATTTTTTGTTTCTTGTCGTCATTGTTTTATGCGAGACAACGCAACGACGTCGAGTTCATCGTAGTACGTCGCAGACAGCCTTAATCGAGACAGCTAACCAAGGTGACTCGAGGAATTCTTTTTACTTTCCCCATCAACCCTTTTTGTCTTCTTTGTCGCTAGTACTTTACGCGTATAACGAAAAGAAAGAGAAGGAGTCTGAGACGAAAGAAGAAGAGTCTCTTTAGCGCATCCCTCGCGAAAAACAATAATGTCGTGCAGGCACCATCCTCTTTTCTTTCTCTCTCTCTCTCTTGCTCTGTCTCTTGCTTTTGTTCGCGAGATTTTTTCGAGTGCGTACGTACAATATGTACATACCATTGTAAAGTCATCTACAGACTTCTCTAGTGCGACTCTCAACGGAAAGCACTTCAACGTTGAATGCCAGACAAATGTAACTAGATACCAGTCAACGACAAAAAAATGATCAAGAAGTTATGTTTCTTGAGACATATATCAAAAATTTTCAAAACACGAATCACTTATATTTTAACGAATAATAATTGAATATTATATGACTCACTGGGATGTATCCGTCCGGTTGTGTTCTATCTTGAAAAGGCTCGTGCTCTCTACAAAGAAAAAAAATAATAAAAATAAAGGAAATGAAAAATTTTGTAAAATATAAACGATAATACAGATAGGATAAATATTTATTCTGAATCTTACCTGTGTCTTCGCTGTATCACTGGAGTTTTCGGCGTGCTATCGTGAATGATCACCTGCGTTGCATCTATTTCTTCGCATTCGGAAGTATCCTCGGTAGATTCTGTAAAAGTATCATTGTCAAATGATGTGAAAAGAGACGCGCTATAGATTTAAAAATAAATCTCTCGAAAAATGGAAAAAGAAAGCATCATAACACTTTCCAAAGGATTTTTCATTCACCCCGATAAATGTCAAATGAAAGCGAACATTTATGATCGGTAAAATGAACAGCTGGCAATCGACTAGCTATCCGCTTGAGCAGTTTTGTACGTGGGAAAATAAATGAGCCAACGAAGAAACGACTTTGTTGATTTTCTCCTTCGTTTTACATGTAAAGTTGGCCCCTTTCCCTTATCGATCGATTTCGGAATCGATCCGATTGCAAACTCCAAGGGTAATGTATCGGATCGAACCTATACGGTAGAGCGACCTAATCCGAATAAGCTCTTCCTTTCTTAAACTCCTACTCAACTTACCCTCTTCGAGTTTGCCCTGTCTTCTAGAACGACGCAAAAGCGGACTATTTCGTTGATTCGTCGTGGTTGTTGCTGTATCTAGAAAGTCGTCGATATTCGTGTATTCTCCAATGAAGAAATGTAAGTTAGACGAAGTCGGTTTCCTCGGAGACGATCTACGAGAAGGTGGTTGAACATTGTCGTAAGGCGAGATCCTTCCATGATAGTTGTGCGGTGGAGCTGGTGGATTCTCTACCTGCAAATCGAATTCCTCCAAAGATCGCTAAAAAAGATCGGACCTAATATCACATGCGTTCGCAAAGTTAGACAAGCTTTATTCAGAATTTATTAATATTAAGAAGAAAAAAGAAGATTTTCGATAAAAAGTCTTAAGATCAAAGTACACTTCGATCGATCTAACAACGAGTGAAATTTGATGTAATGCTTCTCGCCGTAATTATGAAAACTGCGATGTAAAATAGTGTAGAATGCAATTCTGGAACTACAATGGTAAAGTAGTTTCATTTGGTTTTTGTTTCGGCTGCCGATTACCGCCTTATTTCTTGTTTAATATTTCAAGACAAAATATCGTATCGTTTCCTTTATAAGAAAAATAAAGTAAAACGCCGTAGTTAAACGCGATCATCTTACCCCTTCGGGACTGGCTCGATCTCCCAACGGTTCGTAGCTCGGTGGCAATGGAAATTCGATAGGGAATCTAGAGAGGCTTCTCCGGGTGTAGGTTTCAGGCTCGGGGTCAACGCCGATGTCTATCCTTTCGAAAGACTCCGAGGAGTCCGAAGTACCGTTGGAAGTTTCAACCGGGATCTTGATGACTCCTTCGGGAACATTCGAGCTGCTATCCATCCACCAAGCTCTTTCACCGGACTCGATATGTCTGATTTTCTTTGGACTCTTACGATCAACCTCGAGCCTTTCAAGATTGGGTTCGCGGGAAGGTGGTGTAACGATCACTTCGACACCCTCCGGGACGCTCTCTGGATCGTCGCTCATCCACCAAGCTCTTTCGCCAGATCGTTGATGTCCGATACACCTTGGACGATCTTTCGATTTATTACTACCACGACTCGAAGTTTTTTTCGATCGACTGGACGAAAGGGTTGTTTCTTTCTTTCCATTTTCCGAAGTAGCATCGCTCTCCTCTAACCACCAAACTCTTTCTCCAGACTCCTGACGCCATACTCTAGGCTTGAACTTTCCTACAATTACAAAAATGTATTTCTCGATATAAAATGTAAGTTCTTTTAAATTGCGATATTAATCTGTGGACTCACCGTCATCGGGAAGAACGGTACTGATGGTAGTTTCCTGGCTAATATCGTCGTTATATCCACTAAACCTTTCAACACCCTCGGGCACATTATCGGACATCGGATCCAACCACCAAGGTCTCTCGCCGGACGATTGATGTTCGATTCTCGTCTTGAAATCGCGATCTTTATCGAAAATCCTATCGGATTGTTGGGAACCCTGAGACTTCGGTGAGCCTTGCGTAATAGATCTCGAAAAGGACGCAGACTTTTTCGTCATATCGGGATTCTCTTCGTTGGAATCGGGCCAACCACTTGACATTACAGACTCGCAAGTGGTATCGTGATGTTTGCTTTTAAAGAGATTTGTCACGGGTTCCAAAGCTCTCATTAAGAAGGATTTAGCTTCTTCCGTTTTTCCCGAACGGTCGCTTCTCGATCTGGGATTCGATCTCGAACTAGGCCTAGGACTCGATCTAGGACTCGATCTTGGACTGGACGGTGGTCTAGGTGGTTTATCCACGCTCAGAGAATTTTCCTCGGCCGAAGATGCAAGCGCCGCGCTCGTTCTCGATGATCCGATACTCGTTTTGTCAACTTTGTTCTCGCAAATCGGCCAATTCGAATCGTTTCCTCTTCTCCATTTCCTAGCAGCAACCTTTTGTCGTTGATCCTCCGTCTCTTCCTCGCTGCTCGAGGAACTGGAGGAATTGGAGTCGCTGCTGTCGCTCGATTCCGATCGCGGGAGATCCCTCTCGCCGGACGGGAAGGAGGTCGATTTCGCGTCGTTTCTCGATTTGCCGCTCGAGTCGTTTCTTCGAAGCGAACACGACGAGGAAGATAAAGACGAGGACGAAGTCTTTGATCTGCCCGAAGGTATTTTTGTCTTGGACCCCATCGATTTCAGGGATATCGAAGACGAGGAAGGTGCCAATTGTCGAGCTCCGTCCAAATTTGATTCGGAATCTTGCGAACTGACAGACGTGCTTCTTTGCTTTTTCATTCTCTCGTATTTGGAACACGAAGGATCGGGATTTTCCATGTTTAAACTCGACTTTCTGAAATCCTTATTTATGAATTTAGCAACGACGATGCTCTTGGAGACAGCACGATCGGCACTTTCATTCTTTGGCACAGGTGGTTTTCCTCGTGCGTCCGGAGAACTCCCTCGTCGCGAATTCACTGACGATGCGCCGGAACATCCGCCAGTAGCGGATAGTTTGGCGACGGATTGCGACTGCGATCGAGAGCTGGAAGCCGATGACGGCGTTGGTGTCTTTATTTTTGATCCCTGATTCGTCATCGAGCCGCCTGACGATGACTTGGATCTGCCAGTTGGCAAACTCGCGGCGGATCCTTCGGAAGAGTCTGTTCGTCTCATTTGTCGAGGCATGTTTTTCGTCGAACCACTACGAGAGCGACTTTGAGAGGAGCTATTGATTAGAAAGTGTGGAATACGTTAGATTATATTCAAATAAACATTTTCAAATATATCCTCATTATTATTATTATTAATATTATTATTATACAATATATTCTATATATATTCGTTAAGTTAAAAAATAAGAAGAAAGAAAAAGATGAAAGTTTTCTTCCAAGTCGATAAGTATAATACCTTGAAGGAGATTCCTTTCTAGACGGCGAAGTCTCATGCTTCTTTTCCTGAGGATGAGCATCAAACAGCTTGAAAGAATCAGTAGTTCTTAAGGATAGACTGTTTTCCGGCTTGGGAGTAGAATCTCTCCTTTCTCGTAGCACAGCTTGGACGGGCTTCGTCGAACATTCCGTCTTCGAAGGCGTTCTCGAGAGTTTTCCCTCGCTTTTAGGAAAAGCTCCGTTTAGTCGTTGCAAAGATGGCCTTTTTTCTTCGATTTCCTTGCTTTTCAAAGTGCTACAAGTTTGATCATTTTTCAAATAATCCGGAGAATGTTTGACGCAAGAGTCATCGGGAACGTCGATCGAATGAAACGTCGTCGTCGTTCTTGGATTTGACAGTAGATCTGCCTTCGTCTCGTCCTTCCTTTCGCTAATCCGATCTCTATCGATACACTTGTTTTCATCCTTTTGATCTCTATCGATAACGTCGACGTCATCTTTCAAGACAGCTTCGACTTTAGCGGCTTGCAAAGAAGTTTCCTTGTTGTTTCTCGAGAAAGGGAGAAGCTCGTGCTTCGTAACGACTTCTCTATCCTGCTCTCTACTATGGTGATTATTATCAAGTTCTTGACTACACGTCGGAGATACTTTGGGTGGTTGATCGTTTCGGGAACTCGTGGAATTCTCGTTAGCTCTCGAGAATGCAAAGCCACCGATCCTCGCGCAGTTTCCCGAAGCTCCGCTGCTACCGGTTGCAGCGTTGAAATTTCTCGAAGAGTATACCGTGGGGTTTCCAGGCGAAGCCGAACTCGTTGATGAAAATTTATCGAGGTAAGATGACCAACCGGTGCCTGGAACTCTGCCAGCACTCGCACCAAACCTCGAAAACTTGGGTGTTTCTTCGCACCGATCGCATTGAACTTCTTCGTTCTTTTTCTCAACTTTTCTTCGACATCTAGTTTTTTCTTTTTGCACGATTGTTCCCATATCCGCTCTCCTGTTTCTTACGAAACTCGAGGAAGCAGGCGGGGTCGGCGACGTACCCCTACTTACCATTACGACGCAATTATTTTCCAGCTCTTCGATTCTGTTCTCGGTTTCGCAATCATTCCAATTTCTACTACCTTCATCCCGCAAATCTTCTTCGGATTTGACAGGGCCTTTCGTACAACATTCGGCCTTAGTCTTCGCCGAAGTGGAAAATTCTTTGCTATTGCTACTGGAAGTTCGGTACCTGTCCGATCCAGAGTAGCTAATAGCCGAGGGTAACCGTTCGTTACTTCTAGACGGCAACGAAAATCGAGAGCTCGTTGTTAAACTGAATTTCGAAGAGATCGGTGTCGAACTATATTCCGTCGATGTACCTAAGAATATAACGAGAGTAAATCATTTAAATAATAGCACACTCGAAATATAGATTTTGTTCTCGTAGAAAATGTATCGAAAATATCGGTGATCCACTTACTTCCGGTAGATCCGGCACGAGAATAAGACGATGGTGGTCTGGAATATACTCGAAAAGAATTTCCCTTTTCAACGCCAACATCTGGACTCGTTTCGCGCGACGTTCTTCCCGAATTCGTCCGTAAAGTCCTGTAGGAAACGGGTGGATGCTCGCTTCTCTCCTTCCTTTCGCTCCTTCCCTCTATACTGCTATTGCTATAGTTCCTACCTAATCCCGAACCAGGATACGTACTGGAATTGTACCGCAATATTCCTTCCGGTTCTTTGCTCTTTTCACGGGTAGATCCACGGTTGTATCTATTCAAGAGAGAAGATGGCTTTTCGACGTTCTTACTGCCCGAATAGGAGTACTTTTCGAGAAGCAATGATCTACTATCGGACAACGGACTCTTTGCTCTGACATCTTCTATTTTTCTCGGATTCAATCTATTCTTTTCTATCTCTTTGCTACCTGCGAACACGCAATGAACACATCCTCAATTACATTGTTCGTACATGATCGATAATTAAATTATGCTTTCGATAAAATATATACAAAATCCTAACGGTAAGACAAAATATTATAATATAAAAATAATAATCTTTTATTATAGACGTGTAACACTCACACGAATATTTCAATGTGCCTTTTTTCTCGGCCTTGTCTTTCTTCAAGAAAGAATTTCCATATCCAGAAACCGTTACGTCTTTTCTACTATCTCGAATAGGATTGGGAGGTATACCAGTATAGGTCATCCTGCAAGTCGCTAAAGAGCTTCCACTCGATGTATTTCTAGTAGAAGTGCCCGTACCAAGTCCACTTCTACTACTCCTATAAGAGCTAGTATCACTCTGAAAAATGAAATTGAACGTGTTACCGCGAATTCGTAATAAAGCAAATCGAACCGAACGTTCCACTTCCTTTCGCATGCAACTGGCTAGACGATTTCTATTTAAAAACCAATCAACGAGATCACGATGATACATTACGCGAAGGCGTTCCAGGATATTCATGATGATCGACGAAAATTACAACTCTTCTCTTTAAACCTATACTATTTATATAATAATAATAAATAATCGGTATATAAAAGATACGTTCGATAACACATGTGCCGAGTGATTTTTATAATAAATGTATTAAGTCACACTTTGCGCTATTATATCATTCACGAGTAATTATGCTTTAAAAGTGAATGAAAATGAAATATAAATGAATATTATTATTCGTATGAAAGGTAAGTAGAAATATACGATATAGAGCTTCCTCGGCATAACCCGCGGGAATAACAATAATTCTTATAATTAACATAAGTTTGGCGAGCTGCCTCGTGCTCGAAATAGACGGGCCGACCCAGCAGGGAGTAATAACCTCTCTCTTACAAACTAATACAATGACTAATGCTATCACAGCTTTGATAAAAACTTGGGACACTCGTAAAATGTTAAAGAAACGTTAAAAAAAATATTCGATTCGAAGAATAAATATTGTCGCGTTTATACTTGCTTCATACTCGTTAGACTAGGATAACGAAAATGTCGATAAAATAATTCTTATTATCGACGTCCAAAGTTATTATACTTGAAACGAAGCAAAACTACGGTTGGTATCGTAGCCGTTGAAATATGAAATTGACGAAGGATAGTAAAGAACTATCGTCCGATTGTTTTTTCGTCTAGTGCAAAGATTACCTCCGCCTTCTAGCAACCGCTCGGGCATGTAGCGAAATCTATTCTCGGTGATTGGGCGATCTTTATTTCTATTCGCGCTGTGCTCCTCTTCGATTAGCCATAGCGCGAGAGTACGACGTCACGGAATTAGATACGTTTTCGCTCGTTAAACGCAAGCGAAAGCTAGTCCCCGACTGCTCGCATTCGATTCAGAGTACATTCAACGAACTTGCAAACGTTTCTCGATCTACAATGAAAATAGCTTCTCGCGAGCTTGTCGACTGACACGTATATAGATATCTTAAACGAATTCGTTTTGTCCGTAAGATTCGATCGAGCCGAGGAATATAGACGCGTCGCATATGCAACTTTGTTTAATTGTAAATAGAAGTACGGCAAACCGCGCAATTGGAAACTCGACAAATTGAATACTCATTGCATACGCGTCTCGCATATCTGCTTATCTTCTTTACGTAGATATCCGTTGAAATGTCGGCGATCGGAAAGACGTGGGTGAGCGCGTCGTTCCGTGACATCGACTCGCAAGGGAAGGCCGGCTAATTGAAGCGTGTCAACCTGATTTAACCTTCGTCGACTCGTCGCGTCATTATAATTTACGATTCAACGCCAGCTGACAAGCTCGCGCGAGAAAGATAACTCGTGCAACAATATATCTATCCATGTGCGCATATGAATACGTATACGTAGATGCGCGTAAGATATGTACGGCCGAAATAACATGTGGATGTTACGTCGTTGCAAACGTCTCAACTGTTATTCGCCGTGCTACTACGAAGCTCGTCGAATCGGTCCAGCGCAGCATCCGCAGCTGCCGGTGGTGGCCTTTTCCTCACGGTCGATGCTCCGCAAACAGACCGAAAATCTCGTTCTCCTATTCGTTGAATATGAAAATAAAAAAGCAATATCTTTGACGTTTCTCCATGAGTGCACGCGCGCGCGTTCCATATCTCTTTCCCTCTTTCTATCTCTATCTCGCAGTTGCAACGTGCTTCGGTCACCGACCTCCACCGACCCGCTAACGTTTCATCAAAGGTAACGAACCGTAACTTTTACTCTTCCACAACGTTCTGCTCCAGCTACGGCTATGCAACAGCGAAAGGAGCGAGACAAACAAACGTTTAGGAAAAATCTCTCGCACTCGTCGTCGGACTTACCTTCCGACCAAACACCTCGATTTTCCATCCTATAAACGTCTATCTTTCCTAGATCGACGAGAAAAAACTTCTTTTACGGACGAGCAAACCGAGATCCGCCCGATCGCGGTTCCGATCGCGGTTCCGATCGCGGTTCCGATCGAAAAATAGTCAAACGAATAAAAAGAAGACTCGTAATAGAAAAATGTCAGGAAGTATACGTTTCGGTGAGAAAATAGCAATGGCTTCGCCGCGTAATTGGAAAACTTCTTCTTCTTCTTCTTCTTCTTCCGTTTACGTATAAGTTGGTGGAAGCTTGAGACGAAAAGTTTCACGGTATACCGATATCGGAAACAGATAAACTTTTCAATAGCGTCTCGAGCCAATAAATCGCGCGTCGTTATTTTCTCTGGCTGATAGAAACAAGTCTCTACGTCATCGTGACATCGACTTGGACAGAGGATATCGTCGATCATACAAACGATCGTCACTTTTTTTCGTGTTTTTTATTTATCGATTAACTCGTTAATCACTGCCATCGAAAAATATATTTTGGACCTGTTTCGAACTAAATTTCGTCTTCATTCGCGACATCGATTTTCATGATATTTCTCAGTCGTGGAACGACTATCCGTCTTCTCTCTTTTACGTCAGTAGCATATCCATTATTTTTATACTCGCGAAATCGTAACATCGTTGCCAACTCTCGTATTGTATTTTCCCATAAAATTATTCTCTCGGTCCTATTACTGAATTCTACCTATGAAAATACATATACGTGTATGCATATTCGTTCTCTGAAAACAATGTGAAAATAAAGATAAAAAGAGGGAAAGAAAGAGAGAGAGAGAGAGAGAGAGATGCAACTTCGAGGCATCGTTAATTCTCTTTACCAATAACATTATCCTTCCTTGAAAAACTAATTTTTAAAAAGCTTCTATGAAGTAAACAGAAAATCCTAGTCTTTTGCATTGTCGGTTACAAGCCGACGCTCCTCCCGACGACTCATCCACGTATAAAATCCACAAGCTTTTCTTCTTCCACTTCTTTTGAAAAGAAACAAGAAAAATACGTTCGCGTCTACGAGTACGTTTAAATATAACTACGTCTCTCTCGTGATTCTCTTCTTCGTGCGTTCTCTCTTCCATACATTCGTATCTGTGTTCATCATTATATTGTATGTACTTAGGTATACAAATATGATATGTACCATATACTACATGTATTCCACCAGAATAAAGTTAATTAATTAAAAACATTCAAAAGAAAATAAAACGTACAAATGCGTTTCGCGTATTCAGCCCAAATAGTAATAATAATAATATTATTATTTTTATGTATATTTAATGGATGTTTCTTAAGATCTTTTTTATTTTATTCGTCATATAATAAAATCAATGAACCGCAAAAGTTTCAAATAAAAAGTTGGAATATTTGTGCCTTCCGTCGAAGAATGATTACCTTTCCCAAGGAAAGTCACGTTGCTGGACACGAATATATTGTATATCTCGAGTATGCATGCATTAAGCCTGAGAAAGATAGAAAAAGAAAATGAAACCAAGACGGGAAAGAGAAAAGAGAACGATGAAAATGCAAAGGATGCTTAATTAAAGCGATCCACGCAACATTCTACCGTTTCGAAGATTTGTCGCGTGAAATATTCAAAAGAGCCGTTAATTCTTCTTTCTCTCGACTCCTCCTTTCACTTATCGCTCGTATAACCTCGGTACTTCTACTCCAGCATTCAATCCTATTCAATCTACTTTAATTTTTATATCAACGCATAGCAAGTACGCTTCTGTGGAACATTATTATCAAATAGATTTTCTCTTCCATACTTTATAGTCGTTTTATTTATATCTTTCATCTTAATGACTCGACCGTAACTAACCATGACGAGCTTACTCTTTCGTGTAATTTACGCTTTCAATTAGAAATAATAATTATTAGAGAAGAAAAAAGAAGTATTGTCTTTAATTGGAAACAAAACTAAATGTATAAAATGATCTGGCAATTGCGCACCTAAATAGAATTTATACGATCGTGATATTACGTGTACAACCATCTGTCTCTGGCAATCCGTATCTCCTCCGAATGGAGCTTTGACATTCGACACCCTCTACTCGAGCCATTGGTTTCAGAGCCGATCGCAAGACCGCCTATATTTCAAGTATAGCACTGTGCACGGGAAGAAAGTCTTACACAAGCATACCTCTCTCTCTCTCTCTCTCTCTCTTTCTCTCATGTATATATGTGTTATCTACACGAAGAAAGACAAACACGTGTACACGTGCGCATGGCAGGCAGGCAAGCAGGCGTCGTATGGGAAAGACCCGGCTAATTTTGCTAGCTACGCCATCGCCGACGCGTCGACTTCTAGTTCACAAATCTCCCTCTCCCTCTCCCCCTTCTCTCCTCGCATCCAAGGCACACCCAACATTTCCACGCCAAACTTCTGCGACGTTTCATATCCTTCGATAAATATTTGCATCTCGTTACCCCTTAGCGACCATCAGTCACTCGGTTATCCATTCAGTCAGCCAGTCAACCAATCAACCATACTTTAATCTTTTCATCTCCGCGTCTATCCATGAGTACACAATCTCGCGGAAAACTCCTAGTTTCCTTTCCGAATCAACCAAATAACCCGCTACGATATTATCAGAATATTTATACGAATCATTTTATATTTGTACGCGTGTATTGACAAACTAATGCGTATCTCGACTCCTCTCCTATATCTGAAAGAACTTACATAGGTCCTATAAGATGCCATGATCCTCTTTCAAAGCGAGAAAAAATGCAAATTCTCTTCGAAGTAGATTCGTTATTCGTGGCGTAGAATACAAGAATCACAAGTGGTTTCGCAAGCATAGAATACACCACTATCACCACTAGCACAAGCACCACCGCCGCAACCACCATCAAAATAACTATCACGATCAGTAAGACACTATCACCGGCGCGAACTTTCGTAAGCTTTTGTACGAGTGATTTGTAAAAAAGAAAATGAAAAGGAGAACAAAGGAAGGAAAGTAAGAAAGGGTTAGAAATGGTCGGAGCCTCGACGCGACGTAAAACGAATCGACCGATCGAAGTTGGAACGATTCGTAAATGAGGCTCCGATGAGAATGAAGAAGAAGAAGAAGAAGAAGAAGAAGAGGAGCGCCTTCGTAGCGGCGCTTCGTTTCGGACAAAGTTCGGACCCCGAAGGACCGCCGACCCGCGAGGCACGTCGTCTTCCCTCCCCTTCCCCACCTTCCCGACTCGAGCCCTATTTTAAGAATAGCTTCTCGTATCCTCTCCCTTCTCGTTTCCTCGAGTCAAACTTCCAACTCCTCGTGAACTTTTCCATAGCAAAAATTCAAGACCTTTCTTTCTTTATTTACCAGCCCAATCCCTTATTGTTCCCTCTCTCTTTTTGTCTCGTTGCAACATTCTTCAAGATTTTGCTCAAAACAGGGTCAGTTACCCTCCCTCCTTCTTCCAAAGACCATCCGCATAATCTCGTTTTAAGCGTAAGAAAAAATATAGTAGCAGAGAATTACTACCTCCGTCGAACTGTACCCGGTGATTTTTTCTAAGAAATTTTACCGACCGCAACAAAAATAAACAATAAGTCTCTAATCTTGACAGGTAGAACTCGACTCTCTCGAAAACTTTAGATTATCCTAGCGTTCGTCTCTTATTTTCTAACATGAGATCTCTAGAAGAAGACGAAGAAGAATTGAAATTGTTCAACTCGAGAAACTCGAAACGTTGCATATGAAATTTTATTACAAAGTTTTTCTTTCTTCTTTCTTCGCTGAAATTGGATGATACTTTTTCTATTTTAAATTTGGACACTTTGTTTTTTTCCTCGCTGAGGAACCGTGCTGCCAACTTCGGTGAAGCTTTCAAATTCGCGCGATAAACGCGAGGCAAGTTACCTTCCGCTTGAGAAAGTTGCGCTCTGGTGTACGTACCGATCGAAGTTAAATATCTTCCAACGGTGACAGTATATTCTTTCCGAAGAAGATGGCACCAGCGTCATGATCCAAAAATTTCCGATAACATATAAAAGATCCACCCGTGAAATATCCATTTTCATTATTTGAATTCATTTGAGTTTTCTTTCAAATTTGGATTCTCTTTATCGAAATTGAAAACTCGCAAATCTTTTATCGTCTAATAAAATGTCTCGAAAGCTTTCGATTATTGTGCCAAATAATAGTGTCGCGAATTGGCGAGAAGTTTGCGGCAACGACGACGCCGCTAATTAACATCGATCAAGACGAATTGCACATTCAATGATCTACGTGACGTGTATTAAAAGACGATAAATATTTATAACTATCGTCTTTACAAAATATTGCTCGTCTTTTACACGCGCTGATAAATAAATTGATCTATAAGCTATATATGAGTTTTGAATTTTCTTAAAATGTACTAAAAATAATAGCGATAAAATGATTCAATTATTCGTTACTCATTGTTATTGAAATATGGATGCATCGTCATTTCGTCCACGTACTTGTTTACATGCATCTTATAAGTCCTCATTTTTAAACGAACAACTCATGTTCGAAATAAAGACTTTCGAGCTTACTCTACTTTCCCAATAGATACAAAGGATACACTGTTAAGATAAGAATAGAACAACTTAGTCATCTTGAGATTTTGCTCGCAATGCCGAAAAGTTATGCTCGACGTTTTTCACGACGATTTTGGACGCTGAGTCAACGGCTCTTCGCGGGATCGTGCTTTCAAATCGCGTATAGTATTTATCGAACGTTTATCGTCTATCTTTTACAAATTCATAAATTCTTTGCAACCGAAGTTTAACGACGATATAATATTACTTATGTACATTATATAATTACATATTTATATTCTTACTTTTGATACAACTTAATCCTTACGTAATCGTACTCGAAATGCCAGTTTATGGATTTCGGAGAAATTTGATATGGATGTGTTCATCCAGTTACGATGACCTGAATTCTATTCGATCTGGATCGAAAGGACGCGCGAGATCGTACAGCACACGCGTACAAATTCGTATTCTCTAAATATCCTCAATGTGTTCCTTTTAATCCAAAGCTTTGAATTCAGCTGTTTCCTCGTTAATAAAAGATCTATGAGAACTGACTAAGAGCTACCACCTGCTACACTCTATGCTCGATCAAACTGTCTCAATGATCGATAAAGCTATAGTATTACGAGAGATTAGGATAAATTGAACATTTTACGATGAAATTTGAAGGGACGAACATTTTTGCGACTAATATGGTGGACATGATAGAGAGGGTGGTGTAGGGGGAGCGGGGTCAAGTTTACATGTCGATCGGTGAGAGGCCATGTTTATAAACACTAAACAGATGGTCAAGAAGTCAAGATCTTTCGATACAGCGCATGAGAATTGCAGCCGAACAGGAGTCGAGATATTTATAGGAAATTAGGGCAGTGCGCTTTCACGACGCTCCGGAAGCATCCATGGATACCGTCGTTTAACCGGATTGAGAAAAACAGGAACGCTATCGAATAGAAAGAGTATCTAGTTTCTTGTACGTATTTTTAAATAAATACGCGTAAACCCTTGCTCAATGTCCTGCTCGTAAACGCGTAGATAAACAATTCATTGTTCCCAAGAGAAAAGGGTAAAAAAATAGACGAAAGGAAAAAAAGACAGTTTAATTAGAAGATTCTAATCGAAAACGCAGATGCGTAGAAAGTACACGGCAATTAGTAGAAAAAGAAGAGAGGAAGAGAGAGAGAGAGAGAGAGAGAAGGAGGTTGATGTTTATTCTGGTCTACAGATCCGATGAGAAGTACGAAAAAGATGATCTCTCTTGCAACTGGAATTCTCCACCAGGGTGAGCCACGTCTCCTCCTTTCTGGGGAGGAGATGACAAAGTAGGGATGAAGTAGCAAAGAGAAGGGGCCAAATCTCAAATTACTCGTGGAGCTCCCGGCTAGGCCGACCGAACGTCTTTGCCCACCATCGCTCGGCGACCTTTTATAGACACTCAACGCTCTTGGCTTGAGGTGGGAGACTCGAGGAAATTGTGTGAAAATCTGTCGGAACACCGGAGAAAGAAGATCGCCAAGATATTTACTTCTTTCCAAATGAAAGACGAATAAATTCATCCCTCTCCCCTCCCTTCGTCATAATCAAATACCATTCGATGACTTTATCATTCGATTCATCCGTAATTCTAGCAAAATACCGATGACGATTATATTCATCAAAGCGAACTGCAACATATATCGCTCGAAAAATTGTAAATTATACTAAATCGGAATACTTGGTCGATCAATTTGGTATCTTTTTTTATTATTTAAAGTATCGAGAAGATCTAACGTAAAACTTCGTCCTACTCGAGAGACATCAATTTTCTAAATAAATTGGATATGCGCGATATGTTCGAACGTAATTGTCATTAGATAGAAAAAAAAATAAGAAAAACATAGGTAAGAGGTCGTTTTCCATAAGATCAGAGAGAGAGAGAGAGAGAATGCGATGGCGTGGGCGGCTCGATAAGAGAATAAGAGGATTGTTATTCTCGTTGGTGGTGACTCGACTCGGAAGTGTATAGAGGGAGAGGATCTAGTGCGCCTGCGTTGAGCGTCGAATTTTGAGGAAGCCATGGGGCGGCCGGCGCGCCATACGAACGACGACGGGTCGCGCACTACGAGTAGGGCGCTGGTCGGCTCCGAAACGCCGAACAGGAGGAACAACGAGCACGAGGAAGCGAACGGACGTGCAAAAGACTAAGTTATTAGTCCGAATTAGTATTAAGCCCGAGTTCTTGTTGAGCGACCGAAATACAGGATATACTCTCGTACATTTTGTTGTGTCCATCGATCGAAAATCAAAGGATTACAGTAGAAGAGATCGACAATGTCTTCGGCCGTCGCGAAAACCTCAAAATACACGTACCGTTCAACCGGCGGTGCAGGCTCTGCCGATGTCAGCATCGAATACAGCGCCGACCTGAGCGCTCTCTCCAGACTCGAGGTAGGTTCTCATTCCCGTCCTATCACCTGTGAAAACATTCTATTAGATATTCTTAGAGCCCATCTCTTCGCGCCATAACCTGGCCTGGACTAGACGAAAGAAACGAAAAAAAAAAAAAACACGAAATTCAAAGATATATAGTGTCTTCGGCGAGTAAGCAAAGTGAGGAGTGATCCGAATGGAATGGCAGTGATGCGCGCAAGTTCAGTGACCATAAGGACCATCTTAGTGCCAATAGAAAGTGTTTAACTCGAGCTATTCGAACGCTAACCTATCGAAATAGTTGTACGTATTTACGTTCGCCGGCAATCAATGGCCGATCGATCTTATTATTTCATTCCAATTCGATCCCGACGAATTCTTTTTTTTTTCCCGTCCGTTCGTGAAAAGACGCAATACGATATAGAATAGTTTTCCTCGAATTATCTAAATGCCCAGCAAAAACCTCCTCATCGCGATTTTCCTTCGTTACGTAAAGCGTACTCTGATTTCGAGCGAATAAAAAGCGAGTCAAAAGAAGATCAACCCTCATTACAGGACTTCGTTCTTTCTCATTTCAGGACAAGATTCGTCTACTGCAGGATGATCTGGAGTCCGAGAGAGAGCTGCGTCAGAGGGTAAGTCTGATGGAAAGGGGAAAAAAAAAGAAAGAAAATAAAAAAGGAGAGAGAATTTTTTCTTACGAAAAAAGACAAATTCTTTTCGGACCCCGATTTTTGTGACCCTCTAGAGCGAGATAGAGAAAAATGTAAGACCACGGTCCATCGGTCCGAAAGCCGCAATGAGGGGACAAGGGGGCTGGGGGAGCGACAGGATGTCGAAATGTCCAGCTCTACAGTCCGATCTATTTTTGGGGATGCGCGGCTCTCGAAACGTTCCGACATTCCTTCGAAGTATGTTGCCGACGCGGATCTGCCGCTTTGCGCGAAGAATAACTTTCGTTGGTTGGTGCGATCTTAAAAATAACGATCGTGGATAATAATACGATTTCAAAAATTCCAACTTTCTTCGGACGGATCTCAAAATAAATGAATCTTTTTTTATTTAAGAACAATATCCATCCTCAAATAATCACCGGAATAAACAATTTCTTTAGACGTCGATTTAATCATTGACTCGTACTACTGCCAAATATTTCCTCGACATTTCGAATATCTAGAAGATTCCCCGATAAGATATTTCTCTCGTCGATTATTTTTATTAATATTATCGCAATTGCAATATTCGTTGATCTTTTTTTCTTTTTCTTATTATATCTAACGTTTACGTCTCGAACAAGATCGCGAGAAAAAACGTATCGCGTGATTCTCCGGTAGCGATAAACGCCTCATTTGTAACATGAATAAAGTTCCCGATATAGAGTGACTCTGTCCGAAATTAGATCGTTCTATTCGCGGTGAATAGAAACCTGACGTCAAGCTTGCACCGGAATAATCAAACCGCGCAAAGTTACGATCAACTTTGTTTCCTTTTTCATAAAAATCTCTTTCGATTCGATGTATCGTGCTTTACGATCTTCGTTATTAACGTAAGAATAAATATCATTGATTTTGTTTACGCAGATCGAACGCGAGCGCGCTGATTTGAGCGTGCAAGTCATCCAATTATCCGAACGTCTCGAAGAGGCCGAGGGAGGTGCCGAATCCCAGGTAAGTTTTCGATCCTCCTATTCTTGGTATGATTTCGAAGGAAGGTGGAAGAGAGCCTATGATGTATCACTTGCTGCTCTCGTCGTAGTTTGAAATCAACAAGAAAAGGGACACGGAACTAGCCAAGTTGCGCAAACTTTTGGAGGATGTTCATCTCGAGAGCGAAGAAACTGCTCATCTTTTGCGAAA
This sequence comes from Polistes fuscatus, assembly GCF_010416935.1. NCBI lineage: Eukaryota > Metazoa > Arthropoda > Insecta > Hymenoptera > Vespidae > Polistes > Polistes fuscatus. The sequence goes on along the minus strand of NW_025112997.1, from coordinate 17,525,006 downwards.
GAAACATCAAGAGGTCGTCGTCGACTTCCAAGATCAAATCGATCAGCTTTCGAAAGCTCGCGCCAGGTTGGTGAAATTCTTCTTAGGATAAATACAAAATATAAAAATATCAAAGGGTGAGAAATAGGGAGAGAGAGAACCGTATCTCCGTCTGCTACTGAATCAGGATATTCATAATCTATTTATAGCTTATCTCCGCGCGGACGAAAGTACATAGATGTATGTATACGTTTGAAAATTTGCACGGATTATGCTTGCGATATTGGCCCTAGTCCAAGCTGCAGAGTTACTCGCACCTGAAATACACGAAGACTCGCTACCTCGGCAATTCTAAACATAGTTACCTTGCCTCGTAATACTCGAGGCGTCCGAGTCGACTCTATCCACTCTCTCGCCGTCAGCTTTTTCTCCGACTAAACACAACGACGATGACGTATTTACGAAAAACTTGTCATCGTTACGTAGGGAACGGTCTAGTTCCTCCTTTGAGAAAATATAATTGGAAATACGACCATTATAAAAGTACTCTTCTGAAAAATAAAAGCAGGAAATCGTGTCGTTCCACCTGTTAGCGAGGTCGAGAGGGAAAAAGAGACATTAACGCGATGGACCTTGTTAAAATAGCGCCACTTCGTCTCTCTCTCTCGCTCTCTCTCTCTCTCAACACTCTCTTACTCTCTTTCCCTTTTGCCTCGCACGTATACACACACGGCTTATGACTATTTTTACCCGTGCGACTCGCGCGGTAATACTCAAGCCCACATTGCCGCGCCATATTAGTACACGCGACTAGCTCGAATCCCCACTATACTCGGAATCGAGAAAACGACACCTTACACCCTCTATTATGTGCTTTACGAGAAGAAACGAGATAAAATATTCTCGAGATTTCCATTTGAAAAGAGTGCCAAGTGTCGCGAGAGAATACATGATCGATGTCTACCGATGTCATGGCGTCCACTCTGGCTTTTGCTTCGCGTTCGGCCCATTCACCGCTACTCTCTCTCTCCCTCTCTCTCTACTCTTACTTTACCCATCAATCGTGTTATATTTTCGTTACGATGGCACTTCTTATTCCACTCTACTGCTACTTAAGACCAATTTTTAATCGAAACCATGAACGAATAGAAGGTGCTTTTGTTTTCTTTTCGATATTGGTTCGCGATCGATCGACTTATCGCCTAAATATTGCAGGGCTGACAAGGAAAAGTCGAAATTCCAGCAGGAAGTATACGAATTACTTGCCCAGCTGGATAATGTCACGAAAGAGAAGTTGATGTCTTTCAAGACAGTGGAGAAACTCGAAGTTCATATATCGGAGTTGAACGTGAAAATCGAGGAACTGAATCGTACTATCGTTGACATCACTAGTCATAAGACTCGCCTTTCACAGGAGAACATCGAATTGACGAAAGAAGTGCAGGACTTAAAAGTAAGATAGGATTGAAAACAGGAAGAAAATAGAATCACCGACTGTACGCAAATTTTCTTAAACTCGTTATTGAATTTTCTTTTTAGGTAAACATCGAAAACGTGACTTATTTGAAGACCCAAATCGTCGGACAACTCGAGGACTCTCGTCGCCGTCTCGAAGATGAAGAACGCCGTCGTTCATTGGTCGAAGCATCTTTACACCAGGTCTATTATCAGTCCCTAACCAATATCGATCATTTTTCTGACATAAAACGTAAAAATATAAATTGAAAAATGTTCGCGGAACAGGTCGAGGTGGAGTTGGAATCCGTTCGGGTTCAATTGGAAGAAGAATCTGAAGCACGATTGGACATCGAACGTCAATTGGTCAAGTCTAATGGCGAAGTCTCCGTATGGAGATCGAAATACGAGACTGAAGCTAATGCTCGAGCGGAAGAGGTGCAATATTTATTATTGTCGGATATAGTCTTTCGAACGATCAACGATATTTTTCTTTTTAACGATCGATTCTATTCGTTACTCCTAGGTCGAAGAATTACGTCGCAAGTATGCCGCTCGTATCCAAGAACAAGAAGAACAGATCGAAACTCTTCTCGTGAAAATTAACAATCTCGAGAAACAAAAATCTCGTCTTCAGTCCGAAGTAGAGGTTCTCATCATCGATCTCGAAAAGGTAAGAATCATTTATCTTTGCATCTATATTCGATTTCGATCAATTCGATTGAACTAATATTTGATTTCAGGCCAATGGAACTGCCCGGGAATTGCAAAAACGCGTCGAACATTTGGAGAAGATACAGATCGAATTGAAATCTCGTCTCGATGAGACTGTGGCTATGTACGAGCAAAGTCAACGCGATTTACGTAACAAACAACAGGAATTACAACGTACGAATGCTGAACTCGACAAGACCCGCGAGATCAAAGAACAACTGATTCGCGAAAACAAGAAATTGGGTGGTAAGTTGATAAATAAGAGTAACGATAACAACATAAGCTAGCATTTTATATATATATATATATATATTTGAAAATGTGCATCAATGAATTTGTTTATAGATGATCTCGGCGATGCCAAGAATCAGTTAGCTGACATGAACCGTAGACTGCATGAATTGGAATTGGAACTTCGTCGTTTAGAAAATGAACGCGAAGAACTTGCTGCTGCTTATAAGGAAGCTGAAGCAGTTAGTAACTTTAATCCCGTCTCTTACTAAATTTCCTATCAATTCTCTTATCTCTATTTTCGTTCACCTTCAATCGCGATCTCCAAATTGGATTTTGATGCAAAAAGCTCAATTTCAGGGTCGCAAGATAGAAGAACAACGTTCGCAGAGACTATCAGCCGAGTTGAGCCAACTCCGTCACGAGTATGAGCGTCGTATTGCAGAAAAGGACGAAGAAATTGAAATTATTCGGTAAGTAGTTGCTTTGTAAAATGTTCTCTTTTTCTTTTTAATCTTTAAATCTAATGAGAGTTCAATTTTTACTATTAACATTAAATCTTATAGTCCTTTTATGTTGCGTGAATTTTATAACCCTTTTCGTGTGTAAGGCTTAAGACTTTTCAACCCACCCATATATTTTTATATTATATTTTTTCTATAATTTTTTTGTTAACAAAACTCTACGAAATTTATTTTCCCATCTGAAACGACTTCCTACAACTGCGTAGAATTTCAAAAAAATCGGATTTCTGTCAACAGAGCTTTCCCCTTGTTGATTTATTTACGAAATAAAACAATATATCCAGTAATTTATTCGCACGTGAATGAAACCTATCGATATTCGTTACCTTTTTACTTGCTGTGAATAATATATATAGAAATGAGTATGTTCGTCGATTTAATAAATAATCACGCGACTAAAGTTCGTAAATATGTGAAATACGCGCCACTACTTTTCGATTAACTCATAGTACGCATGCATAGACAATTAGTAAACAACAATGTATATGCTTTTAATTAATTGTACATATCACATCCTGTTATTTATAAAATACGATCAAATTGAAGAACGACTACTATATCGACCCAATTACTATTTATACTCAATCTATTTGTATGAAACGTACAAAGTGTCGGTGACCGCGAAAATCGAACCGCTATCGAACGATCGATCACATCTATTGGCTCCTACAATCAACATATTACAATAGGATGGCGCTTAGTAATGTGTGTGTGTGTAAAGACCTCTTTTAGTTGAAACGATTAAGTTAAATGATTTTATTTTCATCGATTAAAATGAAATTTATAAAAGTGGAAGATTTGTTGAATTAAAATAATACGTCGTCGAGAATTGAAACGACTATCGTTTTTCACCAAGAAGAATAAAAAGATAATGAGAAGCTAATGAGAACATAACGCTAATAAATGACAACGTCGGTTGACACCTACGCAGACCCAGCCTAATAATAAAACTAGTCGCGATCCAATCGTTATTAAAAGGTGACGATTGCCTGTTCTCAATGTGGCAATTACAAAAGAAAATTTTGCAAAAGATGCCGTCATAGCTTCGGCCTAATTATCATTAGATAGCTCAACGAAAATGCTCGGTAGTATTAGTCATACTTTCGGATCGTATTAAAAAGGATCTCGTCGAGCACAAGGAAACTTAGAACGAGATCGATAGCGTTGGGCGTTTGGAAGCTAGAAAGAAAAGCCGAATAGACAAAATGGCGGGTTACATGCCGCCTAATCAAGTGCCACTCGAGCCAAAATGGCATCACTGGCCAACATACGTGTACGATAAGAATTATGGATACGGTATGAATTATTATCAGCCAATGTTGGATTATATCGATCGAAGGAAAGAAACGCAAGAGAGATCGAGATCGGCGTTAGGTCGATTGGAAGGAAATGGAAGGAGAGTTCAGTTTCCCGACTTACCTTGGTCCGATGGCAGATTTTTGTGGGAGGATCAAAAATTACAAACCTACGACAAGGAAAGTTTGATAAAACGAGCGATCGACGCCGAGGATCTAGCGAGAGATCATCTATCTCGCTTCAAGGTATGAAACGAAAAGAATTGAAAAGAAAAACAAAATAGGTCTTTTTCATTTCAGATCAAGTTGAAAGAACCTAACGTATAAATAACGAAGGAAATGCGTTTTCCTCGCTAAAGAAAACACGGATCGGGCGAGCCACTTGACCTTTTCGCTTGCTAAATTTAGTACAGCGGAAGTGATTGTCTTGAGCGGGCGAGTGTAGCTAAGATCAAAAACGAAAACGAAAAAGAAAGATGAATGCTTAGCTCGTCGCATCTTTCTCTTTCTCCCTCTCTTTTCTCTCTTTTCCTGTCGATCAAAAGATTTTTCAACGATAACCCTTAACCCTGTAGCTGCTCGGTAACAAGGACGACTAGCAATAAAAATATCGCGAAAGCGCGTCAAACGTTTTGTTGGCAGTCTATTATTTGGAGCGTTTCTCTTCATCTTCGTCTCCCGGTGAGCCGTTTGCCAAGTCGCTCGAGCGATGGAAAAAAATCCATCTCGCGTCACCCAGACCCGATCGAAAGTAGTCAGTCGTGCTACGGTAGTCGTGCAACTCGAGACTTTCGGTCTATAACTACTACATTTCTAAGTTTAGAGAGAGAGAAAGAGAGAAAAAGAAAAGTAACTGGCTCTGGTTAGGCTCCTTTGAACAAAGATAAACTGTCTTGCGCGAGCGTGGAATTTGAAGAAATAAAATCTTCCAAAGATTAACAAGACTTCCTCTTTTCACGTTTGAAGATAGCAAAACGAACGGACTTTAGCCTGGCGAAGACTATACACGCCAGTCGAGTGACGCAGAACATCCTCAATCGAGCTTCTCCGTTTTGGCTGGGCGAACGTGGGAAAAATACGTGCGTATCGAGAGACGCGGAACTGAAAGCTTTAGCCGACCTCAAGATGCAAGCTCTAAAGGATATTCAGATGTTGAAAGAAGTTCAAAGCGCTATGGATCGCGGCAAGAGTTATCGCGGCAAATCCGCGAGAGCTATCGAGTTTCAACTTAGAACCGAGGCTCTGAAAAATCTCAGCGAGAGTCGCGAACTCGCCGATATTCGAAAATATCGAATAGAAACGGGTTGTGCCTCCGCGGATGAGATAGATCGCCACAAACTGATAGAGAAAAGGTCCAAATTGATTTTCGACGAGGGTAAACTGACGGAACCTCTCGATATTCTTAGCGAGGAGCTACGAGGATACGAGAAGAAATCGAGCAATTATTTCCTGGACAAGAGGTATCGAGACACTCGGAAGCGGATTCGACAAGAATTTGCCTATCGCGAACGTGACCCTATATTGGATTATAAATATTTTAACCGTTTCTGGTACACGAACCGCTAAACGACAGCATTTGTGTGTTAAAAATACCTAAATGTTCATACAAGGGTAAACTTGAATAAAATATGAAACTTCGATATAGCCTCGATCGATTAATCTGTTACTGCTTTCAAATTTATTCACAATTCCTTTCGATTATTCTAACTACCTTACACCTCCTAGCTTCCCACGAAATCAACTTTATCCCCGAAACAATCAGTCACTTTTTTGCTTGACGCTTGACGCTTTATGCTTTGTAAATTTTTCGCTAAAAATCAATATTATTCGATATATTATCATGATCTATGACATTAACTTAGCAAACAGACCAGCATTGAAATCGAGCAATTGAATGCTCGCGTCGTTGAAGCGGAAACGAAGCTGAAGACCGAAGTACAGCGAGTAAAGAAGAAGCTCCAGATTCATATTACCGAGTTGGAACTTTCTCTCGACGTTGCCAATAAAAATAACATCGATTTGCAGAAAACTATAAAGAAACAATCTCTAACCCTTACCGTACGTATTTTCAATCGGTAAAAGCCTCAAGTTCGTAGGGAAACTTTGACCGATCATCCATTTGTTATTCCTCAGGAACTCCAAGCCCATTACGACGAAGTTCAGCGTCAACTGCAAGTAACCTTGGATCAGTTGGGCATCAGCCAGAGACGTCTCCAGTCGTTGACGGCCGAGCTCGAGGAAGTTCGCGGCAATTACGAATCCGTGAGTACTATTTGTTACAACGGAAGATGGTATTATCGATCATTCGATCGAACTAAGGAACAAATTTATAATGAAATCGATGATTAACGTAACATTAATATTTGTCAAGGCCCTCCGCGCAAAGAGAACCGTCGAGCAGCAGTACGAAGAGTCGGTTAGCCGTATTAACGAATTGACGACTATCAACGTGAACATAGCTTCGTCCAAGGCTAAGCTCGAACAAGAATTAACAACCTTGGCCGGCGATTACGAAGAAGTTACCAAGGAGTTGCGAGTCAGCGACGAAAGATATCAACGCGTGCAGAACGAGTTGAAGCATACCGTGGAGATTCTTCACGAGGAACAAGAACGTATTGTGAAGATCGAGGCGATCAAGAAATCGCTTGAAATCGAAGTGAAGAATTTGTCGGTGAGATTGGAGGAAGTCGAGGCTAACGCGATCGTTGGCGGAAAACGCATAATCAGCAAGCTAGAAGCAAGGGTAAGAAAACGACGGTGTTAACTTGGAATGCTAATTAAATCGATATTTTTCCATTTGCACTAATCGAACGCAAACTTATGTAGATTCGCGACCTGGAACTCGAATTGGACGAAGAGAAACGTAGACACTCGGAAACCGTGAAGATTTTGCGAAAGAAGGAACGAAACATCAAGGAAGTGATGATCCAAGTGGAAGAAGATTCGAAGAACATCGCTTTGTTGCAAGAATCGTTGGACAAGGCGAATCAAAAAGTGTGCATCTATAAGAGACAACTCCAAGAGCAAGAGGGCATGTCCCAGCAAAGCGTGACCAGGGTCCGCCGATTCCAAAGAGAGCTCGAAGCAGCCGAGGATCGCGCCGACACCGCCGAAAGCAATTTGACTTTGATTCGTGCCAAACACCGCAGCTTCGTTACCACCTCGACCGTCCCCGGTTCCCAGGTCTACCTTGTCCAGGAGACGAGGCAGGAGCTGTAATAACTTTCTTACAAAGATCATCGCCACCCTTATTATCATTTCGAACGCCACGTCGTCCTCCTTTTAAACGTACGTATCCTGCTGTCCTAAGTTTCCCACGTTTAGGTAACCTTAACGTTAACAATAGGTTTCTTTTCAGAGTCATCATTCTAATCCTACGACGATAAAATAGTAGCAGAAGCAACAACGGCAAAAGCAGCAGGACGAACGATTCAAAGACGGGAGGACCGAAAGAGTTTTCGACGGGTAAATCATTAAAAAGCCATCGTACGCGAAAGTACGTTGCTATTAATTATAAAGGAACGACCCGTCGTAAATTCGTCGTACACATAATATATATATACATTATGTATATATTATATGTACATTATACATATATATATCCAATCCAACGAAATTTCCACTTCCTCTCGTGAACGAAAAGAATAAGAAATACGGGACACTTTAATCGAATCAAAGCAAATGATCAAAATATAACAACAAATAGATTCTAACCAAAATAAAAAAAGCTTACTGCAGGTGCACAAATAAAAATATAAAACGTTGTAAAGAAAAATTGAGGATAAATAAACGGCATTAATTATTATTATTCTTATCCTATCAATGATGTGGCTATTATTAATCGCGTAATGAAAATAAACATAAGAGAGAGTGAGAAAGCGAGACACGACCGAGGTTCCGTCGTGCCGCGCTATTCGCGATTATCGCACATGTATTTAAATGGATAACGTTAATTCTATGCTATTATTACACATATAGGTATTATTGTCCGTACACACAAATCTCGCTATACGACATACACAATAACCTGTGTCAATATTAATTTAATAAATAAATTCAAAGTCGTAAGTACAAAAGCTCGTTGAGTCCTCTCTTTTCTCTCCTAGCGTATCCTTTTTTATGGTGTAAGGATATATCATAAAGAGATTGCATCAATCAATAAGCTGTTAAAAGTAAACTCCATTTATTCAAGCCAATTAAGTATTTCCCATAGACCTCTCGGTGGCAACCTTTTTTTTATTTATCTAGTAGAGTCTATTGAGACGTTCAACGTTTACGAGATCCTTTTAATATTAATCATTCATTTTGTCTTTTCTTCCTTTCTTTTTTTCATTTAAATAAGATTACGACTTATTAAAATATAGATAGTAATACGCTCGTGAGAAAAAATAGTAAAATTTGTAAAAATCGAAAACGTTAAACGTTGTAGAAGGATTACATCGCATCTTTGCGAATTACAAATCGATAATAGTGATAAACAATCAGCGTTATCGGGTTGTGTATATTATATATTATTTAACAGTACCACAAGAGACTCATCCACGTTACACCAGCCACGTTCCGTACAACAAGAAATTATTTGTAGTACTTTGAATACATCGCACAATTCTATGCGAGAATCGCAATATCACGAGGTAGCCTCGTCGATGATCGCGAGTGATCGCAATCCTGATATGATGAAGATAGTTTTACCGAACGTCCCAAAGTTACTTAAGAATTCTTACCAATCGTATACGGCGCACCACGTTAGACAACTAAATTCTTCTTTAGTCTTCGCAGAGCAATCGTCATTTTTTATGTTTACGTGTATGTATATGTGTACGTGCATGTATATATGTATGTATATGTGTGTATATGAGTAGACTCGAATGAACCCTTTCGCTACGGCATGCCTGCATGTACCCTTACTCAAAGTTATTTTGACAATGCTTTGTAGAATGAATTTTTTTGAAAATGATACATCGACGATCGCATAATCAGTAAATCAATTATATCTTTGTCAAGATTAGCCGCCATTAGTAACAAAAGGGTTACTCGATAGGTCTTACACATTCACCCGAGTAATGAATTATTCACTGTGTCGTTCTCACAGAGGAGCAGTCTTTTTATAAAATACTTACACTTTTGTAAGATCAAAATCTAATCGCTTAATGCTTTCTCCTCGAGTAAAATCTATCAACAAATAGGATTATTCGAAGAAGACATGCGTAAAAATGATGATGACGATGATGATAATAATAATGCAAACGTGGCATGTGATCGCTACGGACCTATCTATTCGTATCTGTAAGTGTATGCTTGCATGTATGTACACATATATGCAGTGCTTTATTTGTAAAAATAAAGAAAAGGTGCCGGAACGGCGTTTCGGCGCGTTACAACACCACAAAAAAAGCACTGCATATATGTATCTTACAGGGAATAAAAAACAACATCACTCGTAGATCCAACCATCCATTACGAAAATTACAAGGGTTCGTTCTATCGGTGCGCAATTGATCGAATAACATTTACATCGTTATTTACAGGATTATTATACACATTGGAAAGAAATAAAAAAGAAAATAAATATTTTTAACAAAGTGGTAGGAAATATGGTTAGACGCAATTATATAGTAACGCGCTTAAAATTAATTATGCTACGTTCGAATATAATGACGTAATATATTATAAAAGCAGAAGAATCAGAAAATTCGTTTGCTTTTCCTTTCGAAATTCTTTCGCTTATAAATCTGCTCGTAATATGAGGTACTTTCGCAAGAAAAAAAATAAAACGAATAAAAGATCACGTTTGAACCATTGTTAGGCAAGTTAATTGTAAGAAATATTAATATCTTTCACCAGTATCCTTATATATAATTTAAATTGTTACATATTTTTTCGAAGATAACGAATATTATGCATATTTTGAGAATAAGAGTAGGCCAAATATCGTGTACTTGATAAATGAAAATAAAATATCAAATTCTTCATTTAAAAAATCTCTTATCAATTATCGTTCTACATTTCCTATAAACTTGTACTTTTTTTCGCATTCTTATAATATTCCATTTAATTATAGATTGAATAATAATTATTAAGGAAAAAATGAATAAGAAAAGGTTCGATGATGCTTTCAACGATTGTTTTTGCTAAAGGAAAAGGTACAAACCAAGCTGTGCCACATCGATTATCACTATTTATCGCTAACTTTGTTGTCTTTGTAACCCCCAGTAATATTTTCCAAATCGTGAACATTCCTACAAATTTCATCGATCTACTTGAAAAGGTAAAAATCGTAATTCTTTCTTCTCATCTAGTTTGTTAAAATCATTCCTATTTAGAATTGTTTTTCTTTCTCTCTCAATGATTCACAGAAAATCGTACTCCATGATTTGGAAAACTTTAAAGTCTATTATTTACAGTCATAACTATAAAAAGAGCTCGCTTTAACACATTTGGAATCACTTTTCGTATCTTTATTTTGTTGGTTTTGCTATATATACCGGCATATACATATAGCTTCTTAACGATTTTGTTAATCTATTTTCCCAGAGGAAAACAATGCGACATAGAAATTTGTTTCGCGTGAATATACGTGGTTCTACCTGTTTCTAACAATTGCTTCGCAATACCCCTTGAATTAACTGGAAAAGTTTTAAAATAAGTTAGACTCTATGTATATATATATATATCCGTGTGTGTATACTGTTGTATCGTCATAAAGGTAAATACAACTTCTTCCCTCCAACGATATTGATACTGGCATAAATGTAGCCACAATGATGCAATATTTTTCTTCGTTTTATTGTTACTCTCCATTTGTACAAGTTTTGACTTAAACCGTTAAGATGGAAAGAAAGAACGATAGAGGATGAAATCTTATTTGGCAGTTTAGCATCGTCGGATATAATTATTTTAGTGAAATTGATTGGACGCTTCAGAAACACATGTTTTCTCGATTGGGAAAATAATCATTTCCTATTCTCGGCAAAGAAATTAGCTTCGAACGATACTGGCAATGTTTAAACGTTTCATCAATGTGAATTCTTCTTTAGTATTCCTTAAATATTCGTATAACTCCACTCTTGCCAATCTTACTAAGATTTATCTAGGTATATATGTATATGGTATGTAAATGTATCGTCCCTGTGCGCGCATGTATCATACGTGTGTGTGTGATTTATTATAAAGGAAGTGGCGAGGATGTAATTACGAAGATCATCAACTAATATTATCATTACTAATTTTTCTGCTTTAGTTAACATTTGGTTGGGTATTGGCACAGAGTTGTACTAGCAGTATGGAAATATCTGCGGAAATATCTGCGGAAATATCTGCGGAAATATCGCGTCGATGAAAGGCCCACGTTCGTTATCGAAACGGCTAATGAATTTACTTAATCACGCAATTCGTATATAAAGATTCGTCGACGCGCACGGCTTGCCCTTTCGTTTACATATTTTATAAATTAGCCTACTTCGTAATAGGAATGTACATAAAAGGTAAGCAAAAACAGAGTTTTACTTCGAACTATTTGTTCGTTACGATTTACATACGAGAATGATATAAGTATAATAATTATCAAAGCTATCGAGAAACGTTAGTTACCTTCAAATTGACTGTTCATTATTAGGTCCCTAAGATTCGGTAAGATCATAAATAATGGTCATCGAATAACCGACCAGTTTAAATCTAAACAGTCTTCTGGGACATGCGATTTGTTATGCCATTAATGGAATAAATCGTACGGTGTAACAGAATATAATCCTTAGTTTCAATTCTGATTAGAAGAAAAGAAACTTGTCACGATGCGAGAAGAATCGAAATTTATGGTCCTGTTAATCGTACCTTCTTCGTAAAGAATCATCTACGCCGTTTGCTATGTTTATTAAGAAAAGTTCACATAAACCCTGTAAGATATGTATCCAGCCCGCACTATTTATTATTTTAATATTTCTCAGTCTTATCTCTATCGCAATCTGCGGCAGTTGAATTAAATGAATCCATTCTACACCATCATAAAAGCCAATTAAATGTATGTTCGCTTCTTTGCCGAGGTTAGGAAAACAAAAATGATTTATTTCTTTTGTTATTCTATCACGATCTTGAATAATTATATTATCATAAAGAAAAACGACAACAATTCTTCTTCAACTTAGGACTTTTCACTTATAATGTAAACCCCGAAGCATTTAATAGCCGATGCTTTTTTTTGTTAAAAAACGGAAGAGGAAGTGAACGCAGCGACCGAACGCGGTGTCATCGATTAAAAAAAAAACAATATATAAAAATACGATTATGTTTTTTAAAACGACTCTTGCTTTCGCTACATAATTATATTTACTTTAACGTTGATTATTGGATGACGAAGATTATCTGTCTCTCTATCTGTCCCCTTGATCTATGTATCTGTATCTCTATCTCGCCTTCTTTCTTTCGTCTTCGACGATTATTCTTATCGTGCGAGTACTACTACGTACGAAGTCATTGCCTTATTTGCAATCGTTCTCGCTATATTCGTCCAATACAAAATTATCGTCGTCTGCTTTATTATTCAGTATCTTATCCTCTAATGAATATTAAACTCTTCGCCAGACTACTATTTCCAAAAAACGAAACAGCGTGCAACGACTTTCCAATGATTCGCCTGATTTTATTTTATTACAATCATTCGAAAGTTATTATTTATTGTTTCATTTCAACCAACTATTTCATAGTTTACAGTAAAAAAAAATGAACTGCGTTTATATATAACTTTTCTTCTATTAATGGGTTATATCGTTAGAATTTTCAAAAAATCGATTTTTTTTTTTGCATTTCCGGAATGTACATATATTTAAGTATATTCTCTGAAAATTTCTAGTTGATCCGGGAAATATTCCCGCTTCACTCCATGTAAGCTGCAAACAAACATTTTTAATTAGATGTAAACGTCTCTTTGAAACTTTAAAAATTTGAAATCGCTTTGACGCGCATCGTAAATACCGACAAACTTCGTGATGTCGATTTTTACCATGTCGCTCGTATAAGTTTCACTCTCATCACATTTTCCCAAACGCGCCAAAAGAAGTATAACTTCAAAAATTCTTAAAAAACGTGTTTTTTTGCACTCGCAACTGGATATAACCCCTTAAAAAGAAATAAACTAAAGTTTACTATAGAGATTCAACGTTGAACGTTGGTACGCTCATAGACACTCAGTAAAATTATCGACATAAATTAAGAGAACTTTAGGTGAAAACATAGTAATTCTCGATATCTTCCCAATAACCAAAGTTTTCTATCTCGAAGTTTGAAACTAATAATTTGCATAATATGACAAAGTACAATGTTACGCTTTGCGAACAATTTCGTCGCAGCAAAAATATTAATGTTTATCAGAGGATAAGATAATTACTAATGAAGCTTGCTAGTGCATACCATACGTACATTCGATCAATGCCAAATTTATAAACTCTCGTCCGTATTGATTGCTTTTCGTCGTACAAAATACACAACACATATCATACAAACACCGAACAACCGCTCACTCTCGTGTTGTCTGTCGATCTCAACGCGAAAGAGAAAGAAAAGAAGAAGAAGAAGAAGAGGGGAAGATGAAAAGAGAAATTGAAGAAAGACGTCGGGAAAATAGTAGAAAATTGTGCTCGTAAAAGAACGATTACAACGTCGCCAATAATTCATACGTTGTAGCTCATTAGAATGATGACATTTTTCATTCCCTTCTTCTTTTTCTCTTTACCTCTCTCTTCCCGTAACATTCCATTAAAAAATTCCTGAAAATATAGATTCTCCGATGTATATCTTACTCTCTCTCTCTCTCTTTTTCCTTTCTTTTTTATTTTTATTATTAGCGTCTCTCGTTCGCAATTTTTCATTTCTTTGTTTACTTGTTTCTTTCTTTTTTTTCATACTCGCGCAAGCCACTCTCGTTTTACCATCTCATACCCATTTGCTCTCCTCCTTTCACACTACTTTACAGTCGCTCTTGAGCTTAGCACCCTTCAATATCAGCCTTCCTGTGTTACAAAGGAAATACGTTTCAACATACTCGCGGGAAATACCGTAGCATGTCGCGATCAATTTGCAAAGCGTACGTCTTAAGAGAAATATTTGGTTATATCTACGTTAAAAACGTTACACGCGTGGACGCGTATATACGTATGTATATATATTTAAGTCAATCAGCAAATATAACTGGTCGTAGATAAAAGGCCTTCCAATATCAACGAAATTGCGATAAAGCTCTTCGCATTATGAAACACTACTACCATTTATCAAGCAAATTTCTCTTTTCATTCGTATCGTTTTGAAATATTTCTGTTTCAATGTAAGAGTTTTATCTTCTCGCTTACCTATTCCCCGATTTCGCATAAAGAAAAGATTACAAATAGTTGAACGCGTTTCCAAATTTTATCGTTAATTATAATAAGATAAAAATATTTTCAAAATCGTGATTCTTGCTTGCTTGTATTTCTTCGAAAAGATCAATTTAAAAAAATGTAGATAAACTCGTTAAAAATAATATATATACATATAAATGGCATGTACGTTTTGTTTACTTTTTCTCAATACCAGCTCTTTCCGCCGCTTGCATCGTCAAGAAAAAATTTGTCTGCGTATATGCATTTCTCTTGTAACACACATTGTACGGTACATGCTCTCGAGAAGTTTGGTTTCTGCTCGCACTTGTTAAAATATCGACGATAAGTTTCATTTCATGAATATATAAAGGAAGTATTTAAAAATAGAAACACTATCTGGAACATCTTGAAATAAATAAAAATGTGTTCGATAAACAAAATATACTGATTTGTTCCTTAATCTCCATGGATAGAACACATTCGATTAAACAAAAGTCAATCAGTTTTAACACTATGACGTCCGGTGACACCACATTGGTGTCCGTTCCGTCTTTTGTCGGAATATTTAAAGAATTTGTCGCAACGGAAAATTCCTGATCGTGTTGACCGATGATAAAGATATCTGAGAACAGATTTCACAGAAAATAAAGGATATTTACTACAACGTAAGGCATCCAACTTGCTTAACTCGAATAACTTCTAAAATCGTACATTAAACAAACAATTATTTCTAGCGATATGTTTAATATCACATAAGTTCTGTAGAAGTGATTTTTTGTTTAGAGTACAATTTGAAAGTTATTCGAAGTAATCAAGTTAGATGCCTCGCGCTGCGTCATCTTTATTCATATTGGGAATACCATTCGTGGTTAATCGACATCACCGTCCAGTAATCCCCTACGCACGCGTATACGAACTAACATATAAACTTATAATTATCGCTTAATAATAATCCATAAACGTTACTACAGGATAAATTTATGTAGCTTATCTTAATAGTATTATAATAAATATACAGCAGTAATGTAACGTAGATTATACTTCGATTAACCAAAAGCATTTTTCAAGCTTTTCGATTGACTTTAGCTTTGTTGTTGTGTTCCGATAAACGAAAAATAATAATATTAATAATAATAAAGAACCCCGCGAAGTTCGAATATAACAAATGTTCCCCAATTTGTTTGAGAAGTATGTAACTAATCGTAAACAAAAATCATTACTTCTCGATTGAATTTGACATGCTCTCCGAAAAAAAAAAAGAAAAAAAAAAGAAAAGATAAAAGACATAAATAAAATAATTCGTAAATCGTGTGGACTTCAAAAATCCATTCTCCATACTCTTCTGGAATACAATTTTGCATTTAACTTACGATCGCATTTTCCTATTATTTGCGAAGCATTACAACACTGACACTTTTGGAATGGTCCCTCCTGATCTTCTTAACACTCTATTTCAGATCCTCCATAGCGCCATAGTTGGCCAAAGACTTTTTAATTCTGAGCGCAGTCAGTCTTGCCGCGGCATTTTGGTACCAACATTCCTTCATTACTTTTGACATCACTTGTAGAGCCTTGAAACAATTTGTTAAAGATTCGTAAGATTACTTATATCGTGTAGTCAAATACGTATTACAATTATCGAGGTAAAATTTGATCAACTAACCTCGATCGACTGCCATCGATTTGGTATGGAGGGCCTCTGTCTGTCCGTACAGACAACCTTACGCATTTCCTCAATCGTAGGGTCGGAAGGCACCAAATCGTAAAAGGGCAGCTGATAATCGTCGTGAATTCCACCAACGTTACAACGTCTTGCAATTTCCCAAAGGATTAAACCGAGGGCATAGACGTCTGCTCTTTTGAACGAATCAAAGTGATTCATATTTATCGTTTCTTCCAAGACCTATGAAAACAAAAGAAAAGAAATATGCGTTGCATACGGTATGTACATAGGAAAGACGCGCGACGCGTTTATTACCTCAGGTGCCATGTAACGTTTAGTTCCAACCCTGTTATTTAATTGTATATCAACGGTATCCGTGATTACGTCGTGTCTAACGGCTAATCCAAGATCGCCAATCGCGCATGTACCATTCGTCTTAACGAGAATGTTCTTC
Organism: Polistes fuscatus; assembly: GCF_010416935.1. Classification (NCBI taxonomy): domain Eukaryota; kingdom Metazoa; phylum Arthropoda; class Insecta; order Hymenoptera; family Vespidae; genus Polistes; species Polistes fuscatus. The sequence goes on along the minus strand of NW_025112997.1, from coordinate 17,508,345 downwards.
GATTTGAGATCTCTATGAGCGATAGCTGGTTTACCTTGCGTACCAACAATTTCCATGTGAAGATGCGCCAGACCAGTGGCGATCGACAAGGCCATTCTAATCATACCATTCGTATCTACAGTCGATCTATTTAGGTAATCGAAAAGCGAGCCTTTCTCGTGGTAATCTGTGATCAACCACAATTGCGTCCACGTACCGTTGTCTAGAAGCAGCAAATACGAATAATAAGGGAATTACCCAGCCACCCGCGCGTCCATAGACAATGGACCATTATTATATAACTTTAGTAGAGCGAATTTGATGATACCTTTATTATCGGCAGCGATGAAGCCAAGGATATTGTCGTGCCTCAACATCACCGTCTGATAAATTTCTGCTTCTCGAAACCAAGATCTTTCTTCTCGCGAGCTAAAGATTTTAACGGCAACGTTCTCACCCCTCCAACGACCACGCCAGACCTCACCGAAACGACCCTTTCCGATCGTTTCGACGAGCTGAATCTGGCGCGCTATACTCCGCTGTACCAGAAGTGGCAGACCTACTTGGGAGAGAAGGAACATTGGACAAAATATTCTAATCTATTTGATACGCGCTTAAGATGATACATGGAATCTAATTAGACGGGATTTCGAATGAAATCTTTTTGGGAAATACTGCAAATTATTAATTTAATTTATTTCGACCTACCCGAACCACTGCCACTAGTCGTCATTTCCAACATATCCCTAATGGTGACACCTCCGAGGATTGGTCGATCCGGTGCCTCCATCGAATCATCTGGGAAATGTCTCGCTGAACTTCTCTTAGACGCGTGTACGTGATAAATGATCATGACGGTAAGAACGATCAAGCCTATAGGCAGTGCTATCATTAAGGCCGTTTTCCAAGTGACCCACGACGTATCATCCCCGTTCACCGACACTTTTAACAAGACGACAATGACTTTCCTATATTTATTACTAAAGATCGCCCGCAGATCAAAACTTTACTCTCGAACGGCAAACCGGTAAATTTGTTCAGCGAATAAGCCTTACATCTATCGTGAACAAAAAAAAGCAAGATGAAAAGAGATAAATATTAGGCTGAACCAAAAGTTCGTGCGCTTTTTTTATTATTAATATTTCACTCGCATAACAAGTAATTTTATTGACTTGAACAAATTGCACTATCCGAAACAACAGAATAAACGCACAAACTTTTGATTCACACTTATAATACAAAAAAAAATAATACGTGAAAAGCAATCAATGCATGCTGAAAATGCAAGCTGAAAACCCAAAAGCCAAAGATCCACTCTATAGCATTTCGTAAAAGAATCTGCTTATAACCAAACATGCTTATCATTGTTAGTAATGAGAGTAAAGGAAAATATAGGATTGATGAGAAAGGAGAACAATCATTTTTTTTCTTACATCCTTCCGTAGAAAAGACTGCTTTTTTTGGTAATTTCGTTGCGTTTACGAAAGCCACCCTACCTTATAAATAATCCTTTGCGATACCTAGAAAAAAGATTGTCGTGCATTTCTAGGATACCTTTCTTACTCCTCGTACAGAGTAAATATGAATTTGACGAAGAAAAAAGATCGTTGTATTGACCGATATAAAACTTTCGGCTTTTGTACCTTCAAACTTACCTCGAAATCTTCGCAATTTTCCACCAAGACATAGTTTCTTAACGCACGCGGATGCTGTTAATATTATTATGTTACACCATACAAAAATAATTAAGAGGTTAATAACGACAAGGATTATGTTAAGTGAAATACGACACAACGAGAAAAAACTTGAGAACGATTATCACGAATCTCATCGCAATAAATTCGAGCCAAAATCTCAACCAAATCGATCGACTTTGTTTTGTCTCCCAATACCATCATTAGACATAGATCTTCTGATACAAACGGTAAGACGATATACGATGATTCCCATTCAAACTAATGTAAAATGAAAAACCAACTGGTTGATGATGAGTGTGAGACAAAAAATATTGTCTAAAAGCATTTATTTGCATAAAACTTGTTCCATGAAATGAGAAATTACGAGAGGGATCTTCTTTTTCCTAAGAAAGTACAACAGGAGAAGGAGTATAACAAAATTGTTAGAAATTTGCGAAACATACCGAAGATATACTTTTCGTAATGAACTTATTACTGTCTTTTTGTATCTTACCACAATATATTCTCTATAATTCTATTTAATTTAGTAAACTGAAAAATATTTTATTCGGTAGAGAGTTTATTCCTTGTTGAAAGGAAGCAAAAAGGATTGAAAGGAACTCCGAAAACAAGGTTGCGTAAGACGAAAGAGATATTTTTAATCCTGGATCGACGTATGCTTCGACATTCTTTCTCGAACAGTCATGAAATAGTAAACAGGAGTAGTATTCGACAAAAATCATTTTCTTCAAATTGTTATCGCAAAGTATTTACTTTTCGTTGTAACATAGAGATAGCAGAGAAAATGAAAGCGAGAAGGAAAGAGAGAAAAGAAGCCATGAAAATATTTAATCGTTATCTTATCCGACAGTAACGCATATGAGCACTGCGTTATCTCGCCAACATATTTTCATCGTACATAACAGATGTGAACGATACAAAAGTCACAGGTCCGTCGAAACATCCCGAAACTTTCCAAATATATTATTTTATTTCAATTTTGCATGAAAACAATAAGCGCAGAAATTTCTCTCTTTCTCTCTATCATTTTACTTTCCATCTTAAAAGTTATTTAACAAAAAGACAGTAAAGATATCGTAGAGCAAACAGAGAACGACCATACTATTTCGACTTATATAAAACTACGAAAAGACGTCTGAAATTTACTGTTCTCCTTGATAGTTTTGAAAAAAAAAAAAAAAAAAAAAAAAAAAAAGAAAATAGATGTTCTTCAACTCGATGAATCTTAACCAATCTCAAGGAGCTCGCGTATTAGTCAACCGACACGGTGACACATATAACGCAAGTATACATGTGTGTACGTAGGTATGATGTGTGGAGTCAGCTAGGTAAAAGCAAGATGTGAAGGAGAACGAGAAACGAGCGAACGAGATATGGAACGATGCAAATGAACGCCCAAAACGATCTTTCACATAAGCACCCAAGGTCGAAGGTAAAAAAGCCCGAATCTTTTTTCTTTCTTTCTTTATTTTTCCCCTCATCGTCGTGCGTACTCTTTCCAAATGTTATGTCTTACGAAACCTGATTCTCTCTCCGAGCCTTCCCCGCCCGAGTTCTGAGAAATCGCGTAAATGCAAATTACTTTGGCATTGAAAAATCGACGATACAAAAAACAATATTGATTGGTTTGTTTTAAAAGGAAGAAACATAAACTTGATAATACGACTTTTAATAATTGTCGTAATTAAAAGCAAATTATTTGGAAAATTTATGTCGAATGAATAAAAAGAAAAAAGAAAAAGCAACTAAACGTTTATTCGTCAACTCTTTATAAGGTAATTTTCCTTGTACTAAGATAGTTTCCAAATCGATAGGTGTCATTTTTGGAGAAAGAATTTAGATAAAAGTTGAAAGAGATAGGATGAAAAGGAGAAGACGTTTCGCGAGGTGAGACATCGTCCTTGGAAAGGAAAGCACGCACGGCGATTCTCGTTGTACCTCCTCCGAGGTCGTTGTCGTTTCGAGAACCTTGTCGAGGCTCGAGTTCGTGAGGAGGAAAAGAGGGCCATAGCTCGCGATTGCAGAAGTCGGAGTGGTCGCAGCAAGTAACGACGAACTTGATGTCGGCAAAACCATTCAGGGTGCCATTCGTTGTACACCAGACAGAGTATTTGGGCGCCGGGAAGAAGTACGTCTTATTGTAACACCTGAGAACAATGTTTCAATGACGAATATTTCCGCTTAAGAAAGACGTCTCTTCTCCTTTTGTTCTCGACGTTTTCTGCACGATTAGCCGAAATATCATATATATATATATATAACATGTGTATGTCTTCTATGTGTGCGTCTATGTGTCCGACTGTGCGTGTATGTATACATAGGTATTATATAACTATATGAGAAAAGGAGATGGAAAGGTTAAATGAAAGAAGAGAAGAATGCTGCGCCGCTACTCCTCCTCCTTGGTTCGACTTCTCTTTGATAAAATCATTATCGTCAATTTTGAATCATTATCGCGTAAGTTTTGCAATTTGCAAATTTGGCACGAATATAACGCTGCCATCGAATATTCGTCGTCTACCAATACTTGCCGAGAAATCGAACCGAGAAGAACGAATCGCGACGAATTCACGTATGAGAAGATATTTCAAATGGTGGATAAATTCGGAATGCGTAGAAGTCACAGGTGGTCAGGATGTCTCGATCAATGAAATGCCAAAAATATATACAAGACCATTATTTTGCATCTTTCTTTCGAAAATGTAAACTAAAATATCGTAGAGTGGACAGCACCAAAAAAAGCGTTCGAATACGTTAAAGAAAATATTACATTCTCTTTACGTCATTATCGCCGTTTAAATATGTATATCAATAAGTAATAGGTAGCGTAGTAATGATAAGTACTAAACGAATTAATTAGGTTAGGAATAGAGCATGCGTAGTAAAAATAAGAAAGGTTTTGATAGCCATCTATACAAAGAACCAACTAATTCTTTCTCCATCCTTCAAAGTAAAGAAATCGCCGAAATGAACATCGAGTCCTTTGAAACTTTAAACATTTAATCAATATTAATCCCATTTCTACCTAAAAATTTGATCTTATTATTTTGAACATCACACTGAGGAATGGGATGAAACTATATACACATATATACATTTAATAGAGAAATGAAAGAACTCAGAAATTAAAAGAACAGAGAAGAAAAAGATGGAGAGCAGAACTGAAAGAAGAACGTGTATGTACAAAATAGTTGCGATATCCTTCTTCTCGCACCTAAGATAGAGATCTTTTATAGCGATGCAACGAAGATTTTCTTCGAGGATAGAGCAAAAAGAATAGAAAGATTAAACTAATCAAATAAAATAGCATGCTACGATTTTTAATTACGATTTCAGCTTGAAAAGTGTACACATTATATATATTCTTGCGTACGGTATAAATGTACGTATAGCGTATATACATAAATATACTTTACCAAATATGCTATATGGCTTTAAGTTTTTACATAGGAGCAGTAAAACAAGGCAGGAAATAGCTACCGCGAAGCAACTGGAAGTTCCATAGGTGGCAAGGTCTCCTTATTTGCGTTAAAAATGTTTCGAGAAGAAAAAAGAAAAACGGGAAATGAACTAGGAAAAATGAACGGGAAAGGATCGTTTCCTTATAACAATAAAATTCTAAGAATCGCTCGAATTTGTGAATATATATGCTGCGGTAAAGTTATTACGACACGATTTATTTATTGTACATCTTTTTCGATAATTGGAACACGAGCGTTTCATTTATTATTACGAATAAATAAGTTTATAAAAACATTGAAGAGGGAAAATCGTGATTGATCGCAACGCACAGTTGCAAGCCACGACGACGACGACGACGACGACGACACAGAACGTCACAGTTTTACGTATGCTGTACGTATGCTATACGTATATAATATTTACAGATTGAATCGAGAATTGGACAAAAGTAGTTACCGCTCGTAAATAGCAAAGAACAATATGGCATCGAGTAGGATGATCTAAGAAAAGCACGTGAACGTTTGATACGGTAAGAAGTCCGCATACAAGTATAATATAATATACTATGTACAATAGGATAGATTAGCATTAGAATAGCACGAATTAGCGAGGCTGACAAAAAGAATAAAGGGGAGGAAAAAAAGAAGGGAAAATCTCAGCAAAAGCCCGTGCCACCTGTGGAATTTCCGTTATGTCCGGAGCTCCCACGGATCATCATACCTTCTTTGTTGCGGGGGTGCAGTTGAGGTTTCAGATCCCGATTGCAAAAATCCACTTTGCAGCATTCGATGACAAAGGTCGTATTTCGCGAGTCGCTCGTCATGCAGAAGATGAGCGGTTCGGGCTGCGACGACGACAGCTGTTTGTTCACGCACCTTCAAGCCGATTTTGCAAAAGTTTCATACAAAAACGGGTCAACCAGAAAAACAAAGGTGAACACACTTGTTCTTGTAGTTCTTGTTCTCGTTACAAACGAAGCTACGTTGAGAATCGATAAATTCGTTCGTATTACGCGCGACGTTAACAAACACATCTTAAATGATTTCTTTTGATTTTCACCGACGAGAACGTTGAATTTGTTTTTTTTTATATTTCATTCATCTCGTTATGCTGGAAAATGCATACAAATGCATTTGCGGCCGAAAGGATCGATAAAGAAGAACTACACCGAACTTTCGAAGAGTTGGTTCATGATAGCATTATAATATATAGCTAATCTCATGGCCAAAATGCGCGTATACGTAAATCGAGTTAATTCGAGTAGATGAAGAAAAATAAAACGCGATAAACAAAAGAAACTTGTACAGAAAATATATGGATCAACGTAAATGTGGTTGGTTGGGTTTTGAAGGTTGGGGTGCATTAAATAAAAAAATTAAATAGAAAATAAAAAAAAGAAACAAATCAAAGTGAAGAAGAGCAATCGAAGAAAGAAAAGAAAGATCGAAGAAAAATACCGTGCAACTCAACACTCCTTCGTATACATAAAATACGTTACTGTGGGGGTAGCCGGGTTTACGAGGATTGGCTAAACTTTCCAGAAACTTTGTTTCTCTATGTTTTTTGTTATTTTTGCATCACGCAATTTCCATCAAGGGCAAGGCAAAATATGAAAAAAAAAAAAATAGATAAAACAATTAACACAAACCAAAAAAAAAAGAGAAAAGTGTAAGGCGTTGGTTACGTTAATTTGTTTGGATCGTCATCGAATCACGCGATGATTTTTCTCGTTAAGGAGGAAAAAGAAGAAGGAAGGGAAAGACAAAAAAACGAACACGCTCGAAAAAGCTTTCAGAGAGCGAATCTGTAAGAGCACACGATATCACAGTGCAACTACTAACGCAAGAAGAATTGGTTAGTCAAAGATTCTTTGTCTCTTTCTCTTTCTATCAAAAAAGAAAAGAAAACAACTGAAAAAGAAAAATTATAAACACGGTAGTAAGTATTGCAATGTTTTATATAGCAAAAGAAAGGGCATTCTCATATTTTAAATTTCCTGTTAATTCAAATATTACCTTATTGTTCGAATACTGCGCGGCACTATAAAAAAAATCTACGCGATGAGAGCGTTTTGTTTATTTTTCAATTTCGCGCTAAAAAAAGAGGAAAAAGTAAACAGCGTCAAAGAAGCACCATCCTGTTAGAACTTTTTTTTTAACGCAATAACGTTTCCGTGAATCCACGAGTAGAATAACTGTAAGGAATGCATCTCACCTCGGTGGAAAAATTGTTGCCGTTGTTATTAACGCCTTTTGCACCGTTAGTTTCATAGAGTTTCCGTCTATGCATCTATACATATTTTTGCTCTTCCATTCGAAGTGGCAAGAATAAAATGATTATTTTCTTTTGCGATAACGCGACGACTTGATCAATGATTTGATCGCTCGTAAATATCTACGACGTATTTAATATATATATGGAATTATTGGCACACAGAAAAAAGGAGGAAGAAAAAAGGAAGGTACACGTCACACGTCAGGCTGCATCGTTTGATCAAACCGCGAGAAATTGAATACCTGGCCGTAATTCCGGCGAAGCGGAAGACAGTAAATCCGGATGTAAATTTCGGTTGCAGAGATCTTTATCGCAGCAGCTTCGAGAACGATAGATGCCGGGCTTACCATTGCAGATACGTGGCTCTTCCGGTGGAAACCAATGCCATCGATCGAGGCACCTTTCACAACATTACAATCTTACGTTTAATATATTCAAAATGATTCGCTATTTGCAAAAAGGCGCAATGTATACATACGATTCCTATTTTGGCAATTTTTACGAAGAATCGCGGTCCTCGAGGCTGGGAACTAAGGGTCAATCGTTGCCGTTAAAAGAAAGATAAAGAAAAATAAAGGTAAATTTATGAGCGTGCATTTCGGGGGCTGTCGAGTATGGCTGATCTATATGCACGCGATATCTTGCATTGAATTATTTCACAGGAGACCATCGAACTAGCAAACGAATGGCGGCGGCAGCAATGATATTGGATCAACGCGAAATCGACTCTCGCTTGTTCTTCGCAATTAAATAATCTCGGTCGCGTTATTTTCGATTCGATCCAGACCAAGTTATCCCCGTCTAGCCCATTAAATATTTAGCCAGTGTCCATGCGTCGTTTGCTGGTTCGTAGTGACGTTACGAGTTTGCTTGACGTTTAGAAAGCTCTCATCGACGTGTCCTATGTCTGCGTTTGCGATTGAAGTGGATCGATAAACGATTCGACGATAATATCTCCGAACTATATATATAAACAACCCTAAATTTATTTCCGATCAACTCTTTACATAGACGCTCGGCGATTAGCCTAAACATGAAATTTCCCAGACTTTATATGAATTATTATATCAATGCGAAGGGGTAACGATTAAAAGAGAAAAGAGACTTTTCATTTGTAGAAACGGAGGCAGAGTTCGTGTTATCTTTAGACTTTCGACCTCCCATGCTTTCCTTCGCCATATTCGTTTTTTTTTTCTTTCCTTTTTCTCCCTCTTTTACGATTTTCCCTTCCTTCTTCTTATCTTTCCTCGCGTTCCTTTTTATTTCCAACAAATTTCTAATCAAATTTCTAATCAAATTTCTAATCAAATTAGACTCGTGAACCTTTCAATAAATATAACCATTGTTATATCGTTAATATAAATCGAATAAGTAGCCACATGATGATTCGAAAACGATTCTGGAAGATAGACCAAATAGATTTAAAAAAAGATAATATCATTCATGGCTACCCCCAACATGCATAAAGAACAAAAAAAGAAAAAAAAAAGAAAAAAATAATAAAATATAGTATCTATCGTTTGAAATATCTTAAAACCGTGAAAAAGAAACGAAAGAAACAAACGGACGAATTCGCGTTGGTCGGATGAAAGTCAATGAAAATTCGACGCGGAACGTTACCATCGCGACAAGCGGCGGACAACAACGATAATTCGTATCCATCGAAGCATACTTCGACTACGCCGAAATATAGTCGCTAATCGTGCCTTGGCGACTAGCCCGAAAAAGAATTTAAAACGTTCCTAGGAAGGGGAATCGATCGTAAAGAAAGCAACCCTTTTATTATATATAATACCGGACGTAGATCTCATATTATTTAAATTTAGACATTTAGTACACTTGAAACACTACTCGACGATCGTGAAAATAATCATTGCGTTTCTAATTTTTCATTTTTTTTTTACGAAAATATTTAAATTTAATGATCGCGCGGGAAATTGCAAAACTTCATTACGATATACATATGTTGTACGGTGCCCCTCCTCGTATCGACGATCGATAAGCATTTATTGATTTGTGTGACTGAAGTTCAACGTATCCATTGACATCTGTATCGATGTGTGAAAAAAAATGAAAATGAAGAAAAAAAATCCATATGCAGGTTCGTTACCTCCTGGCATACGTGATGACGTCATTCTCCAAGCTCGTACTGGCAAAACAATAGCCATCGGTTTCACACGTGTGATTGTTATCCGGGCAAATATCGCAGTAACATTTTAATCCTGAAATAAAGAACAACATGATGATATTTTTGTTTACGAAATTTTCTTTAAGACTACCAAAAATAATCAACGATATTCCAAAACACGATGCCTCGATGCATCATCGACTTATAAGAAAGAAGCCTGATCGGTTCACGTTGAATAAATCTTTTTACAGGATTATTGCTTGCGTTCTATTATAATATTGATTGCTCGTTCCAAACAGAAAATAAAGCTAATAAAATATAATCCAATAGATCAATGTTTGTCTTCTAAATGCATCTTATAGATAATTGCTTTATATAAGTTAACTATTCTAATTTAGTACTCGTAGAAAATGTCTTGAAAAAGATTGAAACTCGAATCCACTGACACTGATAACAAACCCTCTGAGCAAGAGAAAGATTAGACGATACGTATTTTTTCTTCGTACGTTACAGTTATCCTCAACAAAAAGTGTATAAGGGAGATAAGCGAAGATCAAAATTCGTCTAATTCGGTAGATCTTTTGAGAGATAAGTAAAACTGTTATGTCGTAGTTGGGCTACGTAAGCTAGAGTAAAGGAAACGAGTTTAATTCGAGTGATCAACGCAAATTCGAGAGAAAGAGAGATGCACGTGTGTTCTGTAAGCAGTATACCTTGCCTCGACATAATACCACTGATTCTCCATAAAAGATTTTTTTGCGCGCCCGCGAGATCTGCTGCTATTAGATCTTTTTTCTCTTTTTCCCTCTATCCCTCTCTTTCAGCTCCAATTAAGAAAAATCAATAACAAGATGAATATTCCATTTTTTCAAACATACATTTCCTAACGAGATCTATTTAAACGGCGAATAATTATGTAACTTATTAGCAAATCTATTAAGTGCATAATTATATATGCAACAGAAGGAAAAGAAGAAACTGAGCATTTTCGTTAATCGTTCGCATAATGAATGAATATATATACATATATTACAAGCAGAAAAAGTACATTCCCAAACAAATAAATAGTAGACGCGCGTTAACTTTAATATTCGTAGTTTGAATTTCTTATAACGCGTTATAGGAAGATTAACGGAACATACAACAACTGACGAGAATATGACACATGTCCTCTCTCTCTCTCTCTCTCTTTTATTGGATATCAAATTAGATCGATCGATTGCTCGTGCGATATATTATTTTCCGAGTAGATTGCATATCGACTCTATCGACGATTATCAGTTAAAAATGTCCACGCTTCGTGTCTCAACAAAACAAATACCATGTTGTATTATTTATCAGAAAGGAAGAAAAATTAAATGTGAATTTTAATCGCTTGTACAAATATCGTAACTCATTTCACTCGATTATTATGCTAATCGTTATCATTAATTATAAGGAATGATAAATATAAAAAAGAAGAGTGAAATGTGCAAAAAGCAAAGATCGAGCAAACGTATCTAGCGATATTACACGAGCCCACTTAATTTTTTCAAGTGCGCATAAATGTAGGAAAGTACGCGTGTAGAGGGGGGGGGGCATACATATACATAACCTGTATAAGTAGTTCTACAGACGCAGAATCTCCGAAGAGAAGAAATTGAATCGGCTATTCTCGGGCTAACCGACTCGTTGCTTATGCAACGTTACGCACTTTACATAGACTGTAGAGGGAAAAGAGCGGGAAGGCGCGTACGGTCGAACGCGCACGGTTCTGCGTTTTCCCTCTTTGTTGGTGCTCGGTGTGACATACGTAAATATATACGTAAATATATACGCATATGTGTGCACGCGTATACGCTCGCGCATATACACCACGCACACATATGATGTACATACGTAAATGCGAGCAAAGAATATCGAGTACGTTACGCTGCTACTACGTGTAAATGTATGCATAACGATAAACATAATAAGAGATACTAACCGTCCACGGAATATGACACGTAAAGTAAGAAAAAAACCGCTAGTGCGAGAACACTCGCGGAGTAGCTTCCGCGCGCGCCTCTCATTTTCTTCTTCCTCCTCGTCCCCCTCCACCGTTGTCTCTTCTTCTTCCTCCACAGTGTTTTCCTCCTCTTCCTCCTCTTCCTTTTTCTCCACCTCCAACGTTGAAAAAAACGATTTCGAGGAAAAGAGAAGTGAAATCCTCAATCGTAACGAGCACCGAGCCGTTTAATGGCAATGCTTTCCACAACTTTTCTTACGATCACATTCGCGGTTCCTGTTAAACTACACCGGCGGCGACGACGACAGCAGCGGCATCGGCAGCAACAACAGCAGCGGTAGCAGCAATAACAACCACGGTTCGACATCGACGTCGAAAAATGCGACGACCTTGTCATCTTTCTATTGTCGAACGTTCCTACTTTTGCCTCCCCCTTCTCCTCTCTCCACTCGTCTCCTTCTCCTTCTCCTGTTCTTCCAATACCGTTGATAATGTACGATAAATCCACGACTCGGACTGAAAAGAAAAACCACAAAATTTCTTTGCTCTGCACCCTTTTACTTCCCTTCGAGCTAATTGTCTATTTCTCTTTTCGTCTCGCGATGCAAACGGATCACATTGCGATTTTCGCATGCGGCTTGCGCCACCACCAATTGTTCACTACCGGCACGGATGCGGCATCTTTCATCGGCGGCGCGGAATTGCTCCGAAAATCGTGCAAGCCTACGCTCCTTCCGTTCCACTTCTTCTCTACCTAACGGATCTAATCTTCTATCATGACGATCCTTCCCGATCACTCTGTTTTCGACCTAGTTAGATTAAACGACGTCAACGTTCAGCGACCAAATCCTTACCAGTCGCCACACAGCCGGTCCCCGCCGCCATTTTACAACCGTGTGCTGCTTCTTAGCTAAGAACCCGACTTATCGTCTCTCTTTCTTTCCCTCGGTTCTTTTTAATCGAAATCGAACGATCATCACATCGCAACCCGTTTTCTCTCTGTCTCTTTCACCCTCGCACGTTACGCTACTATGTAAGATCCTTCTCCTTCTTCTCTTCCTCACCTTCGGCGCTACTTCGATATTCTGCCACTATCCTTGTCGACGATTCTACTTCTCTTTTCCTGCCTAGACATTTAATAACCTCTGACAAACTCTTTAGAACATTTCGCTTGTAGAAAAGATTCTTATTTCACCGTCGTCGTCGTCGTCGTCGTCGTCGTTTTGTTACGCCGATCATACGCAATTCTTACCCAGCCACTGCTATTACGATTAGTTACAATAATCACCCTGCTACGATTCGCGATTTGCTAATGTCGATTGGAACTGCTTACTTATCTGCTACAATAACGCACTCTATCATTACTCGTAGGACATCTGACGGCGCTCAATGATACTACATACGCAAATAAGCGATATGAATACAACATGAATTCCTTTTAAAAAAAAAAATATAGGTTTTTAAATGTAAAATTAATATTTCAAATATAACAATAATCGTATATTTATTGCTATCGATGTTTTACACCGTTGTAAAAAGTGTATACAAATTGTTATCTTAATTAAAGAGTAGAGATAGAAATGTAAAATCAAATGAATAATCCTTATCACGAATAGTTATGCAGGACGCAAAGATAAATGGAATTCAATAACTATATTAAACTACTAAATACCTATAAAACTTTGATCTTTAAATAGATAATCATTTTGACGCCACGACGAAAGAACATTTCCGATCCGTATGCAATATAGGAACGTAAGAGACGATGATTGTACTTTCGCTCCATTATCTAATGGTATTCTATTCAGCTCTCTTGAATACTTCATTTCGAATCGTAATAACATGTAGCAAATGCATCGAATACATTATATTTTAACTAAAAACAATGTTTGCAAGATCCATTTCGCGTCAATCTTGTAAGTGATCCTGTAAATCTCAAATGGCGACTTTTTTTATAAAAACAAATGCAATAATACAGCGTTTAACATCAACATCCTTTGATGTTTACACTTTTCAGTTCGCAATTTCCTCCTCGAAATGTCTTTAAATCAGACATTTTAATACTAAAGGTTTTTTTTAAATGTACACTGTCATTTAAAAATGATATTCTTAGTAACGATTAGATAACGTTTAAATACAGTGGAACGATTTGTAAAATATTTTTATCCTCGCGGTTTGATGACAAATATATAAAGTTCAGTGCCGTGAAATTGTTTAAATATTCTTATAAATATTTTTGCAGCATTATATTCGTACTAGTTACGCATTTTTCTGGCAAATATTTCTTACTCCGGTAAGTTTATTTAACATGATATGCCAATTTCCAAAGTAACTGATACGATACAGCCAGATAAAAAGTTTTATCACTTTTTCCGTTTTTGCACATGCCACCACAGCCGATACGTAATCATTCGATCGCTATAATTCTTTTTGACTTCTTTTCGCATTGTTCTCAATTTGATCTTATTCCAAGTCGAACATATTGCTTTAAAATAGCATACGTACGAGCTTTTTATTTTACTTTACATTTGTGTTTGACTTCCCCATACTCTTGAAATCCCAGTTCTCGTGAGTCTTTTGCCGATTGTTTGTACAATAAATCCTATTCTCTGCAACGTGTCGTGATCCAAGATTTTTCTTCCATCAAAAATATATGCTGGCTTCATCATGCTTGCATAAATTCTTTTGTAATCAAGTTCCTGAATTATGAACAAGATTGATAATATAAATTGTAAAACGTAAAATATACAAAAAATATTGTACTCATCGTAAATTCGTCCCATAATACAAGAAATATTGTACTCGCCATGAATTCGTCCCATTCCGTGCACAAAACGATAGCGTGAGTATCCTTGGTAGCAGTATAAGCGTCCTTGTAAATACTAATACGATCTTTAACTCGCTTCGGATTAACCGTTATACTTGGATGCGTCAAATCTTCTATAATTTGCATTTCTTCTACCTAAAAGAATTAAATAAGAACTTTTCCATTTCATACGTAAAATAATTAGACGTTCTAAAGAAAGCATATAAAAAGAATTTTTTTATTTAATTTCACGCTTTGCAAAGTAACATATATATAAAAAGAGAAATTAACCTTGGGATCGTAGATATGTAAGACAGCACCTTCATCGAGTAGAGTCTTAGCAACGTGAATAGCAGGTGACTCACGAGTATCACCGGTATTTTTTTTGAAGGCAAAACCTAACATGGTGATCCGTTTATCCGTGACAGTATTAAATAACGACTCAATCACTTTTGCAGAAAATCGTGATTTTTGATACTCGTTCATATCTATTACTTGTTGCCAATAAGCTGCAACTTCTGGCAAATTGAGGCATTCACAAATATATACCAAATTTAGAATATCCTTTTGAAAACACGATCCACCAAAGCCGACCGATGCATGAAGAAATTTGGAGCCTATCCTAGAATCAAGACCAACAGCTCGTGCTACCTCTGACACGTCGGCACCAGTGGCCTCGCACACCGCTGACAGAGAATTTATACTCGATATACGTTGTGCCAAAAAAGCGTTGGCTGCCTAAAACCGTAAACGATCGTACAGTTCCAAGTTATTTCGAAAACATAGGCTAGATCTTTTCGCACAACCATATATAATTTAAGACATGATTATAATTATTATTTGAACTATAAAATAAACCTCTCATGTACTTAGTTCTATTCAATAGAAACTCTGTATTGTATTACATGAGAAAGACGTAATAACTACTTTCTTTGCATACCGAATAAACAGCATTAACATAATGACCCAAACGTACCAGCTTTGATAATTCCGAGCTCCAAGTATTAGTAGTTAAAATATTTTCTCTTGGTATCCAATGCTCGTAGACTTTACACAATTCCTCTATAGCTGCTTGTCCTTCGGGTGAATCTTCACCGCCGATTAATACACGATCGGCATTTACCAAATCTTCGATAGCAGTTCCTTCTGCTAAAAATTCTGGATTCGATAAAATCTAAAATCATTTTCAATACGATGTATAATCGTTTAAAAAAAAGTGAAAAAGAAAAAAGATAAAAGTACTTATTATAGAATACAATACATATTTACATTACCTGATATGAAACACCTGGCTTGTGATTAGCACGAAGAATATTCATGATACTTTCGGCTGCTCGTACAGGAACCGTACTTTTTTCAACGACAATTTTATCGCTAGTTGCAATCTCTGCGATCATTCTAGCGGCATTCTCGACGTATTTCAAATCTGCTGCTCTTCCTTTTCCATTACCGAACATTTTTGTCGGTGTATTCACCGAAATAAAGATTAAATCGGCTTCCATAATAGCGCTTTCGATATCAGTGGAAAAAAATAAATTTTTACCGCGACATTTACGTACGACGTCATCCAATCCTGGTTCATAAATTGGTAATTTATCAGAATTCCATTGTGTTATTCGTTCTTTGCTCTTGTCGACAACGGTTACTCGTATTTCAGGACATTTCAAGGCGATGACACTGCACGTTGGCCCACCAACGTATCCGGCGCCTATTCCACAGATTTTTTTTATCGTCATCTTCCTTTGATATTTTTATCTTATTGCCGTCTTCCTACGAAATATTTTTTATATTAAATCTTTACCTATATATGATATTGTTAAAGTATTGACTTCGACATTAAATATTTGATGATACAGAATACAAGCATTGCATTAATCAAAATAATTGTGTAAGGTATATACACTCATTATCAAATTTATCGAAATTAATCTTCACCGTACATTATTCTTTACAAACAAATTTTCAATTTATAATGCACAATTGATTCTTTCGATAAGAACAATCTTTTTTTTTATCGACGCTCCTATCGGATATTGCACAAGAATATACTCTTTTAGGAATTTTATCCATCTTCAAAATCTGTAAGCCATTTATCTCAATGATAGTTTTAAGATAATGATAAAAATGATTGCTATGCAGAAGGTGTAAAATAAATCAACGCTTGATTTTTTTTCAACTTGATGGCGTAAAAACATTTTCCATTTAAACATGGACACCATATCTACATTGTATCGAGTTGAAAAACAGCACAAGTGTAAAAATACCGAAAATCAAAAAATATTTTACCCAAGTTCGAAAATTACAATAATGCTGCGATAATTGATGTCCCGTAGCTAATTATTACTCCAGGATGGAATTAAATCTGCCGTTGAAGAGATACTCCCAGCTGATCACATGAATCTAGCTGCCATTATATTACAATTTAGTTGACAAAACTAAGAATTACTCATTACGAGATTATTTGATAGACGATCAACTACTTTCATTTGAATCTTCTTATTACTGACGTTCCTGTAGACACTGCCTGCCTTTATTGTTTCACTGGTTATGTTACTAAATCCTCTTCTCCCCACTACTTCCAACGTTGTCACGTTACTAAACTACTTTCCTTTTTATTGAAATGGCAACCTCGCCATTCCTTCTTGCTAAGTTTCCTCTCTATATATTTTATACTTCATGCAACTTTAGGTTCTTACAATACTTTTTTAACTATTAACTGGCATAACTATTGCCCAAAAGGTTCATTTTGGACAATACTATAATACATTTTAACTTTAATATATGCACATGAAATGCATAGATTCGTATTTTACATGATCTATGTATATACAACGTGAATCATATATTAAATTATAATCAGTAACAAAATTATATATATTTATTCTTCATCAATTTAAAAATTCTATTCTATAGTAAATCCAAATGTACAAAAAGTTACAATTATTTACGTGATTTTATATTATTTCTATAAGAATACGTAGAAGGGACTGGGAAAGTTACATAACATCATTTATTCGAGATTATCGTCTAAGTCATTATCTTTAATTGATTATGTATAATAAAGAAAATGTTATAATTTAAAAATCTAGAATGATCAATAAAAATTAATTTCATTTTTGTTCAATTTATACCGTATCAATGAAATAAATAAATGTATGTTTAAATACATTTCCATATAAATGCATAGATCATGTTTTCATTATAATTATTAAAAGATCAAAGTATAAAAACAAATATAAAATATAATAACAAGAAACACTTTCTCTGGTGTATCTCAATTCCTTCGATATTTATAGAAAAATGTTTTACGTTTCGTTTGACACGTTCTTACCGAAGATTTTTGAAAGTAAAAGATGCGTACCCGATCAGAAGCACGTACGCTGATCCTGTCTTAATTACATTGACACAATTTATATTAATTTGAAGTATTTTAAGAAAAATGAATTACAGAAATATATTTTCGGGACGTTCATGAAAATTGATGTAAATAAATTATCTTTATATATAATAAAACTAATTGAAATCTTTCTTAATTCATCAAAAGATCTCACGTATTACATACACTAACAATCAGAGGAAATATATAAATCGCATGAAGTTCCCGCCGTTTTCTTTACTTCTACGCGACTCAACGACGAAGTAACAGCAGCACCTTGACCAACAGTAGCAGTAATACTATCAAATAGTACTAGTCACAAACTCACTGCCTATACATTTGTCTAAGAAGAAGTAAAACTTAAAGTACAGATTTAATTGAATTTTAAACTGTAAGAATTGATTTTATTGAAGTAACATTTGTTGTTATTTTCTTCACATAATTTAATATTTTAGTGAAGATTGTTTAGTCAACTGGATTTTATATTCGCTCCCAGATACACTTAAGGTAAGAAGCAATATTTTTAATATGTCATTTGGTAAAATAATGAATCAAATCTTATAACCTTATTCTAAACATGTGAACAGAAAAAATGATTAACAACTCAATTAAACATGTTATATGGTGATGCAAGAATAGATTAAATTACATTAGTTAGCTTTTTTTATTTATACGTTAAAGTAATACATTTATTAACTTCAATAATATTGTTTTTAATATATTATTTGTTTATATAATTCATTATAGAGAATGAACATATGATATCTCTCTATCTATCTATCTATATATATGTATATAGACACTTATAGATTCATTGGTACGTCCATTCTCGTGATCCTGAACCTTGCGTGCGCACACATACGTACTAAGTCAAGATCAATGAAAATTTGTAGTCTTGTTATATATTAAAACATTAAATGAGATTAAGCTGAATGAAAATATTTTTTTTTAAATTATTTCTAATTTTTTCTATTGCATCTATTATTATGTTTTACAAATCATATATTTTCTCTTAATAAGATTTGTAAAATACATATAATTATGGCGTAATATGTATAGATAAAAGTAGATTCATTAGTATATCATAACTCTACACAGGGCCGTTAGGAGGTATGTGGCACCCCAAAATCAGTTTGACTAAAAATATTTTAATTTTTAATTTTTATTATAATATAATACAATTCTTTGAAAGAACTATTCGTATCACCAACGTTTCGACTTTTTAATCTTCTTTAATACTATTACTTTTTGTTAGGGCGTTGGTACTAAAAAAAATCATTACTATGGTACCTCTTGTTACTTACAATTAGCCTAGTGCTGGCCTTGACTCTTCATAATTGAATGACGTTTTTGTAGATTTGATTGATGACAATTGAGATAGATAATATATCGTTTGGTATTATATATTGCATTTATTACATTGTCATTGTTTTAACATATTTTTAAGATTAATAGTTAATTAAGTGAACAGATAATAGATGCAAAATAAATTTATATGTACAAAGTTACATTTATGAATTTGATCTTGTTTATAGAGTTGGGACTAATTTATATATTAAAAATGGATCGAAAAGAAGAATCAACATCATACGAAATCAGCATAACTGATAAAATGACTCAGCACGCAAAAAGAAATCCTTTTTTGATGGCTGGTATGCATAATCTATTAAATAACAGATAACTATTTTAAAACGCACATTGCAGTGAATCTTTTAAACATTTTTTTATCAAGAGTATATTTCTAATTGCTTATATTCTTTTGTTTAAGGTTTTGCAAGTTTAATAGCAGCTTGTGTAATAGGTGCTTATAAATTCAAACATCGGGGAAATATGCCAGTATCTCTCTACCTCTTGCAATTTCGAGTTCTGGCACAAGGTTCAGTAATTGGTTGCATAAGTGCTGGAATGCTTTATCATATGGTCAATGAACATGTTTTACACAAAGGGAAAAAAGAATGATGAAAATTATTTATGTAGAATATTTATTTGTAATATTAGTTGCTAATATATCGTACTAAAAACTTCTACAGACGAGTTGTTCACAGAAGCAATTAACTCCAGTTTTATAAATTTTGCAAAGTTTATTATCATCGCTTTTAATTTAACTTTTTTTATGCAAATTAAATTTCTTTAATAATTTGGCGTAACATCACTTAATGAGAACTATTTTTATGACTATTAAATAATAAATGAAACAACAATGTGTGTACTACTCTATCAATTTTCTCGACTTTTTGTTCTATGGAGTTAATTAATTCGACAAATGAATGGCTCAGATATTTTTTTATCTATTACAATTAATCTGAAATACATGAAGCAAAAAAAGCTAAATGTGATACTCAAATAGTATTATTGTTAGAATTTGAATACTTTTGGCTGGCTCCAATAACTACAAAATAATATAAATTATATTTTCTTATACTTAATTTTGCTAAAGGTATAAGTATTTTACGCAACAAAAAGATCTTTTTGAATCAAATGTTTGATTTAGAAAGATCATTAAAGTAATAGTACTCGTATATAATACACCTTATGTACCTCAAGTAAACATAGCTCTATTATGATAATTGAGTCTAAAAACAACGTAATTCATAGTAATTTAAAGTTAACAAAGAAAAAATGTAGCATTAATACACTATTTGATGTAATATTAGCAAATAAAACAATTTAATTCTTATGAAAATTTATTTAACCTTTAAATAAATGTATAAATATCAAATAATTATATTTTTAATTCTATAATTTTTTCTCTTTCCATGTTGGTACTTTAGATTATTTAACATTTATTTGAACAATATATAGCACATCTATGATATAAAATGATTAGATCGTCTAATAAAAGCTGAACTTTGTTACAAACATTTTAAATTTTAATACTGTAACAATTCTTCTTTTTTTTTATTTCAATTTTTATAAATAACTTATAATTTGTTTTTTCCTGCTATTCTTATTCGTATTAGTCTCGTAGTCATATATGCCGCCAATATCTAAATCACTAGAGGGCGTTGATCATATAATTTGTGTACCAGCATCACTGTCAATAAGCAACTATATCTTTCCTTACAAAGTTAACCTCTTTTTATAAGGATATTTTTCTAAAGAATGATTAGAAAAACTCTATTACATTACAGTGTGATCAGTATTTGTTAAAAATGAATTAAATTGTTTGCATTTGTTTCATTTCTCAAATGTATACGTATGATTTAATTCCTTTTGAAGTCATCGTATTTTTAATTCTGGACAAAATTGCTTCAAATAAAGTTTTATATACTTTGTTTTCTCATTGTCTTTAAATTTAACATTGAAGGAATTAAAAGAGTTGATTTTATACTCTGCTAAGAAGAATCGAATAAATATACATCACTATTAGTTATTATCGTATACTGTATATATTTGCTGTATATTGAGTATATACAAGTATATATACATATAAATATATATATATGTAAATCGTGACATATTATAAATACATAATGTTTAATTTAATTTGTGTCTAATAATGACACAAATATTTTTCAGTTACCTTTTCTCTCTCTGTATTTCTTGTGAAAATAAAACATATTAATCAAAATGGATAATATTTGGGAATCTAGGGATAAGACTATCAGAAAAGAAATACTTAAAAAAGGCGTTTGTTTAAACAAACCAACAGAACGTTGTGAATGCCAGATTGTAATACAAGATATAAATGTCACTGGAATGAATATTACTGATTTAAAAAATCAACTTCATACCGAAATTCTCGATGATATAGAAAAGACAATAACGATAGGAGATGCAAACTCTGAAATCGATAGAAAAATTGAAAGGGGAATACAATATATGATGGTAGCAGAAGAAAGTTTGTTTACCATATGTATATCTGATTTTTCTAAAAAAGGAGATGTTATTGTTACCTTTATTGTAATGCTGAAGTATTTCAAACCTTTTAAAGCAATTTGGAATTGGACTCCAGAAGAAAAATATGAGATCGCTTTGAAATATAAAGAAGTTGGTGTAAAATTATTTAAAGAAACAAGACACATAGATGCATTTCATAAATTTAGCAAAGCTTGCAAAATTTTAATAACTCTAGAACCAATACTTGATTTAGAATTGGATAAATCATTAGAAAATAATATTAATGCATTGAGGATAACTTTATACAACAATTTAGCTGGATGTCACATACTTAATCAGAATTATGAATATGTAATTCAATTATGTAACAAAATTTTAGATAAAGATAAAAATAACGTTAAAGCATTGTATAGACGTGGTGTAGCTTACGGTAAATTAAAAAACATTGAAAATGCTGTACCAGATTTGAAAAAAGTTATTACATTAGAGCCTCACAATGTTGCCGCAAAGGAACAATTTCTAATTTATAATCAAAAACTACAAGAAGCAAATCAGAAGTGTAAAGATATGGTAAAGAGAATGTTTAGAACTTAAGCGTCGAGTATTATTTAAATTATGCGATTAAAATTGTTTACAGATAATATACAAAATAAATATAGTTATTTTATAAATAGAAAAATACGTATTTATTTTGCCCATAACAATTTTACACCATATTTGACGCATTTGTATTATTTATATAGCTTCCAACAATTCTCTACCTACATTTGTTACTTAATAGTTAAATTTTATATACATGGATACACTTGAAATTTATTTTATGTTGTATTAATACAGTATTGGTACAAAAAGATTTAAAGGATAAATAATTGAATGTTTAACATAATATAATTGTAATGTGGATTCCTTCTATTGTTTTGAAAATATTTTATTGTTAGTATGAAAGCATTTAATAAGTAAAATTATTTCAAAAACTCTATTCAAACACAATATAAAAATGATACATTCAATACACGCAATTTCTTGAACGTGTAATAAATGAAATGATTTATTGTAAACTTAAACAATTCGAATTAGTTATTTTCTTATATTGTTAAAATGCTATTGCAAATATATTAAGCTTACAACGTTGACGATCATATCAAATGGCATAAACAGAAATAATGTCAGCATTTAATATGCAAATTCAACTTAATTCATATAATTTACACATTAATATTGGATTTCTCCATTTGAATTACAATATTTTACATTAAAATTATGTACATAAGAAGAACTTTAAGCAATTTTATCTTTTCAAATAAATGTTATTGCAAATCTCCATGTATATGGTACGGGCAACTTCAATGGCACCTTTTACAATAATCCCCGAAAAATAATTTTACTGTTTGATCAATATCAATGAATAGTTATGTTCAGTTGAAATATTTTAACTACTATTACAATATAATCTAAATTTGATAACATTAATCAACACTAAATAAATAGACAATTCGTGTCTATTCATATTTGCATCTTATTTTTTCCAGATGAAATATTTACAGAGGATTATTAGGGTTTTTTTCAAAGATTGAACCACAATACGTAAAGCAACATATTAAACAAAGTTATACGAATTATAATTCAATGCAAATTTGAATGTTATTGTTTGCAAGTGGAAATTACTAAATTACTTATAATCTCCTATTGAATTAGTTTTATAATTCATAGTATGTCACACACTGTATATGTAATAGAGAACATAACAATAGGAAAAATTATTAATGTTGCCAAAACCACTACAATTGTTCTTCTTGTTTGTCAAACATCACGGTTTTATAATTTTATGTAAATTACTGTTTGTATTGTAATCAATTCTCTTGTTAATATATTAATATCAAATTTTATGCTGTAGCTGTCATAAGAATACTAATTATATAAAATAAAATTAGTTCAACTCATGCATCATGTTTTAATTATATCTAAACAAACACGAAAAAACGCTTGAAAATTAAAATTGTTTACTACCAAATATATATAAAATTAAATATAAAATACATTAATATTTATCTGGCAAGATAACTAAATTTTGATACATGCATACGATGAGTTTTATTATCCACAATTACTCAATGAATATTTATTATAGTACCGTCTATAGAATTGAAAACTATTTCTTGAGACTTTTCCATAGTATACAAAATTTATAAATATTTCGAAAATCAAAAATAATGCTTTCTTATAATATTTGTTTGTTGAAGAATTAGAAAAAAAAAAGATAAAGATAATTTAAACGACATTAAATATAATACAGAATAACATTAGACATTTCACAAAAAAATGATCACAGGTATCGTTTTACTGCTTCTTTTCATACGAGCAATCTTGGAAATAAAGTCTATCATATACAATACATAATTTTTATCAATATTAATACCACATTGGCAACAATATTTATCTTATAATTAAATTAGATAATACAATCTTACAGAACATATAGACTCTCCCTGCAGATTATTATTCTGTCGAGTTAACATAGTCACATGTTACATCAATATGGCATGTATATCTCAGTTGCGTTTGTATAGTTGGATAACACATCTCTTAAAGTTTTTGAACATACAAAATACAAAATAATACCATCAATTAAAAATATTATAAGATTCCCCACATAGTTTTCTTATTTTGGATCATGAATGTCACATTTATAATATAATCAACAAAATCTTATGTAATTGGATTTTTAACATAACATATCATTATTAACAAGGAAACAAAAGAAGAGAATTCATGATCCCATTAGAATCCAAGGGGCTTGAACATTATATAGAATCAGTAGTTAATGATAACAATTTGTGTTATTTATATTGTATTCGATAAAAAAAATAAGTAGAGTACATTATTAAGTTTCTGGCACAAACATAATGCGAACTAATTACACCAAATTTGTGGCAATAAAAAATTGTAAAAGTTTTTCCAAAAATTGATATTCTAATTATAAAAATTATAAAAAGTATTTGTCAATGTATTATAATTTATACGACTATAACATTATTATTTATAAATATAAGACCTGTTTAAATTTATAACAATACAATAGTAATAATCATAGACGATACTAATAGCCGGAATTTTCAATGATCTAATACTGGATATTGTTAGATCATTATGTACATATGTACATTCTCATTCGCTTTAATTTTTATCAATCCAAACATATTTCATCATTAAAAAAAGGAAAATTTCTTATGGCTTTACGTATAAATGAAAATATATTAGAAAATTTTGTTATGCCACTTATTGGTGTTAATTTACTGACGTATGCTTTTATGCATCTAAAATATCCAAAAATGGAGGGAATGATCATTATGATATTTTTGGTTTGCCATTGGCAGTGTTAGTGGCGTTCATTGTCGTGTTTGTTGCCAATTCAGCGGCCTGCGCCACCACTGCTACAGAAATTGACTTCTTCACAATTTGTTGATAAAGTACTTTCATGAACTAAAGCAAAAGAAAAATAAGTATGAAATTAACCATATGTCAAAGTAATTTCTATTAGTACGTAGATTATTATACAAGCAAAATTTTATATTATGCATTAAACTGACAAAAAGCAAGATCATTATTATGGAAAGAATTTCTATATGTATATGTATATATATATATATAAGGATTATATATTTATAGACCTTATTATAGACAATTCTCAAAGAGCATACCTTTCAAAAGTGTCATCCTGTTAGCACTCAATTTAAAGGAATATTATAGGAGAAAATAAACCAAAACTTATAATTAAGCTAAGAGAGTTTTTGCAAACGAATATACGTTGAAAAACAAACAAGAAAATTGATAATGAAATTAAAACTAAAGCACAAGCAATAATAATTAATGATTGGTAAAATTTATTTATGCAAACTTAACTTGAATAAAAGATAAATGATGAATATATAAAAAAGAAATGAAGCGTGGGATCAGATATAGCGATGTTTATAAAGATAGGCATGTATAAATTTATAAGTAGGTATTGCAATCAAAGTTATAATAATAGGAAGGATCAGATATCTTATTTTATAAGTAAGATGAGCGCATAGCCAGGCCTGTTAAAATAAAAAATGGTGCGTATTAATGAGGATAACGCGCGGAAATTATGATTAATACACGGTATGATAAATACGGTCATACGATATATATGTATATATGCTTGTGCTTATTGCATTATATACAATATTTAAAATAGGCTTTAAACATTTGAATAATTTTCCTATGCGTTAGATATCTCAATACAAATTATTATTATAACGAAGTTTCAAATTCAGATTTGTGATGAATTAACTACTTCTATTTTTTAGATGTATTACAAGTCAATGATTAATGAATTTTATAATCTTTATATGATCATACGAAATTTTATGAATAGTAACATAATTTCTATTGATAAAAATTTCACGTTTGCATGATACGTATTTGAGATTAGTTCCAAGACTCGAAATAGTAAGTAGATAATATGAAGACTTACGTTTTCCCATATAGCATTTGCTAGTTCATCTATTCGCGTACCCATTTCGTGTAATTCTCCGCTGTACCTATAATGATTTAATATTAAGACATATTTAGATATAAGGTTATAGTACGACATACTTGCAAATATAAGAGAAAATATGAAATTTAACATACTTTACATATGCCCAAAAAACGAATGTAAGTAATCCAATGCCCAAAATTATGTTGCATGTATTCGCTATACCGTATAAACCAACCAGTCCAAATATACCAGATAAAATATACATAGTGACTGCTATCACGAGGAACACTGCTGGAGTTCGTGCTGCTTTGAAAATGTTTTTACTTTCATTGTGCGCTTTGAACTGAAGATAAGCTTCATCCATATCCTAGAATAATATAGATACAAAACTGATCTCTTATGACAAATTTTCATTTAAAGAATAATTTTTTCGCAACTAAATATTATATAATACATAAAACCAGCGCCATATAGTGCAGTGAGAGAAAGAGAGAGAGAGTAAGACTAGTAACAGCGGGTACCTAGGATCAAAATTTCAACTGTTAAAAAGTATTACAAGTACCTTAATTAATTTTTCCATATACATTTGACTAAATTCATCTCCACCCATCTTTCGTTTATTTTGGAAGTGACGTATAGCACTGTCCATGCACCGCTGATGTTCTGCATCTAAGAGAGCAGTAGCCAAAAATGGTTTAATTCCTCCACAAACATTTTCCATCGACTGTAAATATACATCTTTTGCCTCAGCTACGGCTGACAGATTATTAGCTTCGGCTGTAGCCTGAAAAAAAAAATAACAATTCAATAAAGAGATCAAATAAAGAAAATATTATTAAGATAATTTAAATAATTACAAAAGGTAAAAAAATATATATGTATATATATACTTTAGTTCTAAATTATTGATTATACTTACAACAAGCATACTTTTTGGTTCCGGTAATTCATCCCCTTTATAAATTTTGATATAACTCTTGAAATATTCAAGCAGATCTCTGGCTTTTACAACTTGGCCATCAATCTTTTTGGTGACCAAATTTTCTGGTGCTAGTATCATTGGAATAAGAACTTTTAATTGTTCTTTGAACTCTGATTCAATTTCTGATAGTCTACCATCAAATTTGGGATTTGTAGCGATTTTTAAACCTGGATGAGGCATAAGAAAGCAAGATATATCCGAAAAGCAAGACTTAATGTGCTTTCTTAAGCTTTGTAATTCTGGATGTTGCTTATTAGATATTTCTAATCTTCTTTGCAATACTTTCTGTCCTCCTTCTGCGCCATAATCAGCTTCATATGGGTAACACCAATCTCTTACTAGGAACTGCAAACTTTGAAAGGGTGTACTTCCTGATTTTTCCAAAGCTAGTCTACCATATTCGGTGAAAAGTTGTAAATGTTGAAGATGATCTTCTTGGATATTCTGTGACAAATTGTAAATTTGTACAGAAGACAACATCGTACTTAACGCGAAGACTGTAGCACAATCTCTGACAGTTGACTGACTATCAAAAGCACCTTGCGTATCCATTAGTATTATAGCAACTCTTTCTCCACTGGGTAAAGTAGCAGGAAAAACTTGCGACCACATTAATATTCCTGTAGTATCTCTTTCAGATCCTCCTCTCCACGAGAATCCTTTTAGAGGCTCATCGTCTTTACCCAACCAAGAATCAGAACTTTTTCCCTTACTGTACTATTATGTTTGCGCATTTTGAAAAAGCAGTGCATATACGAGTTATTCCATTTCCATCCACGAAACGAAGCATAAACATGAAACAAAAAGAGAGCATATTTAAAGAAAATTTGCATAAACAATTTTATAACAATGTAAATAAATGTATACGAATATATACGTTAGAATAATATCATTAAATATGTCAGTACCTTATCGTTCATATAACGAAGAAAAAAGTCGAGTAGAAAACTTTTGCCTTTCCTGAATGCACCTGCCACGGACACGACGACGACACTTCTATCTTTTATATTATCATGAAGTAGAATTTTGGACAACGCCTCTTCGTCTAACTCAAATGTATGGTCAGGCTGTGCAAGTACCACTTGTACCGGATATCCAAAATCTGTTGTATCTTCATTTTGATTGTTCATAGATACTGTCTCTATGCGTTCTCTCTTTCCCAAGTAATCTATATCATACAAAAAGAGATATTAGAAAATTTATATGAAAATATAGATGACGATAATTGCAAAACAAGTTACAAATATTTCATATTTAATGATCTATCATTAAATATTAGGAAAGAAATATAATTTAGTTTTATTGTTATTTATTACATATAAGCTGCATCAATGCAGCAGTGTCTACAAAGAAATATCGTAGTTCAATAAGCAGTATTTCCAAATGAAACGTGACTATCATAAAATTTAAAACTTCTATTAGTATCGACCTTTGTTAATCGATCGTAAATTTATTATATTCCACAAAAGACAAAGGGATATATACATAACATGCATACGTAAATGAATAATATTATGACAAGTCATTTGAGAAAAACATGGCGCGATAGTAGAAAAGGAAAGGTAAGAATAAAACAAAGGTGAGAACAGAAATAAAGCTCATCGTCAGAATTTGTAGTATATAATTTGTACTCGTACATTTTTCAAGTTGCATAAAACGAACGTAAGATATTTTAACCGTAAATATACGGAGAGATCTAGGAAAAAGATTTTGCAAAGCACGCGCCCTTTGCTTTATTCATATCGTAAGTATTCCGTAATTAAACTTTTGCGCGAATAAACGTACAGTAAAAGGACGAAAACTATGCAATTACATACAGTTATTTATTTTCTATGATAACGCAGTTAGGAAGTATGTATAATTTTATACCAAGGAGAAATTAAAAATGAGTGCAAGAAGATGTAATAACGAATTCATCTTGGAATTTTACGTAATTACATGTGTCATATGTATACGTTTATAAATAAAACAATATCATAATAATATAATAATCGTTCGATCACACGATATGCAATGTTAACGTTAACATAATTTTACTTTGTAATCGACTGTTATATCAATTCCCATTAAGATGAAAATAACATTGATCGTTCTGACGAATTATGCTTATAATTACGTAATGTTACATTTTTCATTTGTCACGATGAAGAAAAAACTCACCAATTTTATCCATTGTCTGGAACTCCCGTGGTACAGGATTCACGTTCTCATCGAGAGTCGTCATCGAAGTTTTTCCGCCTGAAAAAAAGCAGTTTTGAAAGATCCCCTCTAATCGCGAAGTTGACATTTTTCGGTAGAAAAAAGGGATTTTGTCGAAAGGTCGATCCGGACAAATGGCAAGAACAATGTATCAAGAAAAAGAAGAGTTTAGCTATCTAAACCAAGGACCTCTTTCCAAAAAGAACTGTCGAAGAAACGTTGAAAACCTTTAATAGAGTCAAGTTCCGAGATAGGCCGCCTATCGTTGACTCGAGTTCGAGTTTTGTTCGTTTCCTCATGTTCCTTTCTATCTTTTGCGACAATTGGAAGACGCGAAGACGAAGAGTATCCTAGATCGGAGACAGGAGACTGATTGACTTTTGTTCTGGGTGGTCTCTTTGGTTCCCTCGATCTCAATCTCGAAATGTCGTCGGGTCGTTTCCGGCTCGGCGGAACGTGTTTCTTCTCGCTCATATTTCTTCCGGGTTTACATTCGGTGAAGGAGGAGAACAAAAATCGCGATTAGAAAAAGGTGGTGCACGAACGGCGCACGAACGGTGCACGTACGATCGCGCACTAACAAGTCGCGCGAATAAAGACCAGAAATATCCCGGTGAGCAGTGGTGGAGAAGACCGTACCTCCAAGCTGCTGCGAGTAGCGCGAACATCGAGTTTCGGGATTTGGCAGCATCCCACAGTTGCCGGGTTGTGAAAATCCAACAAGACTTTACACCAATTTCTATACAAGTGCATCTTATACTCGCTTTTTTTGCTCTTTCGACGGTCCAAAGATAATATTGAAATATTCTACGATATTTTTATGTATATCGAAAATATTTCTACAAAGAATACGGATATTATTATAACGGCTTAGTGTATATAGAATGTGAGAAAAGGAAAAAAAGAGTAGAATAAGCGTAGGATTATTTGGCGGATTGGCATCGTTTCATAGTCGATAAATAGCAGAGAAATCTCGTTAACTCTCGGTCGCAGTGTTACAAGCTCGTGCTCGAATTCGCGATTAGCAAACGACTATTGTACGCATGCGAGTATGATTCGTTTTCAAAAGACTTTCTTTTCTTTTATTATTGAGCAGATTGTTAACGCGATATTTGTCAAAATCTAAAGCGGAAAAAGTGTTTTATTTCCATTCGAGAAATCGAGATTATATTGACAATTATTCATGAAGCTTAATTACATGCAATTAAAAACGAAGAAAACACGTTTCCACGTTGTCATTCTTAACCTTTGGACATACTCTTGATCTGTGGACGTTTATATCGTGTCAGTTTCTTACGTACGATATACGACTAGCTGACGTTACGTGGTTCTTTCAAACTAATTATAAGGAATAAAAAAAGAAAAAACTATTTGAAAGGACACCGATCACAGACAAAAAGTGCCATTTAAAACTGGTTGTATAGAAATTGAAATCTTTTTAGATAGGCTGGAAGAGTCAGATGTAATCAACGAGCGACGATCATGAGCCCGTGACAAGCAAGCGATATTACGATGCGATATTACGATGCGATATTACGATGCGATATTACGATGCAATCTTATGACCCGTTTTCCATGCTCGTATTTACAATATTTGAGTAAGTAAGCTGACGTTTCCTCTCTTTTTTCGTTTCCTTTTTCTTTTTTTTACGACCAAGCCGGGAAAGTTCTTCCAGTTAAGATTTTGATATCCCCTTTGGGCATCTCCGCAGTCGTTAATCTTCAAACTACAAAACTATTCGTCATTGAGTTTATATATACTTTCGACCATAAAGAATTATAACGTAATCGCGGTTCTTAAAGTTCTCGAGCAAAAATAAATTTTGCACTTTTGTATGATTGAAAAAAGGGGTTTCCATAGAAAGTCGAGATCTCATCTCTAGCGAAAAGAGTCAGGAAATGCAATTCAACTCGACCGATTATAATCGGTCCTCCGATCGCGTCAACGCGTGCTTTAGAAACAGACGTCACTTTTTCTACTCTCGCTTCGCTTCGCTTATTCGTAATTATATGCAATATATCCCACCTACTAGGGAAGAATTCTGAGAGTCGACACAAATTCTGTCGCAAATATTTATACGAAGCAAATGTGTTTGATGGGACGCATATCCTATGTTGATTCATTATTTGCATACTACATTCGGTCTACACTTATTATAACTCTATCGAAACGTTCATTAATTCGGTCGAACATTCAGCGAAATGTCATTAAAACGAAATTCATGGCTGATTGCGCTATTTTGCGCGATGATTCGATGAAGGGACGAAAAAAAAACGAAAGAAAGAAAAGATCACCTAGAACAGGATTGCGAGATTTACGAGAGAATGGCAAAAATATGGTTGTCTCCAAAATATTGGTGCAAGCAGAATTTAGAGAGGAGATTGCATAGACGGTGCTCGCGTCTACAAAACGCATCCGCACGGGTACATAACGGTGCTCGTTTTTATTTTACGATGTGGCTTTTTGGTCCTATGCTTTAGAACTTGGACGGATGAAATATTGACGTGCATTTCTGCTGAAAATTTCTTCATAAATTCGTTGGGATATTTCGCAAAAATCGATACTACTTGCGATTAACAGTTTCAAAATGACATCGATAGAATGCCTAGGGCAACTTCAATATACAAACGCATGAAAGTCGTCCTTTTTAA
Source organism: Polistes fuscatus (assembly GCF_010416935.1). Classification (NCBI taxonomy): domain Eukaryota; kingdom Metazoa; phylum Arthropoda; class Insecta; order Hymenoptera; family Vespidae; genus Polistes; species Polistes fuscatus. Next base: position 17,476,462 of record NW_025112997.1, on the reverse strand, counting down.
TCGACTCGCTGGACTGCTAATTACCGTCGTTATATTGATTAGCTTCGAATTCATTTGATTGAATAGTACAAGCTTAATTACCAAGGAAATATGCCAGAATCGAATGGGATTGTATCGTTGTTGCCAATATTGCACCACCGAAGAGACAAATTTATTATATTAGATCATTTTTGCATTTTAGATGCGCAATCACAGCCATAAATCGAAGAAGATCCATTATGCTTTTATTATAGTACATACTATAATAAATTTATATAAGGCTACAGTTTTTCGTCGAGTTATTATTTTTTTTTTTTTTTTTGATTAGGTGATTTTTTCCTTAGATGCGTACATTTAACGTGTCACAAGATGTAAGTAATCCTTTAAACTTCCCTTATTTTCCGATTCGATAAAAAACTATGTTGAGTCTAATAACGTATTTCTGCATGAAACTGAGGCAATATTTGAGATTACTATTACAATATTGCATTTGAAAAGGTATTATTTTTCAATTACTCGAAATTAGTCTCTAATACCGTCTGTTCGCATAGAAAAGAGAAATTTGTCGTACGGCTGTAGCTCGATACGCTGTAGACATGTATTGTTAGCTATTGTTTTCTCTTTTCTACTTTTTCTCTTTCCCTACAACGCGACAGAGTACGAGTAACAATAAACTATCGAGAAACGAAGTCGACTCGTTTTCACTCGATACACAACGCGTAACGCTAGCGACACACTATTCAATAAAACACACGCCACGTGTACGATCAAAATAGGTATGCCAATATGCGAGTCTCATTTCCTATACGAAATACGGATACGTATGTATGTACGATATATACAAAATATATATATATAGGTAGTATGTTTGGTTGTACTTTCCACCGGTCGTGTTCCATCGGCTTTGAAACCGCGATCGCCCTTCTCCACCCTTCTCTCATTGTCGCGGCTTTCGTTTAATTTCAAACGATATAACCCTCGCGAACCTACCTCTGATAATTTGGCGTTAGCGTTCCGCAACTGAACAACTATACTCGCAATGCGGATATTGCTTCTTTCTTTTCTTGCGCGCGAATATAATAAATATAATATGTACTATATATATATGCACGCTCAAAATAGTAGAAAAATAATCAAAATACAATTGCACGTAACAAACTCGATTTATATAGAAAATAGAGTCGAAGAAAGTTCGATGCTACTTTTTTAATTAAATCCTACATGCGTTAATCTGACATTTATATAGAAACGCAGAGATAAATATTTTCATTTCCGAAGATTGGATATTTTTATGTAGATATTTGTCCGTCTTTCTCTCTCGTTTTATTTTTCTTTTCGAAATATGTAATGTATTTCAGGACGCAGGAATAAAAAGAATTCCTTTGAATATTTTTTTAATCTTTTGACTGTGCCGGTAGTGAAACGAAATATTAAAACCGACCATTTGAAATCGTCCTTTGAAAAATTCCGCCTCGTATCGTGTTGAACGGCGAATAATATGACGCGAACGAGATTCTATATTCGCATGATTAATTACAACAGTATTCAATGTTTGCAGGAACGTTATTACCAACTGAATATGGCCTTCAATACCGAAATAACCAGTTTTCCTCGAATCCTGACGGTTCATTTTGAAATAAAAACAAAATCCAATCGTCGATATTCGCGAAGTCTCATTGGAAAAATCGTCTCGAAAATGTGTGCTGGAAATTATTGTTAGTTATTATGTAAACGCATCGAAGAAAACGACTCTCGTGAAGTAATCGTTTTTAAGTATGTATTTATAATTTCTAAGATAACGATCGAAAACATGTTTTTCAGTGACGTTACGCAAAATAATACAATTTTTTATTGAAATGATCAGAACAAGAGAGTGAAACGAAGAGTATAAAAAATAATATGTAATAAAAAATAAATGTTCTTGGAGCTCGACGCACGTATGCTTATTGCATATATACATAGGTAAAAAGTTTAAATACGTTAGTGAATTCGCTGAGTAATCGAAGAAAAGGCCTTGTAGACTTGAGCGACAGTAAAACAGTTCAAAGCTCCCTCGCGGAGATGTAATAGTCACGTTCTTGGTTACGCGGGGGCAGCACTTGCTAGTCATGGATATGCGAGATATGTTATTTCTTTAACCCAATCTTCGTTCACTTCTCGCATTCTTACGTGCGAGTCGAGCTACGAGATCTCTATTTTTACACCTCGTTATGTCAACGATTACGAAGAACATGAAATTCTACACTAAGGAAGCTGTATGATATAAAAGCAAAGATCGTATCTTATAAAAACACGTTATAACCTCTAAAAAAAAACAAACACCTTATTTATTACAAATATATCCTTCGATTATTTCCCATCGTTCATTTCTATTAAGTTTCTATATTCTCTTAGATTTGTCGATTAATTCGAATGATACGAGATTTCTCGAAAGAAACGAAAAACAAATACGTAGATTTTCGAGAAATGACGAGTGAGATGAAAACGCATCGATGTACTAGGATCGAATCGAAAGAACAAAGGCCACGACGTTTGTCGTTGTCGTCATCGTCTTCATCGCTGCTGAATTTTTTTATAAGAACTTTTATAAGGATAAAAAATAGTAAAGAATGATGCAATGCACGAAACGAGTAAACATCTTACCACTGAAATGACAAAATGTCAAAAAGCCACGGTCAAAACAGTTACGGCACGGATTACATTTGCTAATCGCCTAGATGCACGCGTTTTGTTCGTTTCTTCGTTGTTCGTCCCTTTCTTAATCTCGTACGTTCAAATAGTAGCTTAACGTTGTCGAATAACCTCAAGAAATACGGATAATACTTACCAACATACGAGAGCCCGTAATTGCCAGTCTGTTTACGTTGTTCAGTAGTCGCCATGTTGAAATACGAATGCCGTCATTTCCGTTGTCGCGTGCGCCTGCCTCACCGCTGGCTCCAACGATAACAGCGTATTCGAATCAAATTCGGTTGGCCGACAGTCGATTATTATTCGATCTACAAACGCAAAAAAACAGATTAAACATTCGTATTTACTAAAAGGTCCTCTTAAGAAGAGATATAGGATAATTAAAGATAAGAAAAAATAATTCAATAATCGTGGTTAACACATCGAAAACGTATGTCAAACCGTTGAGCATGTTTTTCTCTGTATATATAATATATTTTAGATATACATTATTTATAGGAAGTAAACTTTATTGTAATTTTGGAAATAACGATACAACGACAAGTATAAAACTGGCGAAAATACAAGGAGAATGAAAGAAGAGGGAATTCGAATGCGAGTTGGTACGTAGTTGGAATTTGAAAAAACAAAAAAAACAATGGAAGACGAAGGAAACATCAAAATTGGCGCGCGCGGTCGTTCTCGATAGAGTTCGTCGTCGATCGTGCGAGGTCGGTGTCTCGTAGGAGTTTCGGTGGAGAAGCGCGCGCGGCACTACTTTCGCCGGCGTACGCGATTCGAGGTCGGTGGTGGCACGGTTGCAGATCCCCCATGGTGGATGCTGTACCGCGGCGGTGCATCGTTTCGTGCGCGAATTTTACACTCGCAAAACGAGGGAAACCATTGTAAAAGCAAGTGTTTTAACGAATAAAAATAGCCCACGACTCGGAGATACGAGAAAAGACGAGACGAAAGGATCAAAAAGAATCGATTTCGAAATAAGTAATAAAAGTCGGTGTCTCGCGGTCGAATGACAGGGTGGATAGACCGAATCTTGAGGCGGGTTCGCGCGTTTGTCTTGACGCGACTTCCCTTCGATGGTAAACAATCGTAAACGAGTATTGGCGTATTAAAAAGAGGAGAATAAACGTCGAATCTATCGTTGTCGTCGTCGTTGTCGTCGTCGTCGTTGCCGTCGTCGTCGTCGACGTCGTCGCCGTCGTCGTCGTCGTCGTCGTCGCTATCGCCGTCGTCGTCGCCGTCGTCGTCGTCGTCGTCGTCGTCGTCGTCGTCGTCGTCATCGTCGTCGTCGTCGTCGTCGTCGTCGATATCCTTGCAAGCGATCGTACGGGGCGCGTTTCTGTCGCGCGCATCCTTTTTCGACATAGCGTATCGTAACTAAACCGAGTGAGTTTTGTGACGTTACGCGCGTTCACCACGAGTCACGAGTTCGCGCGCGCGGCAAGTGCATCGCGGCAAGTGCCTCCTCTCGCTCTCTATTTCCCTCTCCGTTTCCCTCCCTCTTGATCAGCCTGTTTATCCATCCATCTCTTTCCCCCTCGTCGATTGGGTCGGTTGGTCGGTCGGTTGGTCGGTCGGTCGGTCGGTCGGTCCGCGCCCGCTTTCTCTCTCGGGGAAGTCCCTTCGAATCCCCCACGGAAACGGCCTTGAAGCGGCGTCCTTGGGAGCGGCCTTGGGAACGGCCTTGGAAGACGCGCACGTTGTCGCGCGCGCTCTTCTAACGTTGACTTTCTCGACCCACACCTTTATCATCGTCGTCGCTGCCGCCACCGCCAGCAGCACCGCCACCACCACCAGCACCACCACCACCACCACTACCACCGTCATCGGCACGACTATCGTCGGTCATCGCAGTCGCTACCATCATCGTCTTCGACAACGATCGGATACTTCCAGCTAAATTATGACGTAAAGAAAAGAACGAGACGACGCTCGGTTCGATTTATCGGCCCTCGGAATGTGCTCTTCCTTCGGATCCTACGCCGACACGCTTTTCCCTTGGTAAGTATTATCGCTTTCGTTACTCTTTTGTAAAGCGCGTGCGCCAATCTAAATAGGAACCTGCAAAAAATAGCACCCCGAGCGCTTTTCTACAACGGCATGTCGCTCTCTTTCTCTCTCTCCCTCGGTTTTTCTCTTTATTTTTCCGTCCCTCTCTTACACCTCCGACAGGGGTCGGTTTGTGTAATTACGATGACGTCTGGAGCCACTCCGCGAGCTCAAAAGCGGAGATGCCAAATGCCGCGACTAATGGACTCTCCTTGCCAAAGAACGCAGCCAGCTGCGATATCAATTTATTGCTCGAAACTTTAGCGTAGATATTACAGCAAGAGTCTAGAAATGTCTTCGTTTCTTCGTTTCTTCGACATTTTCTTTCTTTACTTTCGTCAGAGAGTTTATCTTCTCGCGTTGTTTCCACACCCTCTTATCCGACGTATTCGTTCGAAACTTTTTTCTCTCGAAAAGCGAAGCTATTAAATAAGTGGAAAAACGTGGGCGATAACGACTCGAATGACACGTACCGCGTGCCACCGACGAGAATAGGACGCTCTATTTTTACGAATAGCGCGCGTCGTCGTCTTACGGCTCGGCTTCTAACGCGACGAACGCGTTCCCGATATTCGTTACTTCCAATCTTTCTTCGTCTTTCCTCATTTTTTCTTCCTTTAAAGCGTCTTTCTTTCACCATTTTCTTCTTTTATCTTTAGTTAACAATATTCCCTAGCCATGTGGTACATCGCCGTTCAAGCTTCGTTTACTTTTCAAATCCGAATGTTCGCCAATTTCGACATTTCGATTATAATCCGAAAAGCAGAAACTCCGAATCCTTCGAGTCTTTTCTACAGCTTTTTAAACGACGTTGTAAAAATGTTTCAAAGATTCGCGTGTAGAAGGACAGGATGTACTACGATAAATAAACAGGTTCGAAGACGATGGCTTTGCGACCGACGGTCAAATTTAGACGATTAGCCTTTGGATGACAGAAATATGTTTCTACTCTGTTCTGTGAGTGACGGTACTCGGTCGCACGTGGTTCCTAGTAGTAGAAACGAGACGACGAGCTATTGACACGAGCTATTGACACGAGCTATTGACACGAGCTATTGACACGAGCTATTGGTTAACGTTGACGTCCGATTTCCTGTTTACTTTTATTGTTTTACTCGTTCTATTCTTTATTATACCAAATAATCGATGACTTCCCACTTGTATCGAACAATACTTAAACGAATTATTCGGACATCCAAAAAATGCTTTGGCACTTTGCTCGTTCTTTTATTTCTATCTATTATTTAAACGGTACAATGGAAATTTGCCCCAGGATGGTCCTCCTCCCTAAGAAAATACTTTCGACATTATGGTTTATACGTATGTACATAGATTATTTTTGGCAACATGATTTTGAGATGGAACGATATATAGATGCGACATTCGAACGAATAGAAAGTTTTCCAACGCAAGAATTTCAATTTTGTTAGATATCTTATACATATAATTATGATACTGTACAGTCAAATTATAATTGGAAATATTTATCGTTAAACTTCTTTATCGATCCCCCCCTCCCCTTGAGAGAATATTCATTTCCAATGAATTATAAGTTAACTTACCGCACCTTCCATTCATTGATTCTACTTTGCAGTTGAGCAAGAAAATTATTCGTATATAATATTCCTACCGAGGCGAACGAGATTTTTTCCCCAATTTTATGAGAGATAATTTATGATTAATTGAGGTGTATCGTATTCATAAATTATAGAAAACTAATTCTACTGAAACAAATGAAAAAGAGAAACACAACGTATAAACCGCTCAATTGGATGCTGGGCTTGTATGTATATTTATTTAACAATCAATTTTACATGCCATGCGAAGTCGAAGAATATATTCTTATCTTATGTTTTATTTCAGAATTTTCTGTTACATAGTAATGTATTTGAAAAGCTCTAATTGTATATGGGATTACCGATATATCATTTGAGACAGTCATGCCAAGAGCGAAATTATCAGTTTGTCATTTCTATGGATTCTATTTCTTTTAACGTAGAACACGATTTATTTTATCCGTGTAAAATATCGTCGAATATCGTCGAATATCGTCGAATATCGTCGAATATCGTGACGCACTAGATTGGGAGAGAAGGAAAGAGAAAATGACACGGCAGCTGTGTCTTACTAAAAATAGCAAGGATAGTTTTGCGAAGATTCATTTTTAAAGTGTGCTGCATTTATAAACGTTTTGTACGGTACGCGTATTCAACATAGCGATACGCGACTCGTTCGTTCTATCGATTGATTTTAGCAGATATTTGAATTCGTGCGAGTGGTTGGAGCAAAGGACCGTGACCGACCGCGCGGTATGGTAACTGTATTGAATGTGCAAATCCGTCGTCATCGTCGTCGCCGTAGTAAACGCTCTACGAGCTCGATTGTTTCTGGGAAATTTCTATTAACACGAATCGACGCAAACGCAAACGCAAACGCAAACGCAAACGCGAACGCGAACGCAAACGCAAACGCAAACGCAAACGTTCCATAATTTTACGTCGATAATCGTTTCCTCGAATTTCAATCGAATCGATATGATGACTCGCTTAGAAAACGAGCCGCTTATAGACTCGTTTATATTATACAAATATTTTAGAAAACGAGTCGATAAAAGAAGATTTTGCATCGGACTTTTGATATACATAGATAAATGTGTGGATAGCCAAAGGATTTAATCTATCAATTTGCATCTGCAAAGATGACAATTTAGCGCGTTTGTTTCTTCGCGCGATTCGAACACGGGGAACACGGCATATCGCTTTATCTGATTTTTCAGGATTATTTTCGACGCCATTGCTGCGACGCGTCGATAAACGCGTAATTAGTATAAAAGGTTGTACGATTTTCGTAAACGATTTGTTAGGCGCGAGCGTGTTCGCGAATGCGTAATCGCGTACCGATTATCGATAACATTTCTGATACGATCGATCGTTAATAACGTTTCTATTATAAATGAACGGACTTGTACTGCGTGGACTGCCAATGGTTCCCGTGTGCTATTGCGTTATAACTTTCGATAATTAATCGATCGGGTATTCGTAGCTACAAAAAATTGCGTAACAACGCATCTTGCGTTATGCATGAAGAAGATACGTATCTAGATATGTCGAATCTTTAATCGGAGAATACATTTTTTCGCGATATAAGACGACGACGAAGACAATTGATAATACTTTCACTAGCTATCGGGAGTTTTGAAAATTATGAATTATTCGGCGCGCAAAGCCAAATGTAGAGCGGACACGTCGCGAGATAAATTTACGATCCTTTTTAGGCATCAAACCTGGCATGTCGGAAAAGTTTGGCTGTTAGCCAGAACGAAGAGCGCGAGAGCACGAGAAATAGATAGAGAGAGAGAGAGAGAGAGAGAGAAGGAGAAAGAAAACGTCAGGGTAAAACGTTAACACGTGTGCTCCAATGCAAACACGAAGACGAACGAGTGACCGGCATTACAAGATATTTAATTTAAGTTTCGCGCTGTTATATTTCACTCGGCGTTGATGGAATTGCGATTGTTCTCTCGATATTCCGTGCCTACTTTTTTTCACATCCACGCTGAGCTGTGATTTAAGCTGGTCTTTCTATCAAAGACCTTTCAAAACACGTCCCGATTTCTTTCCTTTTTACCGTCAACCGTTAGCCAAACTTTTCTCTCCATTTTCTTTCCTTTTTCTTTTCTTTTTCCTTCCTTTCTCTTTCCCTTCTCCCCGACTCCTTCAGCTTCCCTTCCTTTTTGTTCTTTCTTTTTTATTCTCTTTTTTCCTATTCTTCTTATCCTTTTTCTTGCTCTCAGCGTAGCTGACACGAGACGAGAAACGTCGCGCCGCGCTTTATATCTTACGAAGGACGATTACCAATCTGTCTCCTGCGAGTGAGGAAAATTACGTCCCATTCCGGAGGATGTCCAATTTTCTTGAGAGCTTCGTAAAGCTTAAACACGTATCTCTTTGCAAGGGTTGTATCTTGCCTTTTCACACCGGCCGATTGTCTCGCAAGACAGAAAAGGATAGAGTCATTAAAACCGTTGCGATACGAAAGGATATTTAAATAAGAAAAGAGCGTAATTTTATTCCTTTCTCCGTTCGTAATGCCTCTTCTTTATAACTTGTCATTATTTTATAATATAAGTGTATGGAAACGTTTACCGGTTGAACTTTACATTCGCATATTTAGAGATCGAAGCTCGTATCGGTCGAAACTCGCGGACGATGTAATGCACGATTGATTATATCGAAAGGATGGAAAAAAGCAAAGAATGAAGGAATAACAACGTGTGTCGTCTATTACGCTCAGCAGTTGTTTGGTTTATTAAACGAACTCTCCCGGCATAAAGTAACGGCCCATTCATTACTAATACAATAATCCGCGGCGCTTTTCCACTTAGCCATTCGATGGTTAATGCATGGATATCGATTCCGTCGGTAGCTCCTGCTACGACGTATCGCCACGAGCATCCCCGCGAAAGAAGACTATTGTAAATAAGTTACGCGACGCTATTTAGTTTATGCCGCTTGTTTTCTCCTCCATCGAATAATAAGTCATTCGCAATAGAAGATATCTATTTCATTAATTTTAACCGAACAAAAGAAATAATGTTAATCGATAAAACATTTCTCTCGCGAGTAGTTCCAAACGTATAGCTATGTTACTTTAATTAACGTAAAAGAGCGAGCAAAAAACTAATTATCTTACGTAGTTCGCACTTTAAGACGATCCTTTTAAATACTCCATTATTAAAATAGAATTATTTTAATGAGGCCGTTTTCTGAACGAATGGCCATGAAACGACTGCGTTTTAGCGATAATGGAGCAAAAACGAAAGGATAATCGTTGTACGTGAGAAGTCAATGTTCGTGGCGTGCTAGCTCCTCGTAAGAAAAAGAATGCAAGAGCCTGGAAAGCTTTACGCACGGTAAACGATCCCCTTTGCGATCTTCCTTTTTTTATGCAAACGGTTCGTGCGCTTACTCGATGCTTTACATCGACCGTGGTCCCAAGTTTCTTTCAAACGACTACCAGTTGATCGATTCTTTCAAAGCTTTCTCGATATTTTTTAATCTGCTTTGTCGATTGTTTCTACGAGAAATATCAAAACTGTATCTATATATTAGCTCGTCCCATAAGTTCCTTCCTTTTTTTTAATGCGAATTCAATAGACGATATTTATCGTTTAAGGTGTTTATCTCAGCAACGTTCGGAATATTAACAACTTTAAATAAAAAAAACTTTCATACAGGACAATGACGCAGGTGGATTTATTTTGATGAACCTTTCTCTTCGAAATCTTCTGTTAGACTGACACGTTGCCATATAAAAAAGTTTTTTTTATTGAATGTTGTTTGTGTGCGCATGTGTCTAACGAGAATATTATTTGTAATAAACAGAAATTAAGATTATATAACGTTCTGATTTTCGAATATTTTAATTTCTATGTAATTGTTTAAACTAATGTACATTTGTTTCAACGTTCCTGTGCAGTGGTGACTTCGGAGGGGGAAATTTTCATCGAAAAGAATATCGCATCAATTATATTAAAAAATATTTCAAGTATGTTAATAAGTATGTAATACTTATACTAGTACATATATGTTAAAACAATCTGAAATATAAAGAGAGTGTATTAGATTATAAAAATAATTGCTAATTAATCGATAGAAGTGTCTATTGTTGTCTTAAAGCTCGGAGAATATGTCTCCTGTGTTCCGTTTTCCTCGATACGATACTAAATACATCTAACGTGAGTAATTATTGAAATACATATTATTAATAAGAGAAAGCACCGTTAAGAAAGAATATAAAACATTGCAAGCAATGAGGAAAAAATATGTATAATAAAAATGTATAATACCTGTAATAGGAACACATCCAAACACGTCTAGTCGGAAGCAGAGAAGAACGACGACTGAGAAGGGAAGGGATGAGTAGAGGTTAAATTCATCGAAACATCGGTTTCTCGGTCGTTTAATGTTTTGTTTATACATACGTTAACCCTCGGGCGATGAAAGCATTCTATTATTGTCGTTTTTATTCTTTTCAAAATCTCTTTGTCGTACTTGTAAACACATTGATCTACGTAACAGTTTTTTTTTGTATTTACCGTCAGTCTTCTTCGAGCATCGGAAGACGTAACAACGATATTAGATAAGTATTAGATTTATTTCGCGTATACGCGTGCGTGCGTATTTTATTCGTTACAAAAGTGATATGCATATGTGCGCTAGTGTGCGTATACTGTTGGCGAGTGATATTCATTTATGTGCACGTGTGTATATATATATGTCAGCGTTAAATTGTATAATTCAGAAAAGCTAGTTCACAGCATGCAACGTCGTCTCAAAGCCGTAATTGAAGACAGGAGTGGTTCAACTTAATATTAATATAAAATAAAGCAGGTATTTTATTATACTTCAAAACTAATAATTATATATATGCAGTGATTTTTGAAATATAATTTAAATATGATCGAAAAATTCATTATAATTGTTATATACGCGAGCTTTTAGAACATGGACGATCCAAATCACTTTGCATTTATTTCCTTGATCGAAATTAAACGAGTCGAGAGAAATATAATATTCTTGGCGAACATACCAGTAACCATTACATCGTATATGTGTATATATATATATATGTATGTATCTAAATATAATCCCAGGGTATGGTTTTAATTTTCCAACGAAATTCAAAACGTACTTCGTAACGAGATACCGATCGAAAGAAAAAGTAGGACGCAGCAAAGACGATAGCTCGTCGAAGCGCGGTAATGAGTCGATGGATTTAAAAGCGGAAGACGCCACCGGTCGATGTTCACCTTTCGATAAGCGGCTTTCATATTCTTCCTTCTGATTCGTGATTACTCTGGCACAGATTGACCCCATTTTTTCTCTCTATCTTTTCCTGTTTTTTTTTCTTTTTTATTCTTTTTTTTCTCTATAAAAGCAACCACTCCAGCTTGGTCCGCCTCGCACACACTTACATCAGTCGCGTCTGACTGTTCTTCTTCTTTTTTACGCTCCGTCCATTTACTCTTAGCTTCGAGTCTCAAAGCTTCTACGCGTCTATTGACTCGGTCCTCATCTCGCAAGATTTTTTTCTTTCTACGTCTATCGATCGGCACAGTCGACAAGGGGTATCTCGATAAGCGCTTCGAAGTAAAGGGAGAGAACGATAAAGTTTAATAATCGAGTATAAGCGTAGTAGTAAAGAGGCCAAAGGAAAAGATGCGCACGCGCACGCGCACGCCTGTCTATGCGTCTATGTGTGCGATAACAGAGCAAAGAAGAAGAATCAAAAGAGGAAAGAAAGAAAAGGTTGCTGCGTAAAAGTTTTACGAGGAGCCGCGATACAGTTTCGTTGCATGCGCTCGTACTTTATGCAACTGTATACAGTTGCTTTATTCTAGCATAGCCGCGTGTTCTCTGCCATTTAGCTTGCGCGTAAATTAACTCCGGAATCGTAAACAGAGTCGCACAACGTAGCTGCCTACTACTCTCGTCTCTTTGCGTTCTTTCGTTTCTAGTATAACTGGGTTGTTTTAACGAGTTATTTCTTTTTTCGATAATACTCTTGATTTTACGCGTACTTCAATAATGGTAAAGCTTCGGTTTGTACAAGGATCGATTGTTAATTGCTTGTCAAAAATTACAAGAAAAATCAAATTATATTTGTAAATGACGATATATTCATTTTTCCAACGATTTTACAGTTAATGTACGCGTTTTTCACTTTGGAGTTATTATAAGCATCGCGTGTATCGATCGATCTACCGCGGGAGTAATGTCAACAAGCTGGAACGCGCTCGTCGGGTACATATAATTCTATGTAAAAGTAACTCTATATACATTTATATATATATGTACCATACATACGTGTATGCGTGCGTACGGATGCGATACGAGCGTCGAAACTATGTAAGAGTATCCTCGGATATGGCCACTAAAATAAACACCCTCGTATCGTTGTGAACAACCCGTGAGCTTATTTTGTAGGCGAGCTTTCTGGTTTTATGTCGTTGCAACGCGGCGCATTGTGCGTCTTGTTTATTTCCTTTTATTTAAAGTAGGCTTTTCCAATTTTTTACAATTCTATAAGTTTTTGTGGAATAAATTGAGATTGCACGGTTCTCATTGAAACGAGAAACCGAATTAGAGGGCTGGGGGATACGTCATTTTGGAATCGATGACTTTTATTGGACTTCGTCTAAAAATAATTCTATTCTTCACATTACTTTTTTTTACGAGTCGAAGAAAAGTAATTACGGAAGATATTACCGCGTTCTCCGTTAAAGTGATTTTGCAGCAATAACTACGAGGTTACTGCCAGAAAGGAAATTTCTACTTGGAACAGCGATAAAACGGATATAGCTGCATATCTATATTTGATAGATACGTATAATGTTTGCGGATATATTTATCGTATATCGAAAAGGTTTTGTCCAGCGAACGAACGAATCGGTAAACATAAGTTTTTGCTACCTGTATGGATTCGCGTGTTTTGTCTGCGGTTGGACGTACGTGGACGAGAAGCACGATTGTTGTTAATTCCGTCTCTAGGGTGCCACTAATATTCATTTGACTAACAGGCAGAGATGTACGGAAGTGAACTTCGCGAGCGAAGCGAACAGGTGAGAGAGAGGAAGATGGAACGAGAGTGCAAGGGAGATAGAAAGAGACAGGGGGTGAGAGGGGGGGAGAGAGAGAGAGAAGACCAATGGCACTCGAGTCTCTACGAAACGGAGGTATAGCAACGAGCGAATAACTCAATATCGGCGTACCTTGTTCCTTTGGGACAAGCTCCATCGACCGTTCATCAGCTGGTCGTTTTTCTTTTTTCTTTCCGTTCATTTCGTTCGTTCTTTCTCTCTTTCTCGTTTCTCTTTTCTACCGTGACTATTTCGAATTGTCAATGTACGTTACGAATTCGATGAGAATAGTTGTCGTTCTTCTCTTTTCTTTCCCATGCTTCCATGTTGGAGCTTTTGTTTCTCGTTTGATCGCCAGCCCGAGAAATACTCGAGCTAGCAAGGGAACGCTGGGATCACCTTTCGTAGGTGTACCCGTTGTACGACGGATCCACGAGTTCCTATTGAAAAAGGCCAAATCTTTCTCTCTTTTTACTTTTAGTTAAGACGCAAATTTGGCGCACGTCGATTTACCCGACGACAACCCCCTTTGGCAAGATAAACTTGGAGAAATGAATCCCTTAGGATAGAGAGCCTTTTTATGAGCGCGAAACATTCCAATGGCTCGTTTATCGTGCACCGATTACCCTAAAAAGTCTATCACCTCTTTCACGTCCTTTTTACTCCTTCCAAATTCTACGATTCTTTAATCGTTTCGCTTTTTTCTCTTTCTTTTTTTATTCTTTGCTCGTCCATCCTCTCACTTTTCGTTTTCTTTTCACGAGAAACTTCTCTTTCGATCCATTAACCCGACGTTGTTTTCTCTTTTCGATAATGTAAATTATCTTATTTTTGTTCCTAGAATGCGTACCTACCTATCGCAACACCAGGAAGGATAAAAAGAAGTCGAGAGAAATTCGTCCTTTATTTAGCAATATCTCGATCGATAATCGCGGAGAAAGAGAAGCTTCTAGAAAGAAGATCGATAGTAGCGATACTTTCCACAATAAGAAGTAATGCCACGGGAGCAACTTTTATCTTTCATCTTTCATGGTTCCGTTTTCTTTATGCGCCGTCATTTCAGAAACCCATTGTTTTGGGAGAATCGTCGTTGATGCATTCTCCCTTTCCTCTTTTCTTTTTTTTTGTTATTTTCAATCGAAAAGCGACTTCCACCGCGAGGACTGTAACCGTTGTATACAATTGTAAGTACACGAACGTATATATGTATACCGTATATGTCTTCGTACGAGAGAGTAACTCTATCGAAGGCATCATGCACTGGAAACCGTTCTAGAGTCTGACTCGTTCTTTCCACCCCTTTTCCAACGTTCTTTCCTTCGCATATCCTTGCTACGTCTGACTACATCCCTATCCGTATTCGTATCCGTATTCGTATCCGTATCCCTATCCGTATCCGTATCCCTATCCGTATCCGTATCCGTATTCCGTGCCATCTTCGGTACTACTATCGATATCGACGATATCTCGAAGCACCGGTACTCGAGAGGACTTTCGATATATTCGCGTGTATCTCAAGCAACCAGGAACATCTGGACTCGCTTCTTCTCGATTCCGAAGGTACTTAAAGCCGCGCTGTTATATACAGGTGTGCTCCATTCTCCTGTTTTTATACTCTCGATCGTCGACAATGTTGTCTCCTATCTTTTCTTATCGTAATATGGCGATATGTGAGCGGAATAGGTGGCTATAATCAACCGACTATTTGTGCTTTGGCTTTTCCGATATTTGCTAGCTATGGTATCGCTACAAGATCGTTTGCTCGATATCGTCATATTTTCCCGTCTTAGCGCTACATCTCCCGATCATTTATAATAATTATGTCGCTTATTTTTTTCTTTTATCGAGCTATCGAGCAAATCGATTCATTTGACAAAATAATATCTTCATTTTTGGAACGAAAGTTGAAGCTTCGCGCACGGGTTTCGCAGTCTTTCTTAGTTTACGTTTATCTTTACGTATACGCGAGCACGCATCTTTAGCTTTGGTCTCGCAACTTTCGAGCTGGTTTCTTGTCCACGATGGAGTTTCAAAGAGAAAAAGGGAAAGAAATAGAAAGAAATAGAAAGAAATAGAAAGAAATAGAAAGAGCCGAGAGATAGAGAGAATAGCACGTACGTGTGCATCCTTGATTCGTGTGCGTAGTACATCCGACAGAAGGAGCGAGAATCTAAAGGGAATAATGGATCCGCGTAGTTTCAGCTCGTTCGTGCGCTCGTCGAGTTTCCTTTTCTAGCAAGGTTCAACGAGGACTAACGGAGATGGGGTGAGTGGATTGAAGGCCGACGAGGATGGCTAGGAGGAAGGCTAGGAGGAAGGCTAGGAGGAAGGGCAGAAAGGTGGAAGCTCGGAGCTTTACCTTCGCAGCAAGGAAACTTCCATAATCCCCGTCGCTTTCGCCGACGTAGGGTACGAGCTATAGTCGTTTCTACCACCACCACCACCACCATCGACGATGCTGCCCGCTGGAATAGGGGGAGGGTTTGCGCGAGATAGACGACGATGTTAAGAAGGGTAGGTGCGATCGCGGAGTTACAGAACGTGAAAGCGGATGGCACGAACGGGTCTCCTGAAGGGATCAAAGTGAACCAGAGAAAAAGAGATGGATAGATAGATAGATACGCATACACGCGAAAGAAAGAGAGAAGGAGAAGAAAAGCTTTCTTTCTTTCTCTATTCTTTTCTTCTCGACCGACCTCGGTGAATTGCTGCTGGAAAATTCGAAGGAGACGAAAGGAAAGAGAAGATATGGCTTACGAAGGATTCACTTTTCCTTAGATTTTACGCTACTCGACTGTTCTTCCACGTTTTCTATATCCTCCTCGCCTCTATCTTTTTCCTCGCGTTTCTTTTTCAGCCTCACCTTCGATTTATCTCACGTTTTTCCCATTTACCGCACAAAAGAATCGACCCTCAAAAACAAGCTGCCGAGTTCTCGAGCCTTCGTAGGTAATTCTAACGTAAGTTTTCTGGAAGATCGAATGCATTTTCATTCGCATCGCGAGATATCGTTAGAATTGATCGTTTGGCCGGTAATTAAAGCTCGCCCATCGTTCGACCCTCTCTCTCTCTCTCCTCGCTTTCGATCGGCGCGCGCGCAACGGAACGGAGAAATTCGTCCCATGGAAGACGAGACGAATCATCTCGTCTTCTCGTACGAACAAGAGCCAATCGAGCTTTCAGAGTTTACGGATAAGCCGATCTCCGTTTGGTTCGGTCGGTCCGTCGTTGATGCCTCGCGTTCCTCGTTGCTCCTATTGAAGCGCGTGTCTTCTCTCTCGGTCGGATTAACGTCGCCGCGTTTAATTGGACGCGCCTCTCTTTCTCGCATCTTTGCAACGCGACCGACGAACTTTATCGCAACAGATCTCCTTCTACACCTGGATTTAAATAAAGTTGTAAGACGATCGATAATGGACCATCCCGCCAAGCTCGTCGCTGCACTTTTTGTCTTTTTCCAAAAAGTTTGAAATTCATATCCGAATTCATTCTTTGATCCGAAGGTTCCATTCGCCGACGCTGCCCGGCGTGCACGTTTCGACTGTGACCTCGTCGACCTCGTCCGCGTGTGCGCGCGTACGTGAGCAGCCGAATGCATCTCTCGGAGACGCGCGTACAAAGCGAGCCGTTCGTAATCCGTACACGTTCGGAACTCGTAAGCGTTCCGAACAAGCCGTCCAATTTTTCGGCACGGTCAAGTTTGCGCGGACTCCGATTTCTCTTTTTCCTTTTTTTTTCCTAGCTTATATACTACGGCAGAAGCGGAACACCTTCGTCACTGAGAAGTACCCGCAATCGTTAGGGAGCTAGCTACAAACTTTTGCGGATCGATTCGATCCGAGAGAAACTCCCTTACCATTTCTAGTTTATGTCCGCCTTTCCTTTTTTCCTTTTTTCCTTTCCTCCTTTCTTCCACCAATTTCAGCTTTTTCTTACTCGTTCTTTCTTCCTTTCTTCGTTAACTCTTTTAGTTCGGCCATTCTTTTAAAGCCAGTACCATAGACTCTTATCCATAGCTTTTCCACTAGATTCCTTTCGCTGCCTTTCTTTTTTCCTTCTCAATCTATCCCAACATTGTCCTTCTTTCATTTCTCTCGATTGAAATTGAACGTCCTCCTATTTTGCGCAGGTATACGTAATACACGTGCTACGCGCATTCGTTCTTACGACGATCAATCGATCTTTGGTTTTTCACGTCAGTCATCGTTGATCGATTCGCGATTAAAAGGAATAGCTATCTCAATAGCGAACGCGCCTATCGCGCGGTTTACAATGCACGATAACACGATAAATCCGATATGAAAAGAATCGATCGCATCAGCGTTCTAAATTCATTTTCTCGCGGTTGTCGCCGACGCGGCGCCTCCGCTGAATCGGCCAATCGTTTCGCAGATTCCTCTTCGTTGGAATATAGGCGTCGAGGGGGATCGGGGAGACGAGAGAACTATACGCGTTTAATCGAATCGTAAATTCATTCCTCTTTTCTGTTCACGCGGAACAGCTCGAAAATTGCATGCAAATGCAGAAATATTCGGGCGAGCGGCCGCGCGGTGATTTCTTATTGATTCGCGATATTCCTTTCTTCTGTTTCTCACCCCCTTTTCTCTTTCCATTTCCCATTCTCGTTGTTCCTCTCTGTCTCTCTCTCTCTCTCTTATTCTCTAAATACGCCGAATGAAGAGATCCCAAGAGGAAATCGACGGACGAAGTATTTTATTCGCAAACGCAATTTCTTTCTCTCGAAAATCTAAGCGGACGTTAAAGGCGTTACACGCGGAAAATAGATAACGCGACCAGTAGTCAATTGGATTCTTAGTTGGAAACTTTGTCTCGTTTGACTAGCACCGTGTATATTTATATTTTTTCGCTATCCATTGCCTACGGTTTTGCGTTCCGCGATTCGTTGCAGTAATTCGTGCGCGGAAACGCACGCCCGGCGTAATCGTTAGAATCCTTGGAGACGGAGAGATGCGAGTTGCTACGATTTGTATTTTCTATGTTAATGCGAAGGCATAAAATACAGCTGACACGAACGTAGTTTTGTAGCTCGCTCTCTTCTCGTTCGCTTCCCGGAGAGAAAACAGCTGTTACCAATGTCGATATCTTTTTGCGATGTCATAGGGGAAGTTTGCAGGGGGAGGGGTCGCACGTCGACGAAAGCAAATCTTTCGATCGCGAATAATTATTATTCGACTATGTACGTAGGACTATCACGCGTAAGGACGATCATATTCCAGTTAGCCTAGTTTCGTAGACTCTCGCGAGAATGCGATGATTTTCATCGCATATACATATATGTATTTGGATTTCCCTTGGTCTTGAAATTCATCTTCAATTTCCTACTCCTCGCGGTCCCTTCAATTTGCATCGTCGTTGCCTGATATTCAACTTTCAACCGCATAATATTATCTTCTACGTTCTTAGTTAAACTTTTTATGCGTTTACCGAATTAAACTTTGGTCTCAAGGGTGTAAGGAACTCATACGTTTCTTCCACCTGTTTCTCTTTCTTACGTTCGGGCGTTTTCCGTTTTCTCTTACCGACTTAATCGTAGTTTTCGCATAGTTGATGAGTAGAACGAGGTACTCGCTATAAGTAGCGCGATACAACGAACTTTTAGATTACAGCGTGCTCTTCTCGTATATACACTTCCGTAATTCAAAGAATATAATAGTAGTTTGGCTTGAAAGGCGAAGTTGAAACTTGGAAACGCAGTTTCTAAGTATTATCGTTACACACTCGCGAATTATTTATTTTCACGTTATCGCCCGACGCGTCGTCCGTCCACTTACGCGTAGTTAGACGTAATATTTGAAGTTTCGTTTCGGACGCTTCTGTAGGCTTTGCTCGAGCAAAGGAAAGAGCAAAAAAAAGAGCAAAAAAAAGAGAATGACTCCTAACCATCGGTTTGAACTTAATTCGAAGATAAATGCTAAGTGCGGAGACGGAGATTTCTGAGATACGAGGAGGAGCCAAGGCCGATGGCAGCGGTGGGAAGCCTCAACTCGAGGGGACGTTGCTGTCGCGTCCCTTGAATTTCACACTCGCTAACTTTCCTATACGCGGTTGCATGTGTCCAAAGAGATACATACGTGTATGAAGAAGTTTCAGAGAGTAGTCGCATCCGTGTGTTACGTCGGATGCACTTTTCCACGCGTTTATGCTCCGCAAGAGGCGAATCTTGAGAGCGAATACTGATGTGCTTTTTTAAAAAGCAGTAGACCGAGAAAGACGTCCGCCTCCCTATCGTATTACGTTTTTCTTCAACAACAACAACAAAAAAGAGAAATAAATAAAATGAATCAAAGGAAGAACGCTAAGTATACTTTTTCTCCGGGACTTTTTCATTTGATTTTTTTTCCGCTTTTTACTTTTATATAAAATGGCATGCTTGTTAGATAATGTTAAATAGAATATCATAAATATATTTCAAACCGTGCGTAAAGAACCAACATAATGTAAAATAATAGCATTATTATTTTAAAACTTTTTCTAACATATTTACATTATACCAGATGTTTAAAATATTATAAATTTGTAGCTCGGAAACGTGGCACGTAAGAGAACAATTCTCGATATAAGAGTTATTCGAATTTGATCGAATACAGAGCTACCTATATTTATCAACGATCGAGATTTATATCGACTAACTCTTTCTGGTCACCGAATAATCTAGCATGACACACGCGTCTACATATACTTATGTTAGATATAGATATGCATGGAATACATCTCATTGACCACTTATCGCTGTTCTCGATTTTCTAATATCGATCTTCCTCTCGTATCTTTCTTTTTCTCCGCAATTGTTCGCGATATCGATCGCGTAGCGATGCGCGATATCAGTTGTTTCTCCCACATCGAGGAAATTGTCCGATAATACGTGTGCTTTGCGCGCGCGCGTGTCTCGTGCGCTTTACACGGCATATGTAAATGATCCCACAAGCAGATATCATCGGTGTATAGCATCCACCTTGTATGCGCGCACGAGAACACGCGCTCCTATATATTATTCTGCAGGCCAACAAAAGGGTGGCTGCATCGCCGCATTTATCTGGTCAAACGTGAACACAAATTTAGTTGTGGGCATCGCGGTATGCCGATAAATTCTTTCGCCGCGATGGTTAGATATCAGGCTGAAGCGGAATTGGAACGATTAAACGTAACTCGGGATGAACGAGCTCGCGTTCGCGATCAGTAAAATGGAAGTAAATCTAGAAGTAGGCAGGTAGGTGGGAAGGCGTACCTTCCTAGGTATGCGATTTTTTCCTCTTCTTCTATTTCTTATCTTCCATACCCTTAGAGCAATTACGGTAATTTCGAAGAAATAGCATGCAGGCGATCGATAAAATGCTTGGCGGAAGAAGCTGCTTACGCATCATCCGACACGAATGTCTCCACGTTTTATGCGTTTTTTCGCCCTGCATCTGGCGGTGCTTGCACGCAAGAGCATCATTGTTGTTTTTTCCTTTTTTACCGTATGCATTGAGATGTCTCCACCACCACCACCACCACCCTCTTCCACATTTCTTTCTTCGTCAGTGTTTTTCTTCGTCTTTTTCTCTCATCCTTTGTTAGTATAGGATTTAAGGGAGGAAGGTAGTATATCTGCTTGTTGGGTACCGCCCATCTCGTTTATGCGTCCTGTCTGACTCAGCGAGATCGTAAAGACCTTCCTTCCATTCGCGAGACGATTTCTCACGAGCCCCCCCGAGTCTTCCGCTTCTTGCCAATATCGTTAGAACTAAGTCTCTCGGAGATCTCTCGGTGCTCTCCGAATGTTCATGGTTATTCATTCGAAATTATACCTTTATATTGATACGCTCGTAAAAGAAGTATTAACGTTAACGTTAGCGTAGCAATTTTCATTCGATGCCTCCTTTTCGACAAATCTAGTAATCGTACGTTTGTTATTTTTCAAGCATAAATAATAGATATATGACGAGATGATTTTGATAAAAACGAAAGAGAGTCGGATTTTGTTGACGCAACTCGCCGCCTTCATCCTATAACAAGGTACATCCGTCGTTAAAGTTTTCCGCATTGGCCAGGCAGCAGGGTTGCGTCGGGCAGGGGGCTCGACTTAAGATCGACGGAACGCATTTTGTTAGTGCGCAAGCTGTTAGTGCGTAGGAGTTTCTAGCGAAGCTACTGCGAATTCTATACGGTAGTTGTTATACCGACGGGGTTTAACTTGTGTTATTACTGGCCCAACAAGTCAAACAATGGAGAGCGTACTCCGCTCGCCGTTAAAGTTTGTGATAGATATGCTATACTGTAAGCTTCACTCTAAATTCTGGAATGCTAGGTATCGAGCTGGAATACGGAGAGAATTCACTCGAAAATGTACGTTCATGACTCTGCCTTTTACACACGTCACGTATCTAATTTTCTGGCTTTTGCACAAGCATCGTAATTGGATCCTTTTATGCGACCAACCCCCCCTCCCCCCGACCCAACTTTCTTTCTTATTTAATAAGAATTTTGGACACCCTGTCGAAAATACGCGAGTGTACGCGATATAAATATTAAACTGTAACAGTTGAGAGAATATGGTCGAGTTGTTTAGATAATATGAAACGCATGTAAATGTACGCGGCGGAACCCTTTCCATTTTATTCGCTCTCGCTCGTTCTCGGTCGTCGACATTCCCCTCGCTCGTTTAACTTCCTCTTATTCTCTCTCTTTCTTTCCCCTTCTACCCGGCATTGCTCGTGCCATCAGCCTTCCTTCCCACCCCAACGACCACTACTCGACCAGCGTCAATGCAGAAGGCTCCGCTACTCGTTCATCCTCAAGGACACCTGCATGCCAAGGTCAGCACTTTCTTTGTTTACGTCGTAATACGATATCCGTCGCTCGAAGCCCGCTCTTTCGAGCGTTAGTGGGGCGGGGGGGGGGGTAGCTGGTAGTAGCGAGCGTCATTCATGACCATATGGAACAATCTCATTCATTTCTACTACGGTACGACTTCGCTCGCGTTTCCTGCATAGTATAGGCCTTTAACCGAAGCGCGTACACGCCTTTCAAATGTCTTTTACCATCCAACGTTTCAATTGGAAAACTTCGCTATCGCGATTAATTATGAATATTCATTTATTTTCCATTTATAAACGATAAAAGTGTATTTATATGCATCGCCTCGTTCATCGTGTTACAACAGGTACTAACGAATATTGATCTTTCGGTGAAAAGAAAAACGCGATGTAACGGATAGCAAGATTTTTCTTTTCTTTTTATTTATTCAAGTTATTTATTTATTTTATTTCTTCTTTTTCTTCAAATGTGTTTTTCCGCCAGCTGGCACTGGCCTTCATTCTCTCTCTTTTTCCATTACATTTTACGGCGTCTTCTCTATTTTTACGTCAATTTGCTTGCCGTCTGTCCCTCAACCATCGACCTTTTTTCGAGCTTTTCTTTGGCTTTTACGCGGCCGACATTTTTTCTCTTCCAAAGCTCGTTTCTACTCCTTTCGTATTTTTCTTTTTTGAACAAACGAAAACACGGTGACACCGATGTCACGCTTTTCAATGGCTTGCTCGGTGGATTCACCCGCCGTGATCCCAGCTCAACAATCACGTTGAAGGAAGGCGCGCGCGCGCGCGCGCGCGTACGTGCTATTTCTAAATCCATCAGCTGGATTCCCTTCTTAATGAGATTTCGTCGATAGAATTTTCTTCCGCGTTTCGGAGACATTATGACGGCAAAGTAAATATTATATACCACATGCGCGATCTTATCAATATTTTACGTATAGAATGAGTTAGCGCGCGCATACGTATCCACGCATTTACATAAGTAGTTATGTATACGTGTAGTTACATAACTACCCTATCCCCGTGTTTCCCATTAGAACGTTGATGCGCGTTGTGTCCTAGCAATTTCTTGAATTCGTATAATGCTGCAACACGCGCGCATTAATATTCCAAGCACGCGAAAACATCGTTTTAAGCTTTCTCGAAACATTTCCTCGTTTGCCCTGTGTCCGATAAGGTCAATAACATCGAGGCCAACCGTTCGCTTCTCGAAAATCCTCGCGACATTTCCTTTTTAATTCAAATTCCACGGAATCCTTTTTAACAAAGCCGATTCCGACAGCGCGGGAACACTCGCGAATACGGATAATAGTCGCGGGAGTGGCTCTTTTTTCCTTCTTCGAATTCTTTCGAATTTTGTCGTTAACGATATTGTCCTTTGACGCCTCGATAAATCGTTAATACCTATTATTTTCTACTTCGTTTCTAACGATTTCGTTGTACTACGATCGACGACGTTCGTTAAGTACCGGTTATTCGGTTAAGTGCTGCTTACTCTTGACTGTTACAGGTTTCCCTTTATCTCTCGAAACCATGCATTCTCGTTAGAACTATATACATATATTAAACCAATAGGATGGTACGTATTAATCCGACTGGCCGTTGTTCCATATACGAAACAATGGCAAATCTGGATCCGTTGTTCGAGTAGAAAATTAAGATGATACTTTACTGCGAATGGTTAAATCTATAAAATAGAATCATCGCGAAGAACCTCGCGAAAAAATAAATCCAGAAAGTCTCGTCTTTCCGTATAATCCGGCAATTGAACGCATACGCGCATACGCGTATAACTTGATTAACGATAATCGAAGTATAGAAGAACGTTACGTTTTTACGCCCATTCCCTGTATAATATCTTATTTGTTTAGGCGACTAATGGCTATCTAATGGCGTCAACAAACATCAAGATTCGAGTTACCGGCAAGCGTTTACGATCGGAAGAAAAGTGGTAAAAGTACCCATTGGAGCGGCCCTTGCGTCGCTCTTTAACGATTATTACCTAATGAAAGTTTTGTAAAAGAAACTAGAAGCGGTAAGCTCAACGCGTTCGACTTTTTACGAACACGCATAAACGAAGAAAGTAACGCGTTTCTAAACAAAAATGCAATTGTATTTCGAAGGATCGAAGATCGCGCGAATCGAGAAAAAGAAAAAAGGATAAGTTGAAAAAAAAAAAAAGAAAAGTCCTTTTTCAAAAGAAAATCATTATTCATTAAAGTCTTAGCCGGAGCGATAGTATTTTATTATACGGTGAACGTTGATTTAGGGATCTCGACGGGGGGGTGCTCAGAGGTACCTACGGTGGCGTATTGTCTCGACGCTCGCCTCACGCTGGGCTTTGTTAGTCCCTCCATTGTCCGATGTACGCCCACCCCCTTACCAGTCGTCCATCCTCCCTTCCAGCCCGTTCGTCCGCGCCGAAGCGAACGCTAAACGCACCTACGCGAGAACCTTTCGATTTTCGGACCCTCCGAAATCTTCCTTTCTAACGATCAATTGTCCGCGTCGCCTAACGGAGAGAGGGAGTAATCATAATAATATTAATAATAAATTATTACCATTTGGAAATTGTTTGTTTAATTGCACGGAGAAAAAGGGAGAAGCGATGGAGTTTGTCTTGGAACGATCGACGTTTTTGCTCTCTTCTTCCATTTCTATGTTGCGCGTATACGTTGGTGGTGTCACGGACAATGGCGGTTCACGGTGCGTAAACCGTATGGACATACTACCCTATGGACATACCCTATGGACGTACCCTATAAACGTACCCTACGCTTGTATCCTGCGAATGTACCCTACCGGAGGGACGAAGGGAGGAGAATGGACGCGTAACATCGTCGAAATGCAGGTGCAGCTCCAATACCCGTTTCAGTGCAACGGTAAATAGCGTAACATTGGCTCTTCGCGTATGAATGCCGTGTTATCACGCGTGAACTGGACATGCGGGACCCCGTAGGTCGAACGAACAATGGGAGAGAGAGCGAGTGTGCGTCATGGTTGTTGCGTCAGGGTTGCGTCGTCGTCGTCGTCGTCGTCGTCGTTGGTCTCCCATGTTCTCTTCATCGACGACGTTGTCCCTTTATCGTCGTCGCATCCTTGTCGCGATATACACGAGCGACTATATAGCAACGTCGACGGCGGCGGTGCTCGAGCATCGAGAATCGAGAGATCCTTGCCAATAATCATCGCTCTCGAGACCTCGATGACGGATTAAACGATCGACGGATTAGCTCCGATGGAATATTTACTTATATTTTCCTAATGAAATAACAATAGTCTTCGATCGATTCTCCTTTGGCGCATACACGTGCGCGCATGTGACATTATATACGTCGCAGCACACAGATACGAATAGTAAAAGAGAAAAAGAAAGATAGAAATTTGTTTATAGAACGATACACATCGCAGAAGTAGTTTCGTCTACGATGCGAAGAGGAAATTGACTTGGAAAAATGTTATAAAAAGTGTAACGACTCGTCCTGTCTCTAGCAGGTTTCGCTTCCACGGAACAGGAAATTGATTTACCTGCGAGCGCGGATTTATCTTCGGCAAGGAAAATAGATCCTCTCTAGACGGGCGCCCGTAACACGCGCACCTCTTTATCCAGCTTTTCCCATCGAGGTTCGCGCAGCAAACATTTTCGCGTGTGCTTAATGCCTCGTATCGACGGGGCGTGCTTCTCTTCCACCCCTACTTCCACCCTCGACACAAGTCCCTTGTTTCACGCTCCGAGAGAAAGGGAAAGAGAAGAGAAGAGAAGAGAAGAGAGAAGAGCAGGCACTTCCCAAATTAATTGCTCCATTACTCAGCATCAGCCTCTCGCGCGTTGCGGCCGACGTAACGACCGAAATTCACGCGTCTTTTCTCTCTCTCCCTCCCCCCTCCCATCTATCTCTTTCTATCTTTACAAATACTGCAAGTACCTTCTTAATAACCTTATAATAAACGTTGTCGTTGCGAGGAATTATTATCGTCTTTGGTAGACGTTCTCCGACAACGTTCCAGACAAAATCTCTACGGAGATTCCGCAAATGAGAGAGAGAGAGAGAGAGAGAGAGGAAATCTCCCGACCCATCATCGGGTTAACGTTCGGATTAAATTAGCCGAGTAACGAAAAGTTTCTTCGAGATTCTCGGTGATATGGTAATCGCGTTTTCTTCCTTTCGAAATGATCCTTCGAGAAGAGTAATCGGCGAAAGGAGAAACGTTCCCGGAACGTTCGTTCGTGCCGTTTCATTTGCCGTTTAAGCTCGAATTCGTAAGTGTTTCGAATACTGCTGATGATACAAAGCCAGTTTTGCTAGGTTCGTGGAATCGCTCTTGTGCGGATGATCTATCTAGTTTCCGCATAGTTTCACGGATCACCGCATCGCGGGTCCTTCGTCGTCCTTTCGCACTCCGACGCGTGTACGCGTACATCATCGTACGCCGATCGCGCCAAACTTGGATTACACTCATTGTCAGTTAGACAAGTAGCAACGTGATACAGACCGATTGTGCCAATCTGTCTTAGTATCTCCTTTCGCCTTTCTCGTCCATCGACTCTCCTTCTACTTCTCGTCTTCTCTTCTCTTCTCTTCTCTTCTCTTCTCTTGTTTCTCAGTCCTTTTGGTATCTCGGAAAATCTACCTTCGAAAGGTTCTTGTAATTAACGACGAAGGAATGTTACCCGATAATAAGTTAACGCGCGGATATAGGTGCTGCTCAATTTTCCCCGTAAAAACGAAAAGCTAAAGCCGTCGTTTTCTTTTTCGAACAAAATGTGCTGCTATCTTATCGTTCTGCTGAGCTTGCGCAACGATAAAGACAGTAATACATTTATGACCTATTTAAAGGATCGTACTCTTTTGTTCGCAGAGAAATTGTCTATCTTTGATAGTTGAATTTGTACGTTCGTTTCTCGACGGATCTTTTCTAAAGTCGAAGATTACGACGGAATTTAGAATGTACGCGTTTTCTATTTCTAGAAGAAGACCCCAAAGATGTCTTTCCATTTTCTAACAAAAATACGACCCTGCCGCGATCGTTTATACCCCGATTTAATACCAGATTAACGAGGCAATTTGCGTCAAAAGAAGGAGGGTCGTTTAATCGTGCGGAG
Organism: Polistes fuscatus; assembly: GCF_010416935.1. Classification (NCBI taxonomy): domain Eukaryota; kingdom Metazoa; phylum Arthropoda; class Insecta; order Hymenoptera; family Vespidae; genus Polistes; species Polistes fuscatus. The sequence goes on along the minus strand of NW_025112997.1, from coordinate 17,449,182 downwards.
ACGGCTAATTTGTCATCGATATCGATACCCATCTACTCGTAATTTCGTACCACCGACGATAATTCGTTTGGTTCATAGATCGGGTAGAATTAGCCACGGTTTCGATGATCGATTCGCGAATCTCATAGATCATCTTTGCTCGATTTTGTAGTTTGTATCGGTGATCGATTCGACTCTTTAATCGTTGGCGATTAATAACACCGCGCGTTTAAAAATTTCATTTGGTCGTACTTGTGAAATATCGAAATGATTTTAATATCGGATTCGTTGCAAAGATCGGATCCAACTTTTATTCCCCGGGGTATCGATCGTTACTAAAATATTTCATTTTTTATCGGGTATGAAATTTTCTCCAGTTTGGGAAAAAGTCATAGGACGGATAGTAACGGTCACGGTTTTTACGTGGTTCGAATGTCGAAAGCTCGACACCGTTGAATAATTAGTCGAGGAACGGCGATTAGCTTTACGTCTATGTACCATCTTAAGAATATAAATGCGAGAAAGATATATTATTCGCGGCTGTTGGCATTGGGGTCTCTTTCCTTGGTCGGTTATCTTTCTCCCGTTGGCTCGATTCCTAGCTCCTTTCGTAGCACGTTCGCGGATGAGCTGGATGAAGCGACCCGAATTCGTATAGTCGGTTTTACGGCCTGTTTTAGATTACACGCTTGAGTTAAAACGCATAGCGAGCTAGAAGCAAAGCTTTATTTTCGGTCGAGTAATACGTCCTTCTAGCTCGCTTTGTTATCCCACTTAGGTTCGCTTCCAACGACAACAACAACAACGGGCATTTCTTTTCTTCCGCGGTTACGATTTCTTTCTTCTTAAGCGTTTTTCGAGAATCGCGGGCAGACCACCCATTCGGTCTAACAACTTGTAAGTTCAGCATTTCGCGGAAGAGGAAGAAGATTTTGTTCCGAAGTGAAACGAGATACGGAGTCTAGGAGCAGGATTTCTCGCTTTTTGATCTTACTTTCTCTTTTTCCATCTTTTACTTCTCCAAACGGATTACCCCCGTCTTCTTTTCCAAGCACTTTTCATGCTATCGCCAGAATTCAAATGTTCGCCGTACGATAACTAACTTGGTTTCTCTATCCAAAGTCTTTTCGTACATGCACGGAGAAAGAGAACGGAGTTATTTTTCCAGGGAAACATTCATCCGTCGTTTCGAGGCGAGTTTAGGGAAAAGCACGGAAATGCCGAGCTCGGCGGCGACGGCATTCGGTGGTGTCGTCAACGAAATGATAAATGCGACGTTTTTACATACCGAGCTAATCCACCAAAAGTTTTTCCTTTCCGACGCAACTTCTACTACTAGTACACGCTGTTACTCCTCGCGCAACCGCAATCAACCAGAGGGAGGGGACGTTCTACGTATTCCATAAGCTCGTTTACCTTGTTTTTTGCCATTGATCCAATCAGGAAGATTTTTCAAACTCGCTTAATACAGCAATTTTTCGCGTACTCGTTTAAGTAAGTACTTTTTAAAGCGCACATTGATTCGATCGAAAACATTTCTATCCAACTCGTTAGCATCGGCAACGAGCGACTTATCGGAAAGTTGTCGCGTAGTTCTCGCGTAGCTGGATGGATTAATACGAGTTAGAGCAAACAAAGGTAGATAACTTTTTGCACGGTTAGTGGTTCTTCGGCTCGAACCATCGCGTACAACACTTTTCTTTGGCAAAGGAGAAAGAGCCAGAGCTCGAGGTCAGATATCGATTTGCCGCGTTGGCACCCTCCGATCCTCCTAAAGCCTCAGGCTTCATACACAGTGCCGAGAAATTGAAAAGATATCCTTCTCTTTTCGAAAGATGAACTCACCCCGAGAAGGCGAACTTTGTCTTCCTTCCTCTCCGGCATCGAAAATCATCTCGCTTCGTCGCTTAACGAGCTTTCAAACGCACACACGCCGATGACAACTTTGCGAATATAAAGACGCAACCGAGTTCATCGTTTCGGTTTGCATTTCATTCGAAACGAGTTCGCGTTAGCCGGCAATCGTGGTTAGCAATTTAAATGCGATCGCTACGCACAAGAACATACTTTTCTAGTTGAACTCTCTCTTTCTGCTCTTGCCTTTACATTCGTTCTACCGTTTTTTGTCAAAAAACGTACCCGATAACATCGATAATTCATCAAAATACGAGAAAATGATTTTCGAGCTGTTTTCCTTTCCTTCGACGGTCGTTGTTTCGCTAGCGTTGGAATTATACGCGGAATCATCGGCTCGAATTATTGTCGAGCCGTAAATATCCTCGAGATTCGGAGGATGCACGTCGAGAGACGTAAGGGCGGCGGTGCTCGAGGATTTAGAGAAGTGTGGAAGCAACGGCTTGGAAATGCCGAAATAAGGGTAACAGGTGCTATCCACCGCGATCCTTGTGTACGTGTCTCTGCGTACAACTCCTCTCTCCATCTATATATCTATTTATGTCGTATATTATATCTCTTCTCGGCCTTGTCACCTTCCGTTTAAACGACTCTTAGTTCGAGTCGTAAAATATAATATTTGAAAAAATGTATTACGCGTTATAAAACTGAAAGAGGACAATTCCGTGCGAAGAATCTCGTAGGGTCTTTCGAAAGAGAGATGCATCGGCTGGCTCGTCGCGCAACAGAAACCTGATGAAATGGACCGAATTGATATACAATTTGGTGCCGTCGAAATTCGTCGTGGCTGACGTATTGGAAATTCCATTTTCCGCGACGCCGATTTGCTGCTGGGACATTTTACTCTCGGTCAAGGTATTTTTCTTTAGTTAACCAAAATCTCTCCCCGACTCCGTGGGTTATTTATTTGCTCACGGATTCATTTCTGATATCTATATCTGTCGAGAATTGTTTCGCTTTTTCGAGATATGCCGATTAATTTGGATCAATAATAAATAATGAAAATGCCGGAATAAAGGAAGCGGCAGCGGCAGCAGCACGGGGTGCGCGCGAGGAAAGATAAACAATAATTTATCCGCGGTCTCTCGCTCACGACGAAGCGAAACGAAAGCCAAAGTGGAAGCGGAAGGAAAGGAAGAAAAAGAACGGTGACAGAAGAACGAACGGATAAATTGATGTGGGAGAATAAGAAGACGGGAAAAGAAGGAAAAATACGATTGGTCGAGAAAAAGAAAGCCGGTTTGCTGTTTTTGGCTCCTTTCCAATTTTTCATGCTGTGTAAGTGGGAGAGCGCGAAAAAAAGATGGAAAAGAATAGATCGGAAAGTACGAAGAAAGAGTTTTAGCGTTCACGCCCGAGCATCGTATTCTCTTTTCCCGATGACGAAAAAGAGATATTATCGTCGGTTGAAATTTCATTTAACGAGAGGAAATCGTTAATCGAACGGAGAACAATAGGAAATAGATCTCGTTCGACTTTGAATTCGATTAGACGATTTAGTTGAAATCGTCGGTCCGAGTTAGTTCTAGAAGGCGTCTTTTAGCAGAAGCTTCTACAGCTGCGCGCGCTCGCACGGCGCTCGAATGCGTTTATGCAAGCTGCGGTAGGAACGAATCGCAAACTCGTCGGAATTGCAAATGCCACACGCCGGGGGTATATTTTAAAACGCGAGTTCTTCCCGATAATAGGTTCGCCGTGGAATTTCGAACGACACGAGTTCTTCTACACCCGCTTAGGAGGAGGATGTTATTGTCTGTCTAGTTGCCGTAAATATGTTTATTTATTTCTACAGAGATACGAGATATTTTCTCCCGGAAACTGTTTTAAGCTGCTTTTCAAGATTCAAGGATTAAGACGCTTTCGTCTTATTTTCCAAGCATCTCTATTATTTCTTCCTTTAATTCGCGCGAGCTTTCGATTCGTATTTTAACGCGAAAAGAAGTTTCCGCTCGAAGCATTAATGTCGCGAAGTTAGGCTCCCTTTGGTAGAGCGACAGCTACTTACTGCGAAAATAGAAAAATTCGTATGGCGTCCGTCGAAACCTTGTGCCAATTTCGAGGCCAAGCGAATTTCTAAGAATCATGTCATTGACGAACGGACGACGAACGGACGACGAGCGTGGTGATTTTGTTTCGTGGAAGAGGGGAGCGAGTCTATTCGTCGGATGGCCGTCGTCTATTATTCACGACAGAGACGAGCTGGATGTTAAGCGGGACGTAATTGTGAATATTTTTGCCGCATCTGTGCTGTCGCTCAAGAACCATGGCCGACGTCCAATTGTCTTTTCGACCAAGCCAACTTCGTAGATAGTTAAAGCCGTCGAACCTATGGCAAAATTGGAAAGCCTGCCGCCTGCGAATTCCTTTTCGACCCAAGTTGCGTGTTCCGCGAATCATAGATTTATCGCAAAGCCCATAGTTGGGGGCATCATCCCTTTCGTCTACGTGGGAAATAAGGGAGCAGCCGGCTGGCTTTTATTCCTTGCCGATCCTCGCGAGGCTCCTCCGCGCGATCATTTTTCTCTTGAAATTTATAGCGTAGCTCTCGAAGAAGAGAAACTTAGTACGCCGCCGTCGTAGATACGTCCTGGATGTTGAAATATTTCTTCAAAAGAGGAGAACGCTTGGCTTTTCCTCCTTGTTCCGAGTGCAAGTCCAACATGAGAGAAACTCGCCAAAAAGTTTCCGACAACGTTTCGTTACTTGTCGCATAGCTCGGGGCTGAATCGTCAGCGTTAAGTCTGTGTAAAAGTCCGAGTTCGTATCCACTTCTCCGATGCTATAGCTCCTACCTATGGCTAATGGGAGAGAGTAGGATACCGAGATAGGTACGACTAACGGAGACAAACTGTGTGTTTGCCTCTTCATTACCCCCGGGTAAATACCAGCCAGTTTTAATTACGGCCTCTACACTGCAACTATATCTCTTCTTGCTTGTTATTTAGTTACGCGCTAGCCTAAGCTATCTAACTTTCTTACCGACGTGGTTAAATAGGGGTTCTGTTCCTTGGAAACGAAATTTCATCTACGTCCGCTAAACGGGCAGCGCGGTTTTCCCATCTTCCGCCATCTCGAACGACGCTTTTTTCTTTTTATTTGCCGCCTTGCCCTTTTCCTACGATACTTGTACGTACGCGACTCGCCCTTATTTTATTTCACGCAATTTCGTTATTTTCGCGTTACTTTGGATCGTTAGACCGAAAGTTGAAACGGTAAAGGTGCGAGATAAATCTCGAAAGACTCGTTTAAAGAACGATCGACGTTACAGGCCGGATCAGTTCGTCCATAAACATTAGATAACGGAAGTGAGAGGTGAAGTGCAAAGGAGGAAAGACGGGGAATTACGAAGATAAAAGGAAGGAGGGGGAAAGGTAGCGAGAAATATTGGTCGAGGGGTGGAACTAGCTCCTCTTATCACGCGATTCTCGACCTTTGTTCTTGCTTACTTTTCAAAGCGAGAACGAGCGGGACGATGGGGGGTGGTCGATGGGGCGGCCGATGGGGCGGCCGATGGGGCGGCCGATGGGGCGGCCGATGGCAGGAAAAAGAAATGGAAGAACATCGGGGGGATGTTATCTCAAAGCTCGGAAAATCCACTTTAATCCGTAAACCGCGCAATGCGAACGACACGACGTTCTCGGCTTGTTTGCTTGTCGAATCGATGAAGTTTCCGAAAGGACCCGAGCGTCGAAGAATTCGTCGTCTCTCGGTAAATGGATTCGAAAAGATCCCTCGCTTTTCTTCCTCTTTTCTTTCCTTTCGGTTCGCAGCCTTCCTCTTGCGAGATCCAAGAGAGAACTTGGAAAGCTCCTAGCTACGCGTGAAATATTACCAAACAGATATTTGATATCGACAGCGGAACGCCTCTCTCTCTCTCTCTCTGTTCTATTTATCTAGGGTTATACAAAAGAAGCTAGCGCAAAAATCTAATCTCCAATCGTATGATTTTTCCACGCGCATTTATTATTAACTCCTTGACTGTATATGGCCTAGAATACTTTTTTCGGTTGGAGATATTTAGAGAAAATAGGATATTTGCAAATAGCATTGGACTCGTCGCGTCGCCATGCACTTCTTCCGTTGGAATCGCAAGCTGTCGCATTGTATCCTACTTCTCCTAGATTTTGATTTTTCTCGAACCTCCCAGTCGTAGGAATTCACCTACGTAGCGTCGAACTGAATAATGCATGCCTTTTACAGCGAGTATGCGACTTGACACGCGCGCTTCAAAACCTATATCCATTCGCGAATATATTCAAGGGCCAACCAATACCCGTACTTCTGCTTACACCTACTTTTCTTTTGCGTTTAATCGTGCGTCCGACAAATCTATCGTACTTATCGAAGACCGATATAACGCGATTTATTCCTATTGAGTAGTATCCATGGGATAATATTATAGGAAACTAAATATAACTCCTTTGTTGCGTAAGAGTGCGTTGCGTTGTCAAGCGATACCGATTGAGATAATCACCTGATGCGCGCTCGTATCGAAACCTCTCAAATATTCTCGAACCGAAAGTAAAGGAAAAGTCGAGAACTCTTATGATCGGGAAGCTTCGAGAAATGAAGCGAGGAAAGAACAAAAGAATGGTAGAGGGGATAATGTATATATATAGACGACTCAAAGGAACAGCGTATGCCTAAGGTCTAATAGTGTTACGGTAATATAAAATATATTTGTTCGTTCGTTCGGTTCGTCTTCAGGACTGTGTCTATGATAAGTGTGTACTTCATGTATTTGAATAAATATAATTATAAATATATTAATAGCTTTCGTTAAATATGTTACAGGAATCGCCATCGACATGAATTGGCATCATTGACGTCATCGGAAGTAAATAAGACAAAGAGCGTCGTGCGTGGATGCACCTATCTAAACGCGTCGAGAGTTACACACGTTCGCCGAGGGGTGCATGAAAACGTAAGGATACTATTTTTCCTTTTTTCATTTTTCTTCTTCCCTCGTTCGTGCTTTCGCTCGCTTCTCGATTTGAATCGGGCTACCGTAATCTCGCGAGTTTGACGAAATTCGAGGCGATTCGGACGATAATTAACGACGACTCTTGTTGTTTTTCGCGGTAGGCAAAATACGTTCCAACGCAGTTACCAAGCTATGAATAAATTTAGAGTAGATTCTTTCCTTAAGAAGGAGAAAATTACAAGTTGTTTTCCATTTGTATCCATTACGCGACGTAGATTTTTTTTACGCGAAGTAGGTTTTTTGCGATGACAGCGATGCGAAATCGTTGGGAAATCGGGAGGAAAGCGCGGATCGCAACGTAAAAGTTAGAACAAAGTATCGTCGAGTAGGTGGTAGGATAAAATGTTGAAGCTCGCAAAAACCTCGCGAGGTAACGGTATAGTATTAGAGGGTGAGCGAGAGTCGCTCAAAAACATTTACGGTGAATCGGATTAACGTGGGTATTTAATCTCGCCCGCGGCTTCCTCGCCGGTGAAATAAAGAGGGACCGAGCGGAAAAACAAAACGGAAATCCTTTGAATAAGTGTGCGTACGAGCGCGTACATGTGTGCGCCTGCCTATATATATAAATACTTTGCAAGACGCCTTCGTTCTTTGTGGATTCCGAATAGTAGGGGGAGAGAGAGGGGTCAACGAAAAAAGGGACGTGAATTCTCTTCGGTGAAATCTCATCTCTTTAATAGAAGAAAGTTTCGCAGCCGTCGCTTCCCTAGAGCTTACGTACTCGAGTATCTGATTTCTGATTGATCGCACTCCAAATGCTCGACTGTATTTGTCCTAACTCAGAGACGTTTTACTACATCTCCCGATATCCGTAGGAAGCTCTTACGATTTTTAATCATTTTAAGAAGAATTCGACATCGAACGCGCGGACACGGGTAATATATTAAAGTCGCAAGATACCAAGGCTGTACTATATATATTTAGAAATGTAATAATATGCGGGATAAGAATTTTATTCGGGTTCCATTAAAATGACGATATTAATTGTCAATGATTTTTTAATCAATTCTAGAAATGTATTCTACGACGATATAGATTTTGTCGAGTTTTATATCGTTTGCAAACAAGTTAAAATAATTCGTTAAAATTCCTTGAAATAAAGTATTTACTTTCAATTGTTCGTTTTATCATTCGGATGAAAGCTTCGTTGGGAGCCGCGTCAACTATTGCTAACGAGCATGTAAAATTAGTCATAAAAATGTTCGTTCAAACCGTTAGCAGTTGAATGACCTAAGGTGAACGCGTTATATTTTACCTCGTACGAGGTGAATCGCTTAATTTATTACGACTTTTTATACATTATTTTAAAATTCGAAAAAGTCGAACAACGCGTTTAAAATGATATCGTTGAAACAAATAAATGTTTAGTTTTCTATCTAAACAGGTTGCATTGACGCGAGTTTGTTCTCTTATATAAAATAGAGACTTGTAACGGGTTACGTGATTCACCACTCCGTATATCTCGAATAAATCTATGAGAGACGAGGGATGACGTTTCGAGATAGCATGGCGATCTTTGGTTTGCCACCCTCTCGCTATTTCTTTTTCTATCTTTCCTTTTTATTTAGGTTCTACAAACACGTTTTTGACGTGGCAGACGTCATTCGCGAAATGTCTTTGCCAATGTATTTGGCCGACACTCGCATATTTTTCTGGCGTATGTAAAACGCGTCGGCAATGCGAGTAGAAGGCGAAAGGCGATTTTCCTTGTCGTTTCTCATAGCAAAGCTATGAGAATATATTTATGGGATTTTCTATATCGCCGTTATTTATATAAAGGGCATCCGATAGATTTGAAATAATAGTAAACTAATAATTTCGTTCGAATCAATGTGGATCTATTCAAATGAAAACAAATTATAATATATAGTAAGTCGGGTATCTTTTGCGCAGATTTTTTTTCGACCCGGCATCATCCGTCTTTGCAATTCTTTTTATCTTAACTCTGTCAATTTTTTCTAACGAAGCGATTATACTTTATTCGAGAGAGTAGAAGCATCGAAGGCTCGCAACGGAGCTTTGCCTCCGGCACATCTTTTTACGTCGATAGTGCAATTCTTTCACGTCATTTGCTCCAAAAGAAATAGCACGAATGCCTCTCTCTCTCTCTCTCTCTCGGTTCTCTTTGGACTAACGTTCAAACGCGATATCTTCTTAATTACCGAAGCTTTTGTAAGCGAAATGAGGCGAAAGCGCATGTTAGAAAGAGAGCGAGTTAAAGAAAAGAAAAGAAGTATAGTGGAAAGGGACAAGAAGAGGTCCGATTCCAAAGCCAAGGGAGGCTCAAGGAAATGTTAGCTCGTAAGGGGCATTTATATGTAAATGGCTCCTTTGCTGCTATAGAGGTCTCGGGACGAGAAGAACGAAGCTAACGACGCTCGATCGCGACCGACCGACCGACCGACCGACCGAGCAAAAGAAAAACGGACCAGAATAGGGCTAGGGGTAGGGTAGGGGACGCCGGAGGAGGAGGAAAGAAAAGGAAAAGCATTTCGTTCGGACTCTGGCCGTTAATTTATTTCGAGCTTTCGCTTGTCTCTTTTTTCTTTGGCCATTTCTCTCTTCCTTTCTTTCTCTCTGTTTTTCTTTATCCGTCTATCCTCTTGCTCGATTTCTCTCGATTTCTCTCGATTTATTCGGTCTCTCGCACACAACAGCGTCGATTTCCTGTCACCGGTTACGCTCTCCTCATCCATCCAAAGTGCCGCAGAAAAGTCCGCAAGTTCTTTCCGCGATCGACTTTCAAATTGCTTTCCCTTTTCGTCGGTCTTAATTACGCTTCAGCCGCAAACAGTCGCTCGCTTTCCCGTTTACGGGCAACGTTCGCGCGCTAAACTTTGCCGGCTTATAAAGAACACGGTAGTAATTCAAGTTTTTGAGGATTCTGGGATTCGTCGCGAAGTCGAAAGTAAATGAGAAGCGCGGATAGACTTTCTATCTTTTTTTTTTCTTCTAATTTCTAAATTCGTAGTTCTCAATGGCCTTTTCGTTGTCGCAGTCGAATGTCACGAATATGTTTGCTCGTCGTGTAAATGCATGTATTAAGACAGGATATATTCACGCGAGCGTTTATGCATATGCGATTGCTCTGGCATTGTCTCTTCGTTTAACGCGAATCAACGGAGAACTTAGCGTAGCCGGCTTAACGCGATTTAGATTGCATTAGCGTTTCGAATACAAGGTGTTATATTGATAATGAACGGAAAACAATATATCGTTATGCTTAAGTTGCGACATAGACTTTCGATTAGTCATTCGAACGAACGAACGAACGAACGAACGAACGAACGAACGAACGAACATTACGAATCTTTTTTCATCGTAGACGATTCTTTGCGCTCTTCCTACGTAATTTTCTATTCGCTTTTCGCTCGACGATTCTCCCTTCCGGCACATCGGAAAATGGAACTCTAAGCCTATAAGCCGCTACCTGTAAGCTTAAAGTACGATGTGTACGCTTCGGGAACACCTGACTGACGTGAATCAACAATTATATTCCCCGTGATGCACGGATATGTGCATTTAATTCGAGCACCCTTGGGTTATCGTCTACGTATCGTTGATGCATGTACGACGAATATCTTATTTCGGACAATTTTAATATGGCTTTTTTACTATTAAAATTGAATTGGCTATTTGAACTTTGGTTTTTGCGTTTTGCTATTTCTCTCGTAGCTTTGCGAATTCGCTGGTAGAAAGATAGACACGTTGCACGGCATGCGATGTTCAAGACAGAAAGGGCAAGAGAACGAGTACCGTCTATTCGAGAGGGAGAGAGAGAAACGCGACACGCACAACGCTTGGTTCCATGTAGCCAATCATTGGAGGATCCTCCCATTCCCTGTTTAATCGTCTCAGCAAGTTAGGCTTCTGCGAGCCGATAATGAATACGTCCCGTAGCGCAGTTAGGTACACATCTGCAACCGAGCATCGCAACGTTATCGCTAACGCGAAGAGGACTGCGAAAAAGCTTTGCTCGAAATATATCCCTTTACGTTTCGGTCTGTCGTCTAATATTCTTCGTATTCCCCTTCTCTCGTTAGCAAATTGCTCTTTTAGAAAATTACGCTGGGTTTTCGACGTTGTTATTATAAACAAAATTTAGTCGATAGTTGGATGCGTGTCGTTTCACGCCTCGGTGATATTTCTCTGCAATTCAGCGGCCATTCGAAATTGATTTTGGTCCACTTTCGAAGATCGGCTCTCGAAATATTATACGCGCGCGTATAACATTCCGCTGCTGATGACGTCATATTGTCCGATATTCCGGACGTTTTACCGATTTATAAACGGGTCGGCTCACCTCGGCGCGCTATTTCAACGCGCGGATACGTGCCTGTATATACCCGCATAGCGATAACGTCGATCCGTTCGTGTCACGCGCCAAGCCGGCTAATAATATTTCCAATGCACGCCCTAATGAAATTATATCTTACCCATCGACTCGATAACTTTATTTTTCGTTTCTCTTTCGCCCCGTTAAAGGGTGTTTCGTTCGCGTTTTACAAAATTAATAACGGCTACGTACAGAATTACGGATATGCCACTGCAATTACTACTGATAAGTTTGTTTTTTATATTTATATCATTGAAAATTGACTCTTTTAGAAAGAGAATGCGATCCCTGATAACGATGCGCAAATGACCAAAATATTCGACGAATGTTGCGTTAAGTAATTTCGTTCGAGTCGAGTAACTTTACCTTGATATTATCTTCGTCGCTAGGATCCTTAACGTTTCCACGACGGACAATCTGGGTAGACATTTTGCTAGGCGAGCACGAAACACGCATATATGCTCCCAGGGGCACGTCAGCTCGATTGGACAAGAATGTCAGGTGGCCACGTCATGGACCACCAACTGTCAGTCAATTTCGTCTATGTAATACTAGCCTCTCCTTTTCTCATTCTGATTATGCCCTCCTAACCGCTGGATTTTACTGACAGATTACGATTTATTATCTGGATTATTAATTGCGTCGCCTTACCGTACCGAAAACGGTTTTACCCGTTTTTTATCCACGAATTTGTTCGCGCGAATGTTCGTCCAATCAAAATATCGCAAATAATACTACGTAGAAGAACGTGTGCGCGAATTCTGTTATTTGCGGTTATTCCATGGTCGTGCCAATTATAAGGGCGGCCAGTGTAAAAGTCAATTTACATTTATTCGTTTCATTTCTTTGTATATCTCTCTTATAGTCGCGTGCCGGCCGGCCGGCCGGCCGGCGTGCCTCGCGTTTCTCTCTATAACTATACACATACGTCTATTTACATCCTCTGTTTCACTTCGACGCGAGCTGCCAATGTTACAGGGCAACAGCCTATTCGGCATTTAAATGTTCTATTCGATATACCAATTTGACCTTTTTTTATCTTCGGAAAGGGCTCACGCGCGCGAACCATTTTCTACGTTAATAATAATCAAACTTGCTTTGCCTTTTTGCTTTGCCTTTTTCCATCTCATTTTTCGGTGGTGGGTTATTTTATTTGAAACGTGCCTCACCTTCGTGCCGCGCCATTCTCGTATTTTCTTTATTTTTGGGGGAGTAAAACGTGATATCGCTTCTTTCCCAAGCAGGGAAATATAACCGCGATAGATATCGAAAAGTTGAAATATTTCATTGTTTTTTTCTTTAACGGATACAAAATTTCATTAAGAATCGTTCGTTATTCGTAAGACGGAGAAATCATTTCCACTACATATTTGAGTGGCGTACCTTTTATTCGTCTATTTATGGATAGATAATCGGTCGAATGAACGGTCGAAGCGGTAGCTAGTAAATTTAACGGGCAGGAGGGAAACGGATTGATTAATGGTACGGACTACCGTGTGGCTTACGGCGAACGAAAAGTTGCCCATTTGCGTTCTAAGAGATAGAGAAGTGCTTTTTTAAATTTCAAAAACGTACCCGAAGCGATGCTATCGGATGACTTTGATCGTTCTTTCAGACCTCTGCTATGGGAAATTCGTAAAAGAAAGGAAGAAGATGTAAAAAGAGCCAAGCTACGGAGAAATCGCTCTTACGCCGGCGAACTCTTACGATTTCTTTTCGGTTTTTCTTCTTCTGTTTCTTCTCCCGCGTGTACTTAACATGATCGAATACGTAAGCAGATTGATGCTAGCATGTTCTTTTCCTACTGCTTTTTTCTTTTTATACCCCTTTCGAACCGGATGGAAATTCTAGATAGAATTCAAGTTTATTCGCGCGAATATTTTACTTCCCTCGGCATATCCTAATATTTTTGTAACTCTCTTTAATTCTCTCTCTCTCTTTCTCAATGTTTTCTTTTTTTGAGAGAGAGAGAGATCTCATAAATCTCCACTTTACGATTAAATCTATATTAAGAAAAATCTCGGGAGAAAAAAATACAATGATTATTTTTGTAAGTAGTATTCGGCTGGATCTTGTTCGTATAAAATATGTTTCTTTGTATTACAAGTAGATATCTTCGATTATTTGAAACTGACAATCGTGCTAGGAATACTTTTGCGACTCGTCGCAACTACCCGTGTAGTTAAACCATATACGAAATTTGTAAATTTTGTTGTTGTTTCCTCTTGGTTTTATTCTTTGTAAAATATTGGATAACGCTTTTAATCGAGTAACCCGATGCTTATCCGCGTAGATAGTAGAGAGAACACTTTTGGAGTTTAACTCTGCGGATCGATCGACCGATTGATGCTTCTCGATCAATAGGTTCACGATACGTGGTTTGCGTTATTCTACGTTGAATTCGCGAGGTGTATTTGGGCCGCACGTGGTTTCAATCGGACACATGCAAGCAGGCAAGCAGGCAGGCAGGCAAGCATGCAGGCAGGCAGGCAGGCAGGCAGGCGTCATTTTCATCGGTGTGCTCGGTCATGGTATAGCGTCATCCTCGAGAGATTCGCTCTGCTCTGCGAACCGTGAATAGGAACGCGTAGGAGCGTGTGTTTTGCCGGTGTAAACACTATCCGAACGGAGCCAGGATATCTCGTAGCCGCGAGCGTTAACGTTTCCCCCGTTATCTCTGTGGAATCGAATGGAACCTCCGACTGTGCACTCCTCGATTTCGGGAATTCATGAGCGAGAGAGCGAAAGGAGAAGAGAAAGAAAACGGTGGGAAGGAAGAAAGACGGGGAAGGTCGTATTCGCTTCCTTACTCGTTCGCGCACACACACACACACACAGAGGCAAATGCAAGCTCGAGGACGAATTCGTCGGGCTCGCCGATGACTGTTCAAATAGACAAACCGTCGTCGGATTTGATTGAAAGCTCGACTTAACGATCCAAGGAGTTCTCCTCGTTACGGTCGCGATGTAACCGAATGTCTGCTTTGCCTAAGTTAACATCCGAGAAATTAGGTCGGATCGCGAATCATATCGATCGGCCACTACGGAATTTTCTTCTAAAAGACAAAATTGGAGAGTTGTTAACTGAGAAAAATGAGAGCGAGTGGAATGGTCAATGGTTAAGCCGTTGCCAAGGGGCCGTTGGAAGGGACTCGAAAGGGAGGAAATTCTGGTGCTTCGGAGCGTGGACAGCATTTACATCATTTAATTTATGACCCTCTCTCTCTCCGTGTCGCGCGCGATCAGTAAGGTTTGCGTGCTCGTTCGCATACACGCGATATAGTTGCCTCGGTGGATATAGGAGCACACCACCACCTAACGCGTACACACTAAAGCGTTCCCGAATAAATTTGCATATGCATGTAACTGTACAAGCCAGGGAATGGAAAGGAATAAGAAGGATGGAGCTCTGCGTAAAAAGTTACGAGAGAAGAACAACGAACGACTCTGCAATTTGAAGATTAACGAAACGTCGAGATATTTCGAGGGAGAAATAACTGCGTCGGACTTGGCTTGTTTTCCCCAGCATCGTTACAACGTTGTCTTGACCGCACGTCGGTCCTTGCTATGACATGGCGCTGACGACTTGGAAGGAACTCCGCAGGATTAACCTGCGAGGAAACTCGAAGGAAACGAACTGTCTTAACCATAACCTGTTACGTATTAACGGGATATTTGGCGTCAGGATTACCGGAACTCAAAGTTTGATTGGCTGAGCTGGAGGTATCAAATTTTGTCGTTGTACGCGAAACTTTGGCTAATTTACGAGAGCGCGTAAAGTACACGTTTCGTTTCTCTAACGGTAAGTGACAGCGTTTATACGACCTACGTATCTTTTCTCGAACTCCCTTTTCTTATTTCATCATTTCTTCTTCTCCTATTTGTTTCGCACATTAATGGCAGCAATTCTTCCGTACCGTCGAAGAAACAAACCCTCTTCTCGTCCGGTTTGCATCTATGTGGCGAAATTGCGCGGGTGGGGCAGAGCCTCGTCGCATGTCCGAACGAAGACGTAACTATTTTAATTACGGAGTTACCTAAAATACAGCTCTCTTTAAGCGCGTGCTAAATGAAGGGGTATCCGCGCCATGAGAGCCCAGCTTCGACGACCGGTATGACCAAAAGAGACCACTTTGGCGTGGCTTCAAATTAAAACATGCAATTACGTCGGAGGAATTTACTTCCAATTAGTTTACAATTACTTTTTAACGTGCCTCCACGATCCTTGCCTGTTACGCTTACAATTTTCAAAATTTAACTTCATCCTCGAACAAAATTCCAAGCGAATTGGACATTGCGATTATAATGATTTTCCACTAATTATTCAAAATTGTTAAAGTAATATTGCAACTGCTATAAGATACAGCTAGCAAAATAATATTACACGAAGGTTTTCAAAATAAGCAATCGCGCAGACTTACCATTAGTATATTATTCGAAATGGTATACGTTGTAGCAGGAATAATTGGTCGAGTTTGTTGCAGAATGTCGAAAGGCAAGAGAAGCTTACGTTGGTGATGGCTCGCGTAGCGAAGCCGCAACTACCGCCGTCCAAGCCGCCCTTGACCTCTTCATGGCGACTTTGGTGAGTATCGTGTAACTTATTTCACTATTTCGGCGGAGGATGGTAAAGGGTTGTTGGGTTGGTAAGAGAGCGGAGGGTGGCGCTATCGACGCGAACATTCATTTGGTCGGGTGTCAGGGCTGCGTTAGGGTTGCGTTAGGGTAGCGTCGCGCTCGTATCGCACCGGACGACTTATCCCCTGCTTTTGTAGCATTGCTTCGATATATATCATTGGCTCGTTTATCGTTGGTCGATAACGCACGCCGACACGCACCTGCGCCAACATTCGTACCGAGGTCGCCTCGCTCTCCTCCTTGCCGCGACGCGCGAAATATTATCTAATTCCTTATTTTGATATAACAAAACGGTCGCAATATTCGCGCGACGTCGGAGTCGTCGTTGCCGCGAGAATTTGTTCTTCTTGTACATACGTTCTTGTACGTACGTTCTTGTACGCCGCGCTGCCGTTCGTTTTCATTAAGAAACCGGACCGTTGCTACCAACTAACTAGTCGTGCTTAGTATTCAGTCCCGCGTCCGTTGCTCGTTAAGTATCAAGGTTTAGCCTTCTCTTCTTGTACCTGGGTCAACCATCCCTGCGTCCTTTTACGCCTACAATATCGCTGATATTTTAACAAAGTACCCACCCAATTAATTTATAACATCGACACTGTGTCTTTCCAACGTTTTTTCGGCCCGAGTTGTCCCCTTCGCAAAGGAAAAATACTCCCAGGATAAGGGGAAGCAAGGCGTAGGGAGTTAAAAATGAGGGAGAGAAAGCTTTGTGCTCGAGCCCGCAACAATGCCGATGGTGCAAGAGCCGCTCTCTCGAGTGATAGTCAAGCTGACTCTTTACAATGGGGTGCACTTTATCAGCCTTTTATCATTTCGCTTTCAAAATAACGACATTCGTCGTGCCCATCGAGTGTCCAAATATTTGATCTCTGCTGGTAAAATTGTTCGCTTTGTCGTTTCGTACGTAAATTATTTGTACAAAATAATACATCTCGCTTTCTCTTCCGTCTATGCGAGATAAATCTATTTCTGTCCGACAATAGAGAAGCAACGAGAAGAACTCGCTGCTTACGTATCTATGTATTTTGCTGCTTTTTCTTTTTTCCTTTGCTCGTCTTTTCTTTGCAACTTGCACTTACTTAGTTTCATCGGTATATCCGTACCGATCCTAAAAAGCGCTCTCTAGTTCTCACGACCGTAAATCCTTTAAGTGTCTCCCTGCTTTTACTAGCCAGCCGTGTTGGACCATAGGAGATACACTCCGTAAATCGAGAGTCGGTATATTTACACGATGGTTGTAGCATTTTTCTTTGCTCGCGTCCCCCTCTCCTCGTCGTATCTTCAATATTCTTTAGCTGGGATAGTAGACCTCTCAGAAGATTAGACGATACTCATCTTTGCGATAAGGTTTTAAAAGAGCGGCCGCTAGAAAAATCTCTTCTTACGATCTAGAAAATAATCTTACCCCGAGATATTCGTCGACCGAGAAAGCCGTGTTTTTCTTCATTTGAAATGATTGCTTTTAATTAAGTAGCAGATTGCTTTCTTAATTTATTAAACGTAGCGGATAAGACGGTTCGATGGATTTCGTCTTTGGAGGATATCGAATTTTGTTAAACGTTCGCGCCTCGGCGAACGGCAAAGCGCGACGTTTTTTCAAAGCTAAAGCTCGTAAGAAGGACAACTTTAGACGTATTTACGTTTTAGTAAGTGGTAACACGGTCGTCTGGTATCATCGACGCACAGGGATTTGCTTGGTAGAAGTTAGTTCGTAGGAGACACGACGTTAGTGGTAGTGACAGCGTCAGCCGTGGTGCCGCCACTACTACCAGCTCAGCCCTCCGGCTTCTTCCTATCCCCGAGCTAGCAGCAAACGCTACCGTCGGTGGCCACTCTGGGTGCCGTGATTGTAATATAGGTCAACGTTTACACAGCTGCTTTAAGCTGGATTTACTGAAGAGCTTTCGCTGTGCCATGCCAACCGGAGCAAACTAGGACGGTAAATATATTTTTTTATTGCAGATTCGTGCTGAGTCCTCTGTATATGTGCTTCTACGTATCCTACAATTCTCGCTCTCTCTCCTCTCTCTCTTTCTTTCTCTTTTTTTGTCTTTTCCTTTCGCTTTCTCTCTCCAGCTTTCATAATTCTCATCATTTACCCTTCGTTTTTTCCTCTCGCTCGACATAAAGATACGTGGCGGATAAATTTGCGCGAGACTCGTTCCACGTTCGGGGTCATATTTTTCTTGTAATACCGAGGAGTTAACCGTTTCGACTTATTGCTTCGCGTTTTTGCTAATTTGTCGAATCATTGGCTCTTTGCTAGTTTTTACGCAAGTGAACGAGATCGTATGTTCGGCTAATTAAATTCGCAAATTAACGCGATTATTTGCTTTATATTGTTTTTCGGGAGAAAATTATTCATACGAAAGATACGTATAAATTCGACGATATTTGCAGATCGGCGTAGCGGGGGGCGGAAAGAGAGATGATAACGAGAGATAGAAATCGAATATATGTACTAACATATATGTGGCGCGCGCGTGTAATTTTATTTAGAAAGCCATATCTAAACGAGTCGTTCGTTCTACGGAAAACTAATCGAATGATTTTCTCTTCCAAATGAGAATTTTAACGATTTACTTACATCCGTCTATATAAACAGCTACGTATTTATATACGGCATAATATATCATCGTAAAAGTTTCGAAGGATAGGAAAAGGAAAGTTGCGTTTCTAAAAAATGATCTGGCATCGTACGGGATCATACGGCAGCATGAAAATTTCATCCTCTTTCCTAACCGTAGATACGACCAAGTTCCGAGAAGGATGAAAGAATAGAGGGAGAACATCTCTACTAGCTTTTCTACTCACAATCAGTCTTCGTGCTTTCTACGGCTTTCCTTTGGCTCGACTAGAAGAAGTGGTACGAGGAGAGGGAGATTTTCTCCTTTTGGAACGCATTGCGCGAGATTCTAACTAGCAAAGTTTCCCAGGAGATATACAAGAATAGGAACGAAAGTAAAGGGTGGGAAAAGACTGAGCAGTTGACAACTTTTTAATCTCCTCGGGAGCCCGTTGGAGCAGCTCGTTGGAGCAGCTCGTTGGAGAAGCTCGTTGTTTCAACAAGGTGAAACTCGTGGTAGTAAATTCGTAGAGTGAATTTCGCTTCAAATCCTAGGGTTCGATTCGTTTTTAATTATACTCGATATTGTCTTTGTCTACACTGTATATAATATTCGCTATCGAAAATATGCAAGACTTAACTAAATATTATTTTCCGTTAGCCGGTGAACGATCAATGATGTAAGAAAAACGATTCTACACATATGTAACTATATACTACGTAGGTATATGGCAATCAGGATTATACGCGTATCCGTTGGTAAATATATAATTCTCCATCGCCCTGGTTTTGCAGTCTCGTCAGGCAACGAACAAAAGTTTGGAACGATTCTCTTTTAGCTTGGTCGTGTTGCGCTTACGTGGACTGCCAGCAGCACTACTACTACTACTACCACTACCACTACTACTACAAGCAGGGTTTCCACCTGTAGGGAATAAGTCGGAAAAATGAAAGGTAGAAATGCGCGAAACGTCGTCGAGAAACATCATCATATTCTCGTTAGCGCAAGCTACCGTGAGATTTGCAAAGAGAAGCGACCGGAATTGGATGCAAAAGCAGGTAACGGAGGGATACAGCGGCGGGAAGAGCAGCGGCGGGAAGAGCAGCGGCGGGAAGAGCAGCGACGACTAAGAGAGTGGAATGGGATTGGCCCGTAGAGGTGTGCGCGGCGAGAAACGTCGTTTCGCCGACTTTCATATTTCCTCTTTTGCTCGGGCAACCAAAGACGCTTGCGAGCAGCTTCTGAGCGGGCGCGCAGACGACGCATGACTTTCAACATTTTTTCGATAATGATCCGAAATGACTTTCGGGGTGCGTTACTCCGTCTATACTCGGTGTACGCATCGATTTGGGTTCGCGTATATATCCGGTATATCGTCGGTAGTGATAATGTTGCGATAAAGCCAACGATTACGAGGGCGCATAAACGATAAACGCGAACACGACGGGGAGATACGTGTGCGTTCGGCTGTTCGTATTCCCTCGCGCGTGCTCGCCACGAAGCCCCGGTCAGACACGATTTACATACCAATTAAAGCGTTCCCTGCCTACCCGAGGCTGAACGCCCTAATAAAATCTACGGAGCACCGGAGCACCCACGGAGTGGGCACATAATAAGTCATTTGCATAAGCCACTCCAAATCGGGCTTAATATTCGCCGGAATCTCATCCTACGAACAAACTTTTTTCTTATCCGCCTTACCGTTTACTTTTATTTTCTCCTACGTACGACAAAAATGACCATAGAAACGGCGCTTATGCACCGAGAAAATACCTAATAAAGTATGGGTACGGTCGGGGATCGCATTCGCGATTCGTCGCGACACCATTTTATGCGCTTTTTTTTCTACAAAGAAAGGATAGGTGGATGGAAATAATCAGGATCGCGTTTTGCTTTGATTTCCGTTCGACTATGCAAACGAGGAAAAATCTTTCTTTGTACATTTTCTCCTTGATTTCGCAGCTGCGGCTATCCGCATGGACGTTATGCAAATGAAACCGAGTATTCCTGTTCGTAGGTTTTCCGAGGGACGATTTACGGGTGGTAATAGCATGCGAAAGGATCCCGAGGCTCGTTCATGTATCATTCATGCGACGGCATCGGTAGGTTATCTGCTTCGACAAAACGCAAAGTAGCACATTTAAGCATTTATTTGCTATTATTTCCTATCTCTCATGGATCTCAAAGGTGGACGTCAACCCTGACGCAACCTTGACGCGTCCCTGGCCGGGGCTCTTTCCTAAATTCTTTTCTCGATTATTCTTTAATCGTCGCACGTCTCAAGTAGAACAACGATTGTTGTTAGAGAAGGACGATAAAAAAGTCGCAGGTCTGGAATAGGTTCGGGACACTTCCCAAGTTACTTTTAGAATCGTTCTAACCTCTTTAATTTACGGTGGTACACCGCCTCGAGGGGAATTAAATATGTTCCAAAGACCGAAATCCGTTTCTAAGGAGGGCGTTGGGTACACACGGCGGTAACTTTCCGATAAGCCGATGGCTGCTTTAACTTTTCTTTGACCAAAAGATTGAATTTCGTTTTCCCTCTCTCTCTCTCTCCGTCACGATCTATCTCATCCTTTTCTCGCTCTTTTTCCTTTTCTTTTTCCGAATCTAACGAAGTCCCTCGAAAGTTTTACCGACAAAATATATGGCTATTGTTATATCGGCATTCAGGACGAAATTTTTTGGGAAAATCATGCTTCATGGCGAACTCGTGTCATTCGTGGAAAAACGGTTACGAGGAAAGAAACGAGGTTAAAGAGAAAAATGCTTTTATACTTGCTCTCGTCTCTTATACTTTTTCTTTCTCAAATGTATTTTTAAAAGGCATTAATCGACTTTTTTAACCGACAACAAATTGATCGCGAAGAAATAAAGAAAAGATTATTTGCGATAAGAGATCGGAAGAGTCCCGGTTTACCTTAATTATGGTACGTTTGTTCCCGCAAATGTAATCGTTGCACAGTAGTCGTGAAACCGGTAAATTTGGAAGAGTACAAAACTTATGTCCTTCGATTGTACTTTTCTATTGGAAAGAGGAGGGTTTTTGAGCTTTCAGAATTTCATTGGCCGTTCCTTTGTGCGAGCCACCAACAATGGCCGTCTGTGCAATTCGACAAGGATTTTCTACCTTTATGTATCTATATTGAAACTTGTTGGGCCGGTATGATAGTAGGAGTATAATGCATAGAAGTGTAATGTGCTCACCACGGATACCAACGTAACGTCGACGTAGTAGGCATCTACGTAGTAAGCGCGTTTTATTGCGTATGAGTACGCTTGCACACATTTAACCTTTTTCAATTTTCTTTTATTCGCTGGTAATGCGTGCTATTCTATTACCCTTCTGGCTGTATGCGCACGGACCTAACGCGCTGTGCAAAATTTAATACGCTTCATACTTACGCTAAACATTAGAAATCTGTTCGAAAATGTGACAGAAGAATCGTCTTTTTGAATGCGTACTTTTGTTCTTTATTTTATCTTGCGAATTTATCGTCGAGCATTCGCGGAGAATATTTTTTGAAAACAACTTGTTTGCCGTGCAGCCAGAAAAGTTCTCTTATTATTTCGATGCTTTTCAATTGCAAATAAAAACGAATTATTTTACTAATTGCAATAATTGAAAATAAAATTCAAATAAAATCATATAGAATAATTAATAGATTTTTCATTTCATTATTGTACTTATTATTGAACTGGAAAGAATGCCGAGCACTTTTTGCTTATCGCAGATATATTGGTGTACCTTTGAAAAGCCTGCGAACCGTAACGGGACTGTTAAATATGGTATCGGAGTTGCACTTTGGGAAGCCACTGTTTCGTTGACAACGTCAGAGAAACGGCGATCGTAAATATTGGCAGGGACGTTATTGAGTCAGGTTCACTTTCAAGCGATCGTTAGTCAGGGGTGCGATAATTAATAATTAAACGAACTTGCCTAAGTGAAGTTCAATTATGATTGTATGAAAAGGCTCTTTAGAAGAGATCGAAATTCTAGTAGGTATGCGAGTGCCATCGCAACTTTTCAAAACTGAGAAAACAATTTTCTTATATGGCACCATCTTGCGTATTCGCGTCTATGAGAGAATTGATTGGAAATGATGAATATCGTATACTCGAAATGTCGCGTCGAGGCTGAGCGTTGTTTAGTCGCAGCGGCTCGATTCGACAAATGGCTCGATAGGGATCGAGATGGTGAAGACGCTTTTGCGAACGCCTCGACGTCTATCGCGTCGATAATACCTACCCGAGTACCATTCTGATGAGTGCTTTCGAGGTGGCCAACGCATTAGAGAAAATCGAAACAGCAAACGCATCGACGAACGACTACAACTTACATATGCGAAAACGATCTTTCGAATGCTGTTATCGCGAACAACAATAGGGAAAAGAACTTTTTGAATTTACGCATTCGGATGGATGCGAAATGCATCCAGACGGGATTAACGGTAGAAACAAAGAAACTCCATTCGAGTTTCTACATCAGTTTACGGATTAACGTTGCACTTGTAACGTTCCAGCTCGAAATGATCCATCGACGACCTTATCGATAACGTTGAAATGCCGTCTAAACGTCAAGATAGCGTCCGACTAATAGAGTAGAATCGAAGTAAATGACTTGCGAGGTAGTGGAAAAAATGAGATTTTCGAGGCCAAGTAAAATCGCTCGGTCGTTAGTCACAGAACTGGACCGCCTTGAAGATACGCTTCAAAGTAGAACGGATTAATCCACTCTGACGTCCGGACAATAAAAGTGCAATTAAATTGCAGATAATATATTATATTCCGAGCGACAAGAAAGGTGAGAGCAAAGAGAGTTAGAGGTGTCGGAGAAGGAAAGTAGAGCTCGTTCCCCGGCACAAAGACAAGACGAGGAGAGAAAAATTAACCCACTTACGGAAGATAATGCCAGGGTAGATCTATTATGCCGAGCTATTCGGTTAGTTCGAAATCGACTATGCTTTCATACGTTTATCGTGCTCCCCGTTTTCGTCGTCGTCGTCGTCGTCGTCTTCTAATAAAGGACACCGCCTATTCTTTCTTTACTCTTTCTTCTCTTCCACTCCTTACGTTCCTGTTTCCGCGTAACAGTCCAGACGACTACTCCCTTTGTATCCTGCAAGAGATACAATTCGGATAGTACTTAACGAGTTATCGGATAGTATTACCCGATGGCACAACGTTCTACTTACGGAGTCTTATAATAGAAATGTTTCTACGATCCCTCATGGATGAAAACGGAGAACGAGAGAGAATAAAAAAAGACGCGCGTTCTTCGTGGTCCATTGTGTTGCTTCATCGATTATGGTCTCTGGTCTGTCGTAATTAGCCAAAGTACTCTCGCGATTTTCTCGTTGAACGTGTTATTTTTCATTCGTTTTTCTTCTAATATAACATCTATCTTTTTTCTTTCCTCCAGAACTAACCTTTCCTATCGCGAAATGCAGTATCGTCGTTTCGCATTAATTCGCAGATGGCAAAATGGAGAGAGATAGGGTGGCGAGGGTAGATGCATCGTATGTATACCGATAACGATTATTAGTGGCTTCGCGTTGCCGATCGATGGACGCACGCTAACGAGAATAACTGTACGATTACGAAGAATGGTTTAATTGGTAGGATGAAAAAAGAAATTTGCGAATAATCTTTAGTCCCGTCGGTGATCATTATACGCTTATTGCTTCATTGTTGGAACAATGTTGATTTTGCGCAAGACAGAGTTTCTCGAGTGGAACGAAAAGAGAAAGAGGAGTTACAAATCGGTTTTTCAAATTCACGGCATCGTGTAATACGTTTTTAAGGTAGGGTGCGATGCGACAGCTTTTATTATAGAACCGGTCGAGGCAAATGCATTCACTCCTGCAGCGTAAATCAAACGCTACAGGCCATTAGGGCAGCCATAACTCGCCGATATCTCGAGGACCGCCAGCTTATTATATCTCGCATATATAATTCGAGCGAGTGTGCGCATCCGCTTCTTTCTCCTCCTCCGCGTAGTCTTTTGTCGCGTATCGAATGCAACGACGTTGCCACTCATCTTTCCTGTAGCATAATCGATAGGGGTCGTTAACGTCTCTAACGAAAACTAATGCAATTCTTTCTCTTTTTCCAATTAAAAGCTCTCATATTTTGACGAATCCGCATTTATCGAATAACTTTTAGAAAATAATGCGTTAGAAATAATAATATTTACCGATCAAATTTGCGCGTCAGGTAGCGCATCAATTAAAATGCCAGCTAGCGGAAGATACGATACTAAATGAACTACCAAATGTTTGTAAAGTTCGTATTTCACCGAGGCGTATCGATTTATCATAGGAACTTTAATATCCACGGAGTGGCTCGCAAGATGATAATGAACTTCCACGTTTTATTTCCTCGACCGAGTAAAGTTATGGTAATAAAGATTATAGTCCGTTTCATAAAGCGTCCGTCTCCTCGAGAAGAAATGCTATCTAGTTTTTTACTTTATTAAACAAGGAAAAGAAAAAAGTCATACTTGTCGTTTTTGTGAATTCTAACAGATTTTCGTAACACATCTGTAATAATGTCCGTTGTAACGATCATTTTCTTTAGTTTATTCATAACAAGCACGGACTACGATATAATAAGCTGCTAAATTAAAATAGTTATTTTAATCAAAACACGTTGATTTTCTGATATTATATCCGTATACAGGGTGGCGAGTCGAGAGGCACGCCAGTATACACTTTACGCTAATAACTCAAGTGTTGTTAAAACTTTCTTCTGCTCTTTCTTATTAGTTCAAATTATTTGCGTTTGTATTAACAAGGAAATTATGAAACCACTTGACGGAAAAATCTTCAAATACATAGTATAGAACTGTAGAGATCCACGAAGCTTATTTGCACGCACTCATCCATCCATCCATCCATCCATTCATCCCATACATCTATACGTAGCAAATATAAAAGGGAAAAATACAAAATTCGATAAAGTTTTGATTAGTCGAATAACAAAAATCGACATTTTCCTAAAGGTGTTAGCGTAGGTACAGGTTGGCGACGACAAACGTGTACGGTAATTAGATTTTGTTAGACACATACCTATTGTACATATAAACGCGTCATTTACATTGGTCTCAAATATATTTCTTCTGTCCAATTTAACAATAAAATGAGAATATCGTATCAGGGTTGTTCTATCGGTAATTACTTCCTTGTAACGTAATAGGTAAATGTCGGTATTGTTTTAATAACAATAGCGTATTATGTTACATACTATGTATTTACATTGGTGATGAATTACGCGTATCGGCCTAAAATGGGCTTGTTAGCTAACAATCCGATCGAATATCATTGGAACCGAAATATCGGCGCACATGGTAACGCAATATCGGCCACGTAATTAGAACGAATAATAGAAAACTGGAAAAATTTGGTAACGGCCATTGAAACGATTCGACTCCTCGATAATGATCGTTCATTGAAACTGCGTTCCGTGGAAAACGAAGCTCGTCCGATATCATCGAGGTGTCATCGCTCGTCCGGAACCGCGGCTCGAAACGCGACCGATCAAAGAGAACCTCGAGCCGTTGCATTTTATGCAAAATTTCGTCCAAAATTCCATAGGATGCGTTCACCACGGAAACGATTTATGCATCGCTCCTGCTCGCCGGGAGAGTATGCACGGATAAATAAATAAATAGATAGGTGTAGCAGCATCGACGATTATTATCGTTAAACAGCCGGAAGTCGAAAAAGAGGTTTCCGAATAAATTCGTTAGCGTGAAAGCATATTCTATGAGCACCCGGCGAGCTCGATGGTTACTATTTTCTCTTGAAAAAAGAGAGAGAGAGAGAGAGAGGGACGATTCGATTCGATTCCGACGAGGCACAACGTTGCACGATGCACCGTTCGCGTCGACGAGGAGTCGGGTGATGTCAGCTGAAAGGGATGAGTAATAGGGAGAGAAGTCGGCGCAAGACAAGAGAGGCAGGGGCTGAAAATTCAATGTTTGCCACCGAGACATTAAACCGAAGCTTGTGTCAATATCATTCTCGGCTTTCGCCACTCGTTCGACCACCATCCACCTGTGTCAGTCCTGTTATTCGGTCTCTTGTTAAATTTTCCAATTTTTTTTTTCCTACCGGCCTTCGGTCCTTTCTCGATATTCTCAATTAATCGTTTAAATGGACCAAGATCAAATTGCGTGGATTCTCTTGACATTTTATTTATAATAGGTCCGAGCCTAGGTCGTTAAAAAATCCTTTCTCAAATAAGACAAACGATCACGAGATTTTGCGAGTAATCGAATTGACGCAGTTGTTAATCATTAATAATATCCTAATCGTACTATGATTCGAGAACAAAGGAAAGGAAAGTTTTTGCAAACGGTACGATGAAATACAGCGATATATCGATAATTATTTATCGAAGAAAGTTCAACGGATGTAAATAGATTCGATTAGAGGCGAAGGGTGGAGAGTGGCGCGGCTATAAATATCGACTCGAAACAAAGCCCAACAGTTTCGTTTTATCGTTTCCGTTATGCGCGCAGGGAATAGGGATGCGCGCGCGCATCAAGCTGCTCGCCGTGGCGAATATTCGAATATAATTAATAGGTAGGACGTACGGAGGACGAATTTGGGTTCTTCAATTGGATGCTGGAATCGGTCGGGAATAAGAAAAAAGAGAGAAAAAGAGAAAAAAGAGAGAAAAAAAGAGGGGCGATGCAGTTCGGTCGAATATAGCATCGCGGATGGGTCGATAACGCGCAACTCAGGCACGATGTGGCATGGCCCCCAAAGCCGAGTTTTCCTCTTCTCATTCCGTCGTAAGCCCGCACTCCGGCACCGCACTCCGGCACCGCACTCTGGCACCGCCGTCCGCCGGCGCCGCCACCTTCCCACCCGGAGAGCGCCGGCGAATCGTTCGGAGGGCGCGCGCGCGCGCGCGCGCTCCATCCCTCCGCGGGTGCGCCTTGCCTTTCTTTATTTTCCCGTCGAAAAAGAGAGAGGAAGAAGACGAGAGCGAGGAGAGAGCTGTGCGCGAGCGAGAACACCTCGGCGGTTCGGCTGCTCCCTCCCGTCCCTCCTCCCCCACCCCACCCCCACACCCCTCCCTCGTTTACTCCTCTTTGGCTTTTTTTAACGCGATAGTGCACGTGAGACTACGGCGGATGATTAACAGGTTGTTGCCGATACTTTGACTCGTCTTCGATCACGGAGCCTTCTCGCGATGTTCGGAGCGGAAACGAGATTTCTACTCGTTTCCTCGAGGATCGGAAAGGAAACGCGTTGGTGCGTTCGTTGGACGTTTCTCTGAGTCGGTGGTTCTTCTTCGTGCGCGTATCGAGGACAATTTTTCGAGCGTGCTTTGTTCTTCCCTCTCCAAGTCGACGTGATCGAATCGAGCAGAGACGAGGATTGCTACGATGTCGATGCCTCGCTCGTCATTTTTCTCCTTGTCGTCGTCGTCGGCGTCGTCGTCGTCGTCGTCGTCGTCGGCGGCGTCGTCGTTGGCGTCGTCGTCCACCTCGACGTCGTCGACGGCGTCCTCGTTCCAAGGCCGGATGATCCCCGTCTCGAGAGCGCCGTCGCTTCTGGATTGCGGTTTTGTTACTGTGTGAGAAAAGTGCAAGTCTGTGAATTCTTTTGGAGCTTCATCTTGCGTTGCGTTGCGTTGCGTTGCGTTGCGTTACGCGCTCGAATCTCCTCCTATTATTACAGTGGTCCTTTGAGATTGTTTTCTTGTCCCCGGTATCGAATGATTCGAATAAACGGAACAGGCTCAAAGTGCCACGACGGAAAAACATTTTGCCGTATCTTTAAAAGTTCCACTTGCGCCGAGTTGACGATTACTTTCGAAGATCCTGATCGAAATCCAAGGAGAAACTGGACGACGATTTGATGTCGACGTCCATCTATCGAGTATACGGAGCATCACGGAAATGCTTGTACGTATTTAAAGCTACTACGTGTTAGAGAGATGAGAGAAATGTCGTTGTCTCCACGGGATCCAAAATTTACTACGGATTTCTGTTCTTTGCCGTAGAGATGACACGACGCGACAGTTCTCTTTGAAGGATTTTCGATAATTAAGTGCGAATCGAGGTGCTGCGAATGCTTGATTGTCGCAAAAAATACATATTACCAGTAGAATCGTTAGTCATTCGTACAAATATACTAAGATTATGTTTTTCAATGGTATATAATAATTGCGTATTACATGAATCTACCGCGTTGTTAAACTATCGGAGAAGAAACTCGGCTCGTAAACGGACACGCTTTCGGAGAAGACGAAATAAATCTCGTAACAGGGAAGGCTTTGAAATCGGAGACGCCGAGTTTATAATAATCATTGAAGTGGCTGCTCTTTCGAAGCGCGCGGAAGCAACGTCGAAATAACTTTTCTTTACGTCACGATTACGGCACACGCGGGGAAGATGTTGGATATTTCGTAGAGCTTTCTTTCGAGTTTGGAAAATCGCGAGTCAAGGTTCGCTCGGCGAAATATCGCGCTAGGATTTTCCGCTTTGGATTTTGGTAATAACGTCACGCGCACGGCCGCCGGAAAAAGAGAGCGAAAAGAGAGCGAAAAGAGAGCGAAAAGAGAGCGAAAACTCTGCCGGTCGATGGATCAAAGGGAGAAGACGGGTGCCTTGGAGCGATTCGTGCTTTTAATTTAGCTCACGAACCGAACCAGTTGGCCCTCGGGTCGAATAACGAACGTGCCCACTCGGTGTTATCCTCGCTCTCGCCGAAATGTCTTCCATTATATGCTTTCCTGGATCCCTCGAATTTCCAACGAGTTCCTTTTACAACATTAATCCTGACGTCCGATAGATCTTGATAAATTGTTTTTTTTTTCCAAAATCACGATTTAGTCTACGGCAGCGCGGCGCAATTTATCACGTCCGATTTGTACTATGTACCTATCGAGAAATTTCCGCACATCTGCGAGACACTACTTACCTTGCCACCTGAGGAATCTCACCGCGCGACAGCTGTCGTTGTCGTCGCACACGTAGGATAACCCAAATCGGCCACGCGAATTTACGATAATGCTTTTCGTTTTCGCCGAACAACTTGGCACAATTTCAAGAAGAAGAACCACTATGGGGGTTAAAATAGAAGTAGAAATAGAAGTACTGCTCGTAGAACTCGAGTGGCCAAAAGGTGCTATAAGGAAAAAAACGAGAAGGAAGAATAATCGCGAATGCTGAGAAAAAGTATCGAGCAGAGAGGG
This sequence comes from Polistes fuscatus, assembly GCF_010416935.1. NCBI lineage: Eukaryota > Metazoa > Arthropoda > Insecta > Hymenoptera > Vespidae > Polistes > Polistes fuscatus. Next base: position 17,419,544 of record NW_025112997.1, on the reverse strand, counting down.
GGGCGTCCGGAGTAACATTTATTTTTATAATCGATACTTAAACGTAAAAAGTAGAAACGACAGTAATGCGCGCTGTTTTTCTTGCAGCTTTGTTGTTTATTTCTTATACGAAGAAGCGCGCGCAACGCACGCACACGCGTTGCCACGTGTTGTAACGTCGCGAATGTAGGGATGCAAGGGGGTGAGGGCGAAAATACAGAGACGCGGGACAAGAGAGTAAGCCGAATTTCAGAGTCTGCAGTTTATCTTGGCGCATTTACAGAGAAACAAGGTGGTGGTGGTGGTGGTGGTGGCAAAGAGAAAAGGGGTCAAACCGTGGTTTTACTGCTGTTGTTTCGACGAGGATAAGAGCAAGAGGAAAGCCTAGCTAGCATTATATATGTATCTCGAATAGAAGTATAACTCGTGTACGCGACCAAACGAAGGATCGAAGAAAACCGTAGTTTCTGTTTTTTATTGTCGTTTCTTTTTATTTACAAAAATTATTCGAATATAGGCGTTGACTGGATGAAAATAATTTCCGTCTATGGCGAGATGTCGAAATTAGGAACGTACTATGAGGCAGAAGCGATTCGAGAAAAATGAAAGTTCGATGGTTGCTACTCCGTACAGTTATAACTTTTTTCGTTTCACTCGAGATGAAACTTTTTTTTTTTTTTAAATCATCTTCTCCGAATGCGAAAGTTCCATCTTTCGCAAAGCTGTCAGCTCGTTGCATCGTCGTCTTTCTTTCATCGAATTTTCATGCAGCGATTCTTCCATATCTTTTCTAACATTTATATTTCTCCCAGCGTCGTTTTCGAGACTACCGATGGTTTTTTCTTTTACGTAATAACGTTTCAACGTTAGCCGTCTTTTTGCCTAACGGATATGTTCTAATTTTTCTACGTATTTAATCGATGAGTAATGATTTTGCTTCCCTGTTGAAAATTCAACAATCGCGAAGAAATATTTTCTATTATTTTCCTCTCTTTCTCTCTTTAATACACGTTCCAACCAGTTCGATTTCGGTCGTTTTCTACTAGCACCTTATCGCTTGGCACAGCTCCAAGTTAGCGTTATCGGACTCCTTTGACGCCAATTACGTGATTTTTCAAAACAGAAATCTTTTGCCGGCGAGCTACTCGTGTCCATATCGTCTTACAAAAAAACAAAATATCCTATAGTAATAACGACGCATTGTAAAAGGGCTACTTTCTTCGAATCGTATTTAGATACGATGCGATAGAATATAGGTCAGTCGTACGATATACATCATTCGATAAAGAAAAATATTTTCTACAAATTGATATTTGTATTCGTACATAGTATCGACTTATCTATTCATTTATAATTCATATTTTATGTTCCGTGACAGTTGAAAAGTTGAACTCTCTCTACTCGGGCTATCGGCTACTCGGGCTATATAACGAGGTATGATTTTTTTGTTTGAAAAAAGCACGGAAAATGCGACGGTCATATCGACGTTTTAAATTGATACAATATCGGACCGAATACGCATCTTGAAAACTGGGAATCGCTTAAATGAAATTTAGTTAGTCGCGAGACCGGGTTTACGTGGAATTTCGATTATCGACATATAGAATGCTATCTCGCGGTAGTAGAATTGACGATTTTTAAAGTCTATTCTAATGTTCGCCAAAGAGAGCTCTCGAAAAATATAGTTACGAAGACATCCGTCGCCGTTCGTCCGCATAAGTTTCAGAGATGAGAGTGTCTCTTCGTTGTCTAATTAGTTTGAAACTAACGAGGAACAACAGCTTCCTACTCGCCGCACAGAAGGCATATAACGATGCCAATTTTACGTTTAACTTTATATGTGCTAGGAAGTGCCATTGACGCTATTGCAAACAGACAAAACAGGTCTTTTGCTTTGTCGTCATTGCTAACTATGACATTTATCTTTCTTCATTTGCGTACTTATATTGGAGACGTCATTTAAACGAATAATCAACGCTACCATGTACTCGTATGCTTCTACTCTCTACTTCCTTACAGACGAATCAAACGTTCATTTTATATCCAAATTTTAACAATAAGTACTTTTGCTCATTTTCTTCGCATAAGACTTCGCTTTACGTTGCGTTTCCTATTTCGCCCGCATCCAGATCGACCCCTTTTTCTTATTGTATACTTATTAATTAACCTCCAGACGTTAATTGCATAGCGTAGACGCAAGTTCGCGATTCTCTTGGTGCACGCGCGTATCTAGGTACATAGGTATGGATAATGCAACCGTGCATTTATAGCTACACTTTAACCTTGCCCTACGAGTTCTTCGGTAATACTACAAAGATGCGAGTCGGGGAAGTGAATTAATACGCTTAATTAAACGCTACAGGCGCAACGACTCTACGAGCTTCTCTTTCTTTTTTTTCCTTTTTCATACCTTAAGTACTTTGTATGACCCTATCTCTCTCTCTCTCTCTCTCTTTTTCTCTCTAGGTATACTTTAGAGAAGCGCATATAAGGTACTTAGTAATGCTTTCGCTCGTTTCCGAGACCTTCATACTTTAGTCCAATGTAATGTTTCCATTTGGAACGGATTGAATGATTTCGCAAAGCCGTAACGCTTACTACAAGTTCATAGTAGTCTTTGCTAAAGTTTCTTGATATTCGCTTCCATCGTGCTTTTTCCTTCTTAATTCTCTTTCCAATACCTTAAGGTACCTACACGGAATGAATATTTCCAGGATAATAATTTGGTCGCTTACTTATCTTTCGATATTTACTTCGCTCACATCGTTCCTATCTCTTACCGGGATGTTGCATTTAATACTTACCGTATCGCAAAGCACTTCAACAAGAACGAAGGAGGATTTGCTAATTAGTTCCGACGAGTCGACGGATTCTCTTGTCGTTGGGACCTCTGAGCTTGTAAATGCCTCGCGTCCTTTCGTCTAATATACTCCTACCAGAGAGGAGAATATCCCTTTGGAGAGTAGCGGCTTTCGAGGAAACGTACAAACAAATTTTTCTCTTTCGCATACATTTTTTGGTTAAGAATGTAGAAAAATTGACGACGAGAGAAGTTGCGAGGAACATTCGCATCGCATAAAAAAAAATAAAATGGCGATCGTGGCGCACCGTTCGTAAAGCAGCAACGATGCCCTTCGTCCTACGCTAACGTTACGGCCCTACGCGCGTATCGATTCGTCTTTCGAACTTCGAATTCCAGTGCGCGCGCGCGCGCCTGTTCACGTCGCGAACGCAAACGCGAACGCGACGCGAATGCGAACGAACCACAAATGCGTCTTACGTTCCTTCCTTTTTAAACCCATCTCGATACTTTTCTCTTTTTCAACTCGATGCGAATTATTCGATCAATGATAAATTAAACGTCAAGAGTGGAAGCATAGGCGAAGAGAAAGGAAGGTATCGTCGAGCAGAGATGGATGTCTTTGGCTTTTCGCGAAAGGGGGAGAAAAAGAGTCATTCTAATAACTATCAATCCTTATGGATTTTTCAACGTATCCTTGTAACTTGTAATAATTAAGCGACTTTGCGCACAATTTCCTTTTCTAAATCTCGCGAATCGATTATCGTCCTATAGATGTTGTTAATAAATTTTCTTAACGATCGATGCATCGATACATTTCCATTTGAAATGGGATATAATTCGCGATCGCTCGGAGTCGGGCTCGATAAGACTGTATTCCAAAAGGTTTCCGGAAGACTAAGCAAAAGGTCGGACTTCCAGAAAGTTCCTTGGAAGAGCTCTAAAGGGTTTCCAAGCGAGAGGTTTTGCCTGTGTCTCTTTCCTTTTATCTCTTTTCCTCTTTTCGTTAAGCTCTCCTTTTTCCGGAGATATATAAATCGGTACTCTTCTCCGATTTTCTCCTCGTTTCGTTTCTTCCGGCGCAACGATTTCCTGCCCCTGACACGGCCAGACTTTTAATTTTAATCATCGACCGGGGAATTATAAAAGTTACCTCCGCTCGAGGACGCTTTCAATTAAGGATTTCCGTTTCTCTCGGGACGATCGGCCCTTTCTCGAAATCGAGGCCAAAGCGTCGCTACAGGACCTCCTGCGTTTTTCCCCTTTTTCCTGACGAAAAAAAAGACTAGTTCTCTTCTCTCTGATCTCTCATTTTCTCGAAGCGCGATCGATCCGGTTGAAACTTTGGCGAAAATCTTTCCACTTAATTAAATCTTAACGATTATGCGTTCGTCCTCCTTGAAATTTAGATAAATATTTCTCTGGCCCCCGTTTTCTACGTAGTACACTTGAAATTTTCCATCTTCAAATAAGAGGTGAAAAGTTACGCAACGCTATATATTATTTTTCTCAAAAGACTTACGCGATGCAGCTGCACTCGATAGCGGTAGCTTTTCGTTAGTACAAACGTACGTTTATATCAAGCTCATCTCGCCGTCTGCTCTCGATTCTGGCATGCGAATTAGAAAGCAACCGTTGGCAGTAGTAACGTATCAACGGGTATTATTTATCCAATGGAATGATGTTAATTTATTGTTGCGATTATCTCGCGATATTATATTCTATATATACAACGAGACGGACGCAGGAGTATTCCGTAACCGCTCTCATCGTAAATGTGAAATTATTCGTGTTTGCTTGTAATGCAAAGCTAATACACGGAAACCTATTTTTAACATTATTAAACTTTATAATCGATATGAACGAAAGTATGTCAAATTTTTCTTTTTTTACGATAAAATGCTTTTGTGCGATAAAATTTATATCAATTTAAACGTTCATACGCATATACTATGCGAGATAATGGAATTAAACGAATAAAATAAATAGTCTTGTATTATTTCGAGGAAAGGGAAATGTAGATATGCATTAAAAAAAATGACAAAGAAGATTATACGACTCGACGTGCTACTTGACATGCCACTTGACATGATACTTGACACGGTACTTGATATGCTTTTTGCCATGCGTCACTTGCGACGTCACGAAACTCCCTCTCTTTTCGGTCATTCCTCGTAAGATTAATCTTTTGCGCATTTATTATATTACGTATATAATCGTTTCATAGATACGCGCTTCGTCTTTCAGTATTTTTAAAATAAGATAATGATTCGAGCGTAAGAGAGAAGAAAGCGAAATAAGAGAAAAATAATGTAAAATAAGAGGAGTGTCAAAGAAATCTTATGGCAGGAAATTAAATGATAAGACGAGTCATGCCGCGAGCTGCTCTTCATCTCGGAGAGCTTTGAAGTTCCTAGGATTCGCTTTGCGCGACCGGATGCAACTTCCTGTTAATTTTGTATTTCTTCTGACAATAAGAGAGGAGCGCAGTCGAGAGGAGAATACGCTTAGAACAGGTGATACCGTATTTTCTTCGAAAATGGAAATATTCGTTCGGATACGATATCGATTCCGAGTTTATAGATAGGACCTTATCATTTAGCGTATTTTAGCGTGGATCTATGCGCGTATGTATGCATTTGTCCATTTATATCCTATATATATCTTTATTTATACTCTTAGAACGGATCAGGGGGCTTTCATAGTAAAAGCGACAGTAGAGTTCCACGCGAAAACTTTAGAAATTTGTTAAATTGGCAATTTAGCTTCGAAACTAGCGCCGTTCTCGAACGTCGTCGCTTCCACTTCCAGTGCTTTTCTTCATCCACATCTTCTACTTCTTCCTCCTCCTCCTGTTTCTCTTTCTTTTTGTAAGCATATCTATCTACGTCCCACCACTCGTATCTGCTTTGTCTTTTATTAACGAATCAGCGAACTTTTTAATCTTCATTTCCATTCAATTACGAGAGAGAATTAATTATAGAATTTTCTTGGGTGGAAAAGTTTGTTCGTTTTTTACTTTCTCGATAGGAGATGCGTCGTTAACTCTACGCGAAGGATCGAACGAAAGGTCAGATTCGGGGAATTTGTCCGGTTACCATTGCGCACACCCAATATCTGGAGGAAGCTTAATCGCCCTACCGTGGAATATAGTACTCACTTTCGGCAGTAAGCCTGGGCACGTGTAATTAAGTGCGATGGGAGTGCTTCGAATTGTCGTCGCTTAGCTCTCTCTCTCCTACCCCTTAATCGCACAAAAGCACAGACGTACACAAAGATATCGTTCCTATACGCGATGGACGATGAACGCGTCGTAGTCGTAGCTTTCAAGTCTATTCGGCATTCATTTCTGAATGTTCAGGAAGAAGGAAGGAGTAGCGCGAGAGAACGAAGTTGAAAGCCTTTCAATCCGATAAGACGCTTTCAGCAAACTTCAGACTAGAGCAATTAACGGAAATTAATTCTCATTTCTTTATCGTCGATGGACTGGCATTTCTTCCCTGGCACGTTTCTTATTCGCTGCTCGCGATACTCTATTACACTTTTTATACGATCCGTGATTACTTCCATTATTATTATTATTATTAAGAGATTCAAATTTTTTGGTAGATTTGCGCGGAGATGTTCTTTTGGAAAATAATAGAATAGAGCGCAAAAAATCTGTAGGAGCGATTATCTTTTGAAAATAAAGTTCTTTTCGATTCGAGTGGGAATATGGGAATGAGGAGCGAAAGGATGAAGAAAAAGAAAAATAGAGAAAGATCTCGCAGGCAAAACAAAAGCGAGCCGAAAATCGCGAACGAGGCGAGTCAGGAAAAGCGCGGACAAAAGGATTTAGAGGCGGCCTATAATTCAGAGTTGATGGGTGGATGGACGAATGGGGTAGCAGCTGGGAGCGCACCCGAGTTATAGCTAGGTAGCTGGAAGGGAGAATTACGAGGTCACTTCCGGTGGCGCCTGCACGAGCTTCCGCTTCCGGTTACGTTATTCCCTCCAATAGGAATATACCCTTCTCGCTCCTGCTATACCGATGCCGAATTTGTTCTTTTTTTTTTGTTATTTTTGATCAGCAGAACCCATCGCACCGATCGGCATCGACTCGGCGGCGGGGGCAACGAAATTTCACACAATGGCCAAGCTCACCGAGGACCGGCCATTACTTTTCCGAGACTCGAACAAGTTTCTTCGGCATTCAAAACGAGCAGCTGATTCGATCGATCGCATCATACCCCAGAGCAGTAGTACTAACGTCGTCATTGCGTTCGGCACGTGTAATGGAAGCAAAGTAGGTCACGATGCAAATAATCGGACACGCCCGCGCGTTTATCACCGTAATACTACGTGACCCCGACGTATTCGCTAATTGGAGAGTCTTTCGCGTTCAAGATCACTGTCATGCAAGAATTATCAGCGATTGTCGTTTAAGTAGCCGCAAAGGTACCAACGCGCTTTTCAAAAGCATTACGAGCGATCGTTATTCTTACGTCAACCGCGATAATGACGACGCAGGGTCGCATTGCGACCAACAATTTCGTTTATAACGAACGACAGCAATTATAGTTAACCGGGAACGGGAACGCAATTTCCACGGATACAGTGACCGTGAAACGATTATTGCTCTGTTGGGAAGGTTCGTCGCGCTGAAATACCGATTAACCCAATCAAGTTTGCTATTGCGAATTTTCCTTCTATACCAGCCGCTACGATCGGCTAATATTTACAGTTAATTCGCGCACGAGTTTATTCGATCCTAGACGCGTAGAAACCCTTTTTATTCGGCGAACGTTCTAAGAAAAGAAGTTTAACTCTTCCACGTGGTCTCGCATATAACACGCTGCGGCATGCGTTCGACTTCGGTGAATCAGGCATTCGTCGAGTAGAAAACGCCCGCTACGGGCAGTCGGCCAAGGAATGCAAACGTGGTTACGGACGGATGTACCGAGATCTATCGTAACAACCCCAAAGCATTAGCACGGAAAAACAAGCCACGCGACGAAAACTTTAGCCACCGATCGATCTACGTTTTTTCTCTTTTTTTCCCTTTCCTCTCACCTCGGCCGCATTAGCCAATACTCCCAGAGGCGCGTTACCATTGTTTATTTTTCACTATCGTATAACGAATAGATCCTCTCTTATTTTTTTCTTTCTTTCCGAAAGCAAATTAATATCGCGAATGATAGTAAACAAACCGCCGTTAAAGTTCGCAAATGGAAATATTCGGCGTCCATTTGTGTATATTAAAGACCCTAACAATAACGTGTACATTAATCATCGCAGATTTTGGATTATCATTAGTTTGTCGAAATTACGAGCCACCGCAAAATGATCCAAACGAATAATACGGTTGGTAGTTCCGACGAATCTCGATCGGAATAATACCCGACTAACCACATTCGGCAAATATCATTGAAAAAACGGGAAGCGTTCGATGAAATATCGTATTCCGCAACTGACGACGTTCCTCGGCAAACGAAGAGATTCCAACGAATCACGTTCGTAGATTTTAACGAGCAAACTAAAAAGTACCCTTTTCAGTACCATCCTGTTTCAAAATCCAGCCACGAGGGAAAGATATAGGCAACAATGGAAATCAACGTCCCGAACGTCATATCAAACTTTTTCAAGTTCGTTAACGTAAGAAATAGTTCTCGTCTCTCCGCACAGTTTAGACGAAGACATTTTTACCTCTTCTTCTAGGATGTACTTGGACATTTTTCAAATATAGTTCATTAATTGTTTCATTTTTCAAAACTAACTCTGTACTTAGGACATATTTTGACGCGCTACAGTTGTTCGGGGAAAAGGAAATCTCGAAGATCTCGTTGGGAAATAGTAGTTGGCCGTTTGTCGGTAAATGGTGATCGTTGACCATAATATAATGGGTCGAGAGATAAGTTACTGCGAGGGACGAGCATTAATTTAAGGCTGAGTTGGCGTCGCGGAGAAGCAGCCACCCTGCGCGCATTCGTGCTTTCGGATCTCTCCCTCGAGGCTATTCCGTTCTGTTAACGGATAGCCTTTACCTTTAGACGAATCGATCTTTCTTACTTACAAACTTGAGAGAAAAACAGAGAAAGGTGATTACTATTGCTTTCTTGGCAATCGAGCTTTTTTGAAAAGTTTTCCAAGTCTTTGGTTATTAATAGGACTGCGCGGAAGGAGATTTTGCGAATTGTGGAAGGTCGGAAAAATCGATGTAGCTTTTGCTCATTATACCCCCGAACTTTTCGGGACGAAACGCGCGCTTTTGAGGGTAAGTGTTTGGGGTGAGAAAGAGTAATTTAGCGCCGCGGGCGCTGGCGCTTGGCTTAGGAACAACCCTGAAACTCGCAAAGTCACGCAAGCACGCGGAATACGGTGTTCGGTATTCTCATTCCCGACAATGTGTGCTGTAGGCTCCCTTGTACCGACGACTCTCCTAACGATGCTGCGGAATTTTAATTCGATTCGCACCACCGCGATTCGAATCCCTTTGGATGGTGGTACCGACTTAACGCGGCAGAACGAGAGATATTCGTAGCACGCGAATCCGCTTTCATTCCCGACGCGATAAATCCTTATTCGATATAACCCAATTACTTTTCTAGTGGGTATATCGCACACAAGTACGTACAAATAATGTAAGCGCGCGTATACGACGTAGATGTTACAGTATGAAAAGCTTTTTATCAAATGTTAATTAGAAAATGGCACTCGAAAGTCCGAGAGAAAAGTTATTTGGCAAAGGTACTCTCTCTCTCTCTCTCTCTCTCTCTCCCTCGGCGGTGGTAATACAAAACTACGGCCGGCCGGCCGGCCGGCCTGCCTGCCTGCTTTCGTTCGCAATGGATGGATCTTTGCTTTGAAAGTTTTTTCGATTCGTTCCCCGATGGAAAATAGTTCGTCCATTAATGTAGCCCCTGATTCGAGAGACTTCTATTGTATGTATTTCATCTAGATATTTTGAAGTTATCGTCGTTAACAATAATCTCTCGTTAAAACGCTTCCTCGGTAGCAGTTGACATGGCGCAGCATGCGAGAATGAAAAGATCGACGTTTCGTTAGGGGCAGAGGGAGCGTTAGACTGACAGTAATAACAGGCCCGTCCATCAGGCGGGAAGGCTCCGCGTCGAGAAGCAGTAGACTACGTGGCTCTATGTTGGCTCAACATCCTTCCCCGTTCGAATGCTTATTTTTGTTCCCTTTCAATATCCTGCTTCCGCAACGCTCTTTGGATTTGACTTTGGAATCTCCCGAGCTCGTCGGATTTCCTTATTGGCTATCGAATAACAACGAGCTTTGCGCAAAATTACGAAACGCATTCGTGGTTCGCCTCGGAGACCATTTTGTACGGTAGACCTATGATCGCGCGCAACGAAATTCCACGCTAATAATTGGTGAACTTCTTTTTTCCCTCCCTCTCTCCTCCTCTTCATCAGATCCAACGAATTTTGGAAACCTTTCCCGAGAGCGTGAATGCGATCGTGTGGGTTTTACTAAATGATCCATGATGAATGAAACACTATTCTATTTATAGAATTGAATACGACGCTATATCCGAAGGTTCTACCGTATTCGTTTCTTGAAGGATTGCCAAAAAATGCGTAACGCTTTCTGACATTTTCTTCGTCAAATAAACATAAATGCTCTTTTGTTTCTTTAATGGATATAAATAGTAGTTTTAATAAATGTATTTTCATTCGAGTCTCTATGCTAGTTTGTAATTTTTGTAGATTTAATCCATTACGATTATGTAAAATATTAACAAAACTGTCTACTTTGGCGATAAAGTAGGACGACGCGTGGCAAGCCAGAGGGATCGAATTATCTCTAAAGATTATCCCAAGACTCGAGAAGAAAATCATCGACGCGATGTCATTTTCTTAAAGTCCGTTTCGTGTAACGGTAACGTTAAACCTTTCGAGTATCGACTCGCGTCAAAAGTTTCATTTATTTGCGTACGTAACGCGATCGTTTCATTGTCAGCATCGACGTCGTGAAATTCGAGGAGCCTGTTCTTAGACTCTTTTAACAAATAAAAAAGAAAAGGAAACGTGCTCTTCTCCGCTCTCTTTTTACTTTTTTCTCGTTGCATTTAACACTAATTAGTTTAGTATTAAAATGCTGCTTTAATCTGCTTATATTATTTTCCCTCTATTGTCGTTCCTTTAATTATTCATTTAATTTATGTTATTTCTTATAACAAATAAGGCAATGGCAAGAGTCGCAATGAATTATCTATTTTTTTAACAATTTTATATATTTTTATATTTCTTGTCTACCTTTAAAAAATATACGCTTCAATAATTATTTTTATAATAGAGTTCAATGATTTTTACAACTTATGTAAACTATCCCTTTTACGGGTTTGAGCAAGTTTTCTACGAAACCTACTCGCGCACCGAGAACTAGTCTTTTCAACGTGCATCCGTATATCATTTGAATATATTAAAAATAATCAATATAATCATTATGTAGAGTAAATTTCTTTCCGATGTCTTTTACCTTCAAGTCTCACTTTTACGTGTACACGCATACATGTGTACGAGAGACACAAAGTTGATAAGGGGAGACATCGAAGCATTCAAATTCGTGTGCAAATTCGACATGGCTTGAAAAGAAAATAAGAGAAAGAAACGGAAAGAAGCTCGGAGGAGACAGGTAAATATAGTATGTAAAGGAAAAAGAGATGGAGAGAGAGAGAGAGAGAGAGAGAGTGAGGGAGGGAGAGGAAGAGGGAGAGAGGAGTGACAAGATGGCGGCGCGGTGCGTGTGCGCGAGTTGCACCTAGCGTCGTGGAGGTGGTAAGAGGCGGCGGTTCGAGGGTGGAAGAGGGTGGAAGAGGGTGGAAGACCACAGGTGGTGGGCGTCCCAGAGTGGGGAGGATGTAGCCGCGACGCAACCCCGACGCAACCCGACGAAACTCGACGCAACCCGACGCAACCCAACGCAACCCTGAGGAGAGAGCAAAGCGTGCGTGCGTGCGTGCGTGCGTGCGTGCACGCGGAAAATAGCGGCGCTCTCTCGGTCGTCAGTTTTGCTCGCGTCTTCCTACCGCGCGCGCGTCTTTGCGTCTTTCTCTCTCTCTCTCTCTCCCTCTCTCTCTCCCTCTCTCTCTCTCCCTCCCCACCCCATCCCTCTCTTTGTCATTCTCGTACGCAATAATCGAGAGAGGGAAATATTTGGCGACGCGCGTGTCATTGTCGGCCGGCGGCCATCATGGAAGATTCGCACGATAAACGTGTTTCATAAGCGATTTCGGAGCTTGACAAAAAGAAAACTTTCAAGTATACGATAGTTCGATTTTATTAGCATCCTCGGCGATAAGACGTTTTCTCGAGCGAGAGGAGAAAGAGGAGGATGAGAGGCGTAAAGGTGCGTTGCATCCTTCGTTGCCGGCAGCGCCTCTCGAACAGGCCGAGTTCGCGCGTGGCTCGATCCTGAAACGAAGAAGAACGAGAGGAGGGGAAGAGTATACAAAGAGGGAGAGAGAGAGAGAGAGTTGCCTAGGTGTCGGCCCCCCTACCTTTCGCCCCTTCTACGAATTATCGTGTGTCGTGTCTTCGTTAAGGGAGAACGATCCTTACTGTGGTGAAAAATGTGAACGGAACCTTGAGTACTAACAATAAAATCCTTTTCGCAAAGGTAAATTATGTCTTTCGAGTAACAGGTGCTGGTTCATTAAACATCGCACATGCGATGTATATCCATTAATTCTTCGAGTTTGAACTCTAAAAAGTCTCTTACACTTGGACGAAATGTCTATAAATAGAGAGCGGTATGAGTTGAAGACGGAAAAGACGGTAGTGGCAGACGGCAAACGTGGTGCTCGAGACAACGATTCGCGTGCGCCAGACGTTTTCTTTCGCAATTAGGTCGATCTCTGGCTAATGAGACGGTACCGGTTTTCTCCGACGTATCAACGCGTTCCGACCATTTTGATATTACGATTTGACAAGTTTTCAATTCGATTCATTCCAAGATAAAATTGATCTTCTTTGCCAAGGCACGCGAGGAGGACAACTTTTTATTTTTCTTCGATGCTTCAATCGAATGTGCTTGTTCGTTCGATAATTCTTAAAATACGTCGGCCTACTTTAATCCGCGTAAAACGCAGCATTAACGATGCGATGCGTTGCGACATACGGTCATCCCTTACGATGCAGCATTAAAAATAGACATCTTACATTGTATTTATGGAACCGAGTGACTTTGAGATCGACGAGAACATCTGGGAAACGTACGATCGAATAGGTAGGTCGAAATCGCGTCTCCCGATTTTATCCATTTAAGCTTTGCGTCCAATCGTCGCGTTCAAAATCTTCTTAATTTTTGAGAATAAACTTTTAACGTCGATCGATTATTAGTTTCATTTTTGAATGTTCTCTCTAAACGTATAAGAAAATGTTGAAAAGCCATAATTGTAGTAGACGATTCGATCGGCAAACGATACCATTAGTAGTCGAGAAACGTCAGCAACGTCAGCAACGTCAGCAATGTCAGCAACGTCGGTAGCAGCAGCGGTGGCGCCATGATGACTTTAGCCATTAGACTAGCAATCGGAGAGCTTTAATTTTGACTGGTAAGTTTAGCGATAGGCGCAAAGTGGTTGACAAATAAAAGCCGTTCGAGTGCTTCTTCGGAGTTACGATGCTTCGGTATATATCCGGAATATATAGGGGTATATGCGAGCTGGGGGTGTAAACGGTGGCTCGAGTGTGCTTTTGGTTCTACCGTAGCGCGAAGAAGAGCGAAAAAGGGAAAAAGAGATCGAGAGATCGGGAGAAGAGGTGTGCTGTGTTCCGACGATAGATAGGGTCGGTCTAGCATTTTGGCGCCACTCCAACCTTTGTATAAATACCACGAGGAGTCACACACAATTTTACTTCTTCTTAACTTTATCCTTTTTCTCTCTTCCCTTGCCCTCGATGCCAATTCTATGCGTTCTATGCGTTCTATTATCTTTCTTCTTGGACCGTGACGCGTTTTGTCACGATTTTCTCGACAGCGCAAGACGTCTTCACGGACCGTCAACTTTCCTCCTATACTAACTTATCCTGCCACTTTCAAAGTGGTTTCGAATTTCGGATTTTAAAAGGAAAAATTGTAAGACGAAAACTAAGTCGGTCCATACCTACCTACGTTGCCGCGCGCATCGAATACGAACCACAGAGTTTTCTTGGTGCGCGCGAGACTGTAAAACGTTCGGAAGTATACTCTTGGGAAATTTAAGAGAGAAGTACGGAGTTATCGCGAGGACATGTGCTGCCACGTCCACTATATTATCACCTTCTTCTAGTCGACTCTTCCGAGTAACGTTTCTCCAACCCTCTATCTACGTTATTACGTACATATTTATCTATGTCCGTACTACGTATTTTGTCGCGATCGTCTCGACTCGACGGCTCAAAACATCCAACGAATAAACATTGCCCGTTGATTTATCTATCGAGATATAATTAGAAAAAATAATCCCCGAGAAAAACATGCTCCAAGTTCAACTAGGCTTCGGTTAATAATGGAAAAATAGGATTAATGCGACTAAATTATGATTGGATAGATGAAGGCTGGTTTTTCAGACGAACTACTACCTAGCCACGTCGGCGAAATTACCGCACCGCTTGACTTCATTTTTTTTTTATTACACCGCGAATTTACCGCAATTTACTAATTCCGCGAATTGCTTTTAACTTTTGCCTTTAATATGCCACTCGTAAATGAAGTTTACTTCGTTTATCGAAAGTTCGCTAGTTTATCGTCGAAATAAATCACGAGCTAAGACTTAGCATATTTTGTAATATCTCCCTCTCGTGAGATTATTGTCTTTTTAAAATGTACTATGCAAAAGGAAAAGGACTCGGAGGATGTCAAGGAAAGAAAGATTAAGAGAAAGATTTAGTAGCGGAAAGCGGAATGGGCGATGATCGATGACTCTATGCATGCGTTATTAGCATCACAATGAGCTTTCGTCTGGTATCATCGTCGCGTGGATGGTTCTCTCGAGTCCGCTTTCGTCTCAGTCAGTAGGTATATTAACGTCCCGTTGTTCTATATGTAGGCGACCATCCACGTCTTTCGGTCCGTTTAACGTCTACCCTTCCGGATACCGTTTATGCACCGACATCGCTGTTTACGATCTGCCCTCTGGAGGAAAATTAGTTCCGAGATCCCGTTCGTGTATTTCAAGATTAATAATAAATGCGAGTCGATAAGTATACGCATATGTACTAGAGGAAAACGCGAACGAGTCATTGCTGCAACAAATGCGATCTTTTTTTCTCGTTCATTTTAATAGATAGGGCAAAATTATGTTCGGTTTACTTATCAAATCGCTCGTAAAGTTCTCTTTCTCTCGCCGCTTTTACGCGTGGTCATGCCTACGTGCTGAGTCACTGACAAAACATAAATATTGAAGAGAACGGGAGGAATAACATAAGCGTTTGTTGCTCCAAGAGCTACGAGCGATCGATTAGCGAGTCCGTAAATTATGCGGTATATCGGCGGACAGCGGCGTATCGCGAAAATCGTTCGACTTCCGTTTCCTCGTCTAGTAAACCTCCTATCTAGCTAACCTCCTCGAGAATGTTTTCCAAGGCATGCTATATTCCAGGAATTTTCGCAAAAAGTCACTTCCCGTTCGCCATCCGTTTCCACTACTCTTTCCCTTCGCAGGCTCTTCTTGCGAATTATTCAAATACTGGGTTTTACATTCTCGACAGACGTACGAGCACCGCCGCGCGAGCACCGCTGCTCGAGCACCGCCGCGCGAGCACCACTGCTACGAGCCCTGTTATTTTTTTACCTCTTTTTTTTCCAACTCGCTTACTTCCGAGAACCTTTGCGACATTCTTTTTCTTTCCGAGTCTTTCGCGTCCCATAACTGCATCGTCGTCAACATAACTTTTTAATTGAACTCACGCGTATAATATTTCTCATACCGCTTCTAGTCAAATTTGTAATAGTAATACTACCAACTAACAACTATGGAATATGGCGGATAGATACGCGGAGGACATAGGAATAATAATTTATCAATATTAATATAACGATATGATTATATGGGGGTGCTCGGAGATCCTCGTCTGATTTCTGTCGTACAGCATTTTTAACGACCCTGGTTCGTGTCAAGAATTCAACTGTGAATTATCGCCGAGGCTGCGTTTATTCGGAGCTTTGCCGACAATTGGTTGCCCATCAATCATCCGGTGTAGTTTCATTTGTAGGACGCGTCGCCTTCGCTTTCTATCTTTTTTTTTCCATCTTTTTCCGTTTCTATAATCGATAACGCGACGACACACTCGTTTCGTCCGCGAAATTTTCTAAATCCAAGCGGTTATATAATATAGTCGTACCATTCATTTCGATTCTTATTATTTTCGCGAAGTTCACCGAAAATTTCCGAATTTTCTTTGCCGTCGAACGTACGCGCTCTTTTAAAGTAACAAGCTCATTTTACATTGTATTACTTTTTATTAGAATGCAATGTTTAGTAGATTCAGGAGTGCAAAATATAATAATTTAACGGACAAACAAAAACGCAAAATGATTATTTGTCGTTATAAATTGTAATGCTAAGCGTTTAAAGCTATGAAACGAGTTGGGCACCCTCGCAAATTCCTCGATGACAAGTGTCTGGCGACGCGATTTCGCGAGTAGCATCGTATTCTCGTAAATTACCTGAAACTCGTAATTTACAGTAGAACGCCTTTCTCGTTTCACTTTAGCTTTTGACTTTGACCGTCTTCCTACTTCACGAACGACTTTATACTTTAGAAATGTCATTAGAACCGTCGTGTATCAATCAATCCGTGTAAAAATTCGTCGAGTTTCTATGAACGTCGGATATTTCTATTTGTAGAAATTGACTCAAACGATGCTATGATTTATATTATACAATAAGACAAGAATAACTGAATTTATTTTTAAACATATATGTTTCCGTTCGTTTGCGAAGAAACGTGGATACAGTGTGGCTGCAATGAACTCTCGCAACTTTCCCTTTTTCGTATTCGTTATTGTGCCCAAAATTCGGGCCACGATTTCGGGCCACGATTTCGGGCCATTTCCACGATACCCATTAACCTTGTTGAAAATTTGACACGGAAATGTATTCGCGCATAACCGATTTGGCAGACATTCAAGATGGACGCTCCACCTAGCCGAGAAATCCGTTGATGGTTTACGATCAAAGTTCAGAACGACATTTGCACGTTGGCTCTTTCGCCTTGATTCTATATGGTTCTCCGCCAGCGACACCGCAACCACCACCGACGCACCACCGTCTTTCTACCGTTTCTTCTTTCGCTTTTTCTTTTCCTCTTGTCTCGGCGTCCTTTCGAAAACACGCTCGAGTGATTCTCGGGACCTACTACGAACGTCGTTTCCGACGCGCGGCGAACTGAAAATTTCCATCTCGATAATTTCTGACCGACTCTCCAATATCAAATACAATACCTATTTCTCTGACAGTCAAAGCATACAACTTTTCAAATATAAAACAAATTATCGACGACTATCGCAAGTGCAATCAAATGCAAACACCGATTTCCCTATATCTTTAGACGCAACGCCGTTCCATTATAATTACATCCTAATAAGAGAATCGATCCTTGTATCATCAGCCTGACACGTAATCGTTTTTGTTGCAGAGTGACAGCGTGCTAGTGGATACAGATCCAACTCGAGTTAGCAACATGACGGCCATTAACTCGGTAAGTGCAGTCAATGACGTTTATCGGTGAAACTGGTCCTCCATTCATTCGCGTCCAACTTTTATTTCTTTTTTCAACAAAGTCCGTGTTCCGTCTTTTAACGAGATTACATCTATAGCTCTTTGAGAAATAAGTATTATTGAAAATTACGCGTAGGAAATAATTCGGTCGCGTGGAAGGAAAGCCGGTAAAAGGGTGTGACGGTAATGCGTTTGCTTCTGCTCGAAGCTCGAGGCCATCAAATATGTAGGTAATTGCTCGCCGTAAAAGGTGCTTATGAGAGCGCGAGCTTGCGTTTCTTAATAATCCCTTAATACCCAGCCCAACTTTTCCTTCGCGGTATCTTACAAACGCGTCAACGACTAAATGGATCAAAGCGAAAAATAATATACTCTTTTTCTTCTTATTTATCGTTCGACAGAATTTGATTAATGACTTTCCGAGAGAGCAATAGTAAAATGCGGCGAGCGCACGTACAAACGAAAATGATTACACGGACTATGTAATTCTAACGAATAAAACAAATTGATATCTTGTACAACGAATTTCAATAGGGTTTTCCTTCGAACTTAACGTCGTCGAGTCAACGTTGTCGAGAAACGCTTTCTCCTGGGAGTAAAACATAGAAGCGACACTGTAAATTCATGATTTTCACGCCTTCGAAATGCGACTTTTCCCGCGGGATGATTCAGGTATTTGTGTCTGTTCAGACGTGCTATACGAGGGAGACTTTTCTCTTTTCCCGCACACACGTCAATTTTTTACTCCTTTTTTTCTTTCCACTACCACAATACTCGCAAGAAAACGATTCTACCCCTTCACGCTCGGATTGCTCCTAAAGAAATTACTATAATTTTTGATGTATTTCTCTTCCGTGACATTCTTCAGAGAGATAGCAATATTAGAGGGAAAACCGAAAAGATTCAATATTTTTCTTGCCGGAAACGTCACAATCTGCTAAAGTGCTGTTACGTTTTAGTATGTAAACTTATGCTAAATAAAGAGAGAGAGAGAGGAAGGACATAAATACATATCTATGAAAGTGGCTATATTTTATGGAATATCGTGTCGATCAATCGACTTTAATTAAGAAGTAAATACCTGTTTACCTGAATAGGTTTTTTGAAGAAAAGAAAAAAATACCTTACGTCTTTTCTATCCATTTTGAACGATTTACTTCGAGGAATAATGACTCACCGACGGAAGAGTGGTCACGAATAGTAAACGACGACGAAGTGGAAACAAGTTTAAATAAAGATCGTGCATGTGGGTCAGCCAGCGTCGCGTGCGTGCGTGTTACGCAAGTTGCGAGAAGAAAAGAGAAAACGAGAGAGACCAACACGCACGACTATCGTCAGCATTCCGAAATTTTCTTCTTTCTTTCCGAGTTTCGTATCTCAAGTTTTGATTTGAAAGAAAAGATCGATGTAACATCAAGTACACACATTCTTTTATCGTATATTATTATATTACTATATTTATTCGAAACGATGCTTCCTACATCTTTGAACGCTAGGAAAATTCAATTAAATGGATAAATTCGATTGAACTGCGTGGACGTCTATGCGCTTGTTAAATATTTATTCGCGAGCATGCGTTGACTCCGAGAATTCTGACTGCCAACCAAACCGTTTGAGCTTTTTAACCTTTCTCTCTCTTTCTCTCTCTTCGTCTCCTTCTTGTTCTTACCTAACGGTGAATTTTACGAGGGTTTGAGTCAGCGTCAAAGATGGAGCTTAGTAGCTCGTAAAAGCTGCGCATTCGATGAGCTGTTTTTTCAAGAAAAAGTCAAATATAATGGATGTGTAAATTATAGGTGCACGTTGGGAACAGCGATGCGGTAAACGAATTTTCTAGATCCAAATCGTAGGTGGATGGTTTGAAAATGAAGTAGACTTGATGGGGAGTGAGAGAGAGAAAGCACGAGAGATAAATAGATTGGTATCGATTCTCTCGATATCAGACTCGTGGTACCATGGGACGAGCACAGGTGTGATAAGCTGTAAGCATTCGAAAGTTCGTCTCCACTTCGATATTACGGTACGATGAATCTGGACCACGCTTAACGAGATGAATTTTTAAATCGAACGAAGAGGTATTACATTTTCGAGTCGGGCAAAAATAATCGTTGCTAATAAAAAAATATAAACGATAGAGAAATGGTGTCGTTAGTTATTTGGATTGGTTCTTCTTTGTCGTTGTTCTCCCAGCGATGCGAGAAAGAAGATGGACTGTGGTGATTAATACCGAATACTCGCGAAGATCGTTACAAAAATATACATCGCGTGCGAGCACGTTGTTTTAACGTACACGTATACGTGCATACGTAACGCGCATACACAAATACATACTTATATACATACCGTTGCTATCGAGTTCGGTAATGCTTTGAAAATGCTTAGAGGGAGACTGTCTCTAGACGTCTACGATTTATTTACAAATCGCAATAGGCGATTGTCTTCGGTAGAAGTTCGATTCGAGAAAAAAGATATATCGCGAATAGATTACCGAAAAGCCTAATTTTTTTAATACAAAATTCTAATACACGGATATCTATTTTAGGATTATTCGACTTTCTAATCGATATTAATTGAATCGAAGAAGAACATTTTTAATCGTAAGAGAAAAATAATTTTAAATGATGAGAAATTCGCATCTACGCTAAGAACAAATCATACGATAGCTTGTATCGCGATGCGAGATCAGATATTTTCGGTAAATTATTTTTCCTAGAGTATGGGACTCGAAAGTGGGAGACTATTTCGTTTTTACTTTGTTTTGTTGAAAAGAGAAAGAATATAAGTCGATTCTCGAAGTATAAGCGAAGTCCTCGAGACCGTTTGTCCGGAAAATAAGCTTGGCCAAAACAACTGTCCCCGCACGATGTCTTTCCACTATCGTTCTCGTAGCTGTTTACCACGTAACATTTTCCCTGTTTCCTAACTTTCCCGTCTTCTATACTATACTTCTCGAGAATCGTCTTTCCTCCGAGTCAATTTCTTACGATCATAGAACGACTTTTTTCTTTCTAAAGGGTACTTGTCAACAGCAGACGACTCGCTTCGTTCTTTCTGAATCCATTTACGATTCGATATGTAAGCGTCATTGTTTCTTTCGTATCAACTATAGTTTCCTCGATGACATATGCTTTCTTTTCGTCGTTCGAACGACTATAAAGATATCATTGGCTATATGAGAAAATAAGACGAAACGATATATCGATTATTACATAATAGCGATATATTTATCCAATAAGATAATAAATATCTTCAAAGTGAAAAATATACGATAAATAGTTTGGTCGATTTTTGATCGGGCTGCGAAGCCGTTACTAGGAAATGAGCTTAAGAATTGCTAGCGCTACGATAAGCTATGAGACTGAGATGTGTGCTCGGCAAGAGGGAAAGAAGGGTAATTGGCGTAGGGGGTTTGTCAGGATTCCAGTAAACGAAAGACTGTATATTAAAGTCGACAAACGCGTAACAAGTTATTTTTTTGCAGACGCAGACTTGAATAGATAGAGGGAGAAGAAACGAGCATGCAACGTCATTCGTGGGTACGTTTTAAACGTGGAAGCTCCATTAGTGGGTCGAGTTTGATGTTAGCGCATTCCTTCTCTCGCTTCTGTACTCGCGCGCCCATTCTACCCTTTCGTTTGGCATTTTCGCGATCGTCCAACACGATAAGCCACTTTCCAGTCGCCACGCCACAGCTTGCACCGCATCAGCACGCGTTTCAAATTCCTCGGAACAATGGCTTATCGTGCTAGCGTGTGCCATCATCGGTAGAGACACGTGTCACCACCTACGTTCTTCGAAAACGATTCGCGCGATTACGCGACTACCTTTTTTCTCTATCCGTTTCATGGCGCGCGAGAAAGTTCAACAATTTAGACTTATCTGCCTTTTCTTCTTCATTATAGTCTTATGGAATATGCGGATATAATAACTAATTAAAGTTGTAACGCACCACGCGCGAACGAGTAAAAACATTCTACCTGCTATCGACTGCGCTTCGTTGAAGACATCTGTCGTTTCTAACTACATACATGAGAAATAGGAAAAAGGAAAAGAAAGGACGCTTTCTTACATAGAGTATTATTGCGCTTTTTCGTGTTGTTACTTTCCTTCTCTTCTATTTCCATGTATATATTTGCATATCTACGTCGAGTTACATATGAACTACATTTGACTTGTCACGAGCAGCTACGCTTGATGCACCCGTACGTTGATAGTTACATTACAAGAAAAGGAATATAGGTAAAATAACACGGACAAGTTACGCATCTTGGCGTATCGCGTATTTCGTCTAACGTATGTCGGATATTTCATTCGTTCTTTTTGCTCATTTTCACGAACGTCGCTGCTGTTCGGTATTTGCATTTTGCATTTTTCATGCCTTATAATTTTCCGTGGTCGCACACGCGCTCCCTCGTCCACGCGTCTATCCGCACAAATGCTTGCGAGCAATGTAATCTTTCTCTCTGCATTTCGCCAAATTTGAATTTAAATTTTCTATAATGAAATTGCAAACCCCTTTTGTTTTTCTCTTCTCGCTTGTTCTTTTTCTTTTTCTCTTTTTCGTTCAGTCATGCTTCGAAAACAATTTTAATTTGTAATCAGTGATTTGCATCGCAACGCGTTAACCCTCACCGTTATATTACACCGATGACGAATCGTCATTCGAATTAGATATGGTCGAGGCATATCAAGATCTCGAAAGGGAAATTTATTTGGGTAGGTGATCGAGGACTAGAAGGAAAAGAAATCGTGGAAATGTTTGGACTGTTCCGCCTAGGCGTTCATCGGGCACCTGTATATGACGTCGTATCGCGTTATCGTAGACCCGCATTTATTCACGTCTTAACTTTAGATCGATGATGGTCTTTTTAAAAGATTAATCGACTTTTTATGGAGTAAGTCTTCGTAAAAGTAATTGATCGTCGAGGAGAGTATCGTTTCAAAATGTTCGATACGGAAAATGCTTTTAAATTACATGAAATGGTCAATGAATTTAAATTCTTATTTATAGATGCTTAATGAAGAATTAATATTCAAAACATATCTGAATTAATTGCTAATTTTGTATATAATAAATTCTTTGCTTGTATTTTAGACGACTCTTCTTATTGCTCGATTTTATTGGCGCAATTAAGAAAATTAGAGAACGCGCCATAGGTCGGTTTTTATTTGTTTTCTTGTCCGTTGATCACGGCGCGTCTTTTCCGATGTAAGTGAAACAATACAGCGGAAGATTTAGCTTGGAGCTTTATCCATTAAATAAGGATTTCCAAGCGTTTCGTCGTCGACGACGGTTTTGGCATCGCCGGGAAATTGTCTCGGGCGCTTCGTAGGCTGGCGCTCGTAATAATAATATACCGTTCAAGACGTAAATCAGTGTCTATCTTTGAGCGCTGTCCAAATCTTTATTCAAATTTATTCGAGCGTTACATCAAGGAGACTACCATCGGATGTCGTCTCGCCGTAACCCTGCTCTCGTCGGAATACCCTGTCACGTATTTAAAGTGCTTCCTGCATGTTCTAGAAAAGAGAACCGTCGTTCAGATTTTTTTTACGATGAACTAACTAAACATAGTTGAAAATTCACTTTTCGCCATCTCTTTCTATTCTCATTGTCAAATGAAGAGATCGCAAGAGCGAGCGGGGCGACGATTTAATCATTTCCATAACAATTGTAGGCTATGATAAAACAAAAAAGAAGGAAATTATGTTCTCTCTATTTTGTTTTTTCATTTGTCGATCTTCGAAAACGATGGAGCTTTTTTCTAGCGAGGATCGATCGATTTGCAAAAGAGTCGCGATACGAGAAGACGAATCATTTCTAATCGGAGAGTAACTTTTACTTTTAAACTTTTGCGAACGTGAGAAGCGAATAATTTTGTCGAACGAGAATCGTATATAGCATCCACGTACTTATTACGCGTGTACGAACATATGCACACGCGTATATACGGCGAGAGATAAATTATATTCGAGCATACGAGGAAGCTTTATCCGTGATTTCAAAGGTCCGTTTTCGCAGAAAGAGAGAGAGAGAGATTGAGATTTTGGTAGCAAAAACGTTTCGCGAGCTTCGCTTACGAGAGCTCCGTGCCGTGCACCGCGCGTATATCCCATATTTGCCGAGTGTATTTGCTCAACACACAATATCAGCCAATATCGGCGCAGCCTCTCGACAATTTTAAACTCGGATTTCCAATGATAATTAATGATGAAGCCGTATTTGTTCCGAGATTATTAAGTTACGTATCTACGGTCCGGTCCCGAGTACGAGTTTCAATTATTACCCCCTCTATCGCAACGAATGTCAGAATTAGAAACAATTCGAAATCTTCCATCGAGAGAGAGAGAGAGATGAAAAAAGCGTAAAGTCGAGAAATTAAAACCCGATCGACTTATCCGACCTACGTCGAATGAAAGAGAGAGAGAGAGAGAGAGAAAGGATACGAAATAGCGCGTAAATTGAGTGACCGATGGAGCAACCTCCGCAGAACCGTTTCACGCGAAACATAGCGAAAATGTAATTATCTGTCGGTGTAATTAATGGCGCGAAAACTAGCTCGCACGTGCCACATCGACGTGTTTCTATATCGTTTTATTTACCATCCGTCCCGTAGTATAAAGTTACTTCCAATTATCGAAGTAGGTATGAATTACGAAGAAAATCCGAGCACTTAGCTTGCCTCGATCGGCAATACGATATTTATCGACATGGTCATTTTATTTGACGAAATCTATCGTCAAAATAGCTCCTATCATCGGTGAAAGGAACGGTGAACGGTGAACGATTCCCTTCTTCCTACTTCTTCGAGAAGTTAATGGGTTTTCGCGGACAGCGACTTTTTTCCAATCCAAGCCAAATTCGAAACGATCATGGAAATGCGTCCAACATATCCGTAATATAACGCGGTCGTCCTCGCTCATGCATGCGAATCGGGGAAAAGTTGAAAGGTCCGAAGGGACTCCGAGAGATCGGAACGGGTAAAGGGAGAGCAGCCAATTTGTCCTTGGTGCTTCTTTTTTTTAGCCCTCTACCCCTTCGACGTAATAAAGCGTTATGCTTGGACAAACGCGGTAGAGACGAGAAATCACGTTTGTCGCGCGGAGTCAAAAGCCAAAAAAAAAAAAGTGCAGCCGACGACGCGACAAAAAGAAGTTGCGAGCTAACGTTCAACGGAATATCGAGAGAGAGAGAGAGAGAAGAAAGAAGGATTTTCTTTCTTTTCAAGGCAATCCACAAGAAAGAAAGCCGAGAACATAGAAGGTAACAGACCATGGAAAAGAACGAAAGGAGGGCGACCGTCGATTGAATATTTTTACATATATGAGATTTTTATTCTCGCGACGCGATTGGTCGGGGCGTGCTTCTTCTTCATTCTCTTACTCCTAGCGTTATTCTTTCTTCCTTCCTCTATTCTAGATTTTTCTCGAATCGAAAGCGACCCGACAAAAGTACGCGGGAGAGCATC
Organism: Polistes fuscatus; assembly: GCF_010416935.1. Lineage (NCBI taxonomy): Eukaryota > Metazoa > Arthropoda > Insecta > Hymenoptera > Vespidae > Polistes > Polistes fuscatus. The sequence goes on along the minus strand of NW_025112997.1, from coordinate 17,394,586 downwards.
GAATACTTTCATCGCAGATACAAACGGAAAAGAAATGCCGATCTTTGCGAAGGACTGGAAATCTTTCACGATTTTCAAATCCATCGTCTTACGGCAAAACCTTAAGCATTTTTTGTATTCTCCTCGCTTCCATTGAATTCGTAGGAAATTTCACGATGGTACATAGTTGCGCGAGTATTATTTCGCGGAACGTATCTAGCTTTAAAGGGATGATCTTGGAAAAGCACGATAATGCGAAATATGTGCCGATGATGGGAAACTTCGAGAAATTTCGATAGTTTATTCGGAAACGTATCGTACTTCTATCGAGTCGATTGCTTCAACGCGATAGCCTTCTTCTATTTTTCCTTCTCTTTTTCCTTCTGTTTTTCCCTCTATTCCTTTCATTCTTTGCCTCGAACGATCTCGTCTCTTCATTTGCTACACTCTACTCTTTTTCTCTCTTTTTATCTCTCTGTTTCCTATCGCTTCGACTCTTGTTGCGAAAGGATTATTGAATTTCCTGTCATTTCCAGAAGAAATATGCTCTATTTACCTTGTAGAGAGTACGAAGGGTAGCTTTTCGCGTTATGGACGTGTAAGAAAAATAAGAAATACTAGGATGGAACCGCAAACGAGATCGAGAAGTAGTTTCGTCTTTCTTTTTTTCCATCGATCGGTTCCAAGAAATCCACTTTTTTCTCTTATCGTTAACGTTTCTATTTTCATCGGCGTATAATTTTCCCTACCGTATTGCTCGATATTACATAGTCGTATTACCGACAAGAAAAAAGAACGAGAATTTGCGTATAGTTTATGCAATGTCTAGTAGCATTCATCTAGTCACCTATAACGTACTGCACGGATCCGAAACTACTGGTGGAAAGATAGAGAGATGGAGAGAGAGAGAGAGAGAGAAGAAACGAGTATGGATGCAGTGGCAAGAGAAGACTTCGAGCTTTTGACAATTCGGAACACGTAGGAGGAATTTGTTCGCGGAAAGGCAGGTCGCGTATGCAGCCCACTCTGCTCATCTCCGTTCGAGTTTCTGGAACAGTTTCAGCAGGTTTGCTAGTCCAATGGAGGCAGTAGCAGCAGGCGATATGCAGCAGCAGCACCACCAACTTGGTTTCGACCTCCACATCTCTGCTTTTGTACCTTCCCTATATGCCAGGCCAATGACCGTTTAAATACGTGCTTTACCAAGGTATTTTGTCCGACTGTCTACACTTCGCTCGCCCCTCTATCGCTACCATCGCAGACATATGGCCGTAAAGTGCTTTATATTTCTCTCTCTCTCTCTCTCTATTACGAGTACCCTCCACTTTTCATTCGCTATATATGGAAAATACGTCGGGAAAATAATCTCTTCCGTTGATTTCGCATTCTTCTCAAGTTCGATTCCTCGAATAGAATCGACGCTTTTTACGGTGACTTATATTAGTCAAGCTCGCGTTCCAAAGTTCGTTGTTTTTCTTTGGAAAACTCTGTGGGTAATAATAAAATTCATCCGAGGAATATAAAGCAGCTGTCTATCCGTTTAGCGTCTAGACGCTTAAACGTCTTGTTCCCGCGTCTCGCATTTAAGTTAAACACGTTGCTAGGGTGACGATCCAAAGCGTATACGCTTCCTATTTCTTTTATATTGTCTTTATTTCCATCTCTCGTCTTTCCTTTTTCTCCGATAATTCGTTCGATTGATATCAACCGACAAAAGCGAAGCTACGATTTATTCGACCACCCGTCTATACGGCTAATGGCTCCATTGTTGTCATTTTCTTTTTTCGTATTCAGCGCTAAACTTGAAAGCTAAGACTTAATCTCTCGCGTAATATCTATCTACGCGTCGTTATTTGATGTCAATGATCGATGACGTCGAGACAAGATCCGACGAGAGATGAACCCATTTTATTGGTCACGTTAAATAACGCGGATGATTTAGCTAGCGTCGAATACACGGAGAGTTATTGCCACAAAGTCGACAACGGGCGTAAATATATGATAATGGCCGCCCGGCAAAATAGCCATAATTTTTCAGAGTCACGTAGACAGATATACGCTCCCGTTACGCGTTCGATTTCGCAATATATCTTTGTTCCTTCTGTTAAGTTTGACGAGTAGCAGAGTGGAAGCGAGATACTCGAATAAAATCGCGCTTAAATGTATAAAGCAACATTGATCAAAATCGCTGTACCACGTCTTCGATCCGGTATAGCGAACGTTTCGCGATACCGCGGATGAGGAGATCTCGAATTTGCGGACAAATATAATAAAAGATTTTATTTCAGCGAAGTTTCCGTCGAGAAAAGGTACTTTTCGTCAAATCGTGCGAAAAGATAAAGCGTACACCACTCTGGAATAACAATGAGACGCTCCTAATCGATTCTGCCTCCGTTGACCGTAAAGTAGAGTAACGCGCGATGTTGCATCTTATCGCGAGGTGCTATTGCGAAATTTTCTTTTACATTTTTCTTTCGATAAAAAATAACTTCGAGATCCGCGCATCAACGCGAACGTCGAATAATCTTTTTACGTTCTTTCGACATTAGGTAAATTACTTAATTGTTTTATAATGTCTCGTATTTTCCATTGGTATTTCTCAATACTACAAAACTATACGTTCCATTGTTCATTTTAATATCGAAGGATCGAACGCGCAAATAAGAAAGTTTCGACTTTCGCTTCACGCGTTTAACAAAATAAGGAAAAGATCGATCCGCAAAGACTAGTCGTTTTCGTAAGGAACGTAAATACGTTGCTCGGAAGGAAACGGTTTCGTGTAACTAATCCTCGTCTATAACGGAACAAGTACACTCGTAGAAACAGTGTAGAAAGAGAAAGAGGAGATAAGCATTCTCGAGTAACATCGAGCGCTAAGTCTTCTCTCTACGAGTCGTCCTACCTTTAATAGAATACGAAGCATTTCCCTTTGCAATTTGAGCCTTCTGGAAGTCTCGCGTATAGCGAGTATTCGCGTCTTCCCTATCTTCCGCATCCTCTAGTTCTTGCGTGTTACCGAATACCTTTCCTCTACGATATCCCGAGGGTGAATTCGTTGCGATCAAAGTACCAACTATAATGAGAGGAAAAAGAGATTAAGCGCGATAGACGAGGCTAAAGACAGACAGATGGCGTATTCTTTGCTAATGTTTTTTGCTCTAATGTAAGAGAGCGAAAAAGAAAGACTAACCGAAAATTTGTTAATAGTACTCGCGTTAATAGTACAAGCATTTTCCGTTGTTCCATTTCTCGAGGACTTGCCGAAGGAAAGCGTCGTCGAGTCGGCAAGGCAAATCTTTATGCGGAAAATAAGCCCGCATCGAAGACCGCGGCGAAGGAGCGAGCGATGCCGCGCGCATTTCACGATATTTCTACGTCCTTTCTCTCCTTATCATTTGGGGAGAAAAGCTCGTTCAGCTAGTGGCCCATCCTCTTTTCCTGGACGGAATGTTAACAAGTTTTGAACGATAACAGTGCTAAAGTTAGCTCGAGACCGGTTCTCCTCTCGCGTTGTACGGGTTTTGGAAGATGATTAACGAATCTCAAGGAGTAGCTAGGGGGAATGATAGATGTGCCTTTGGCAACTTAGCTACCTACCTTTGTTTGAATATACTATATATCAGCCGAGATTCGAGCGAATAAGAATCAAAGGTGAGAGAATCAGAAATTATTGGAATTTTGTATCGATCGTAGCAATGGCCACGAAACGCGTTATCCGACCGCTTGAAAATTCCTATTCGTGGAAAAAGGTCAACGCCCCTTGCGACCAAATGCCGCAGGCGACGTCGATCCTCCGGGCGTTTGCCGTACGATGGAAATTTTTGTCGCTACCGTGGAAACTGATGTACACGCGCGAGAGAGAGAGAGAGAGTGCGCGCGGGAAAAAGGTAGAGAGAAGGTAGGTTGCTCTTTTCTATACCGAACTGCGGATTTTAAACACACCATTACGCAAATTAACTGTTATAACGGCAGGCTCGGTTGAAAAGGAACCGAGAGCCCGCTGCGGGGGAGTCCTTTTGGCCACAGTCCAAAAGCCCGTTTATCCATCCGCGATGTTTTGCACTCGTCGCCCCGAATTCATCACGTATATTTCTTCCTTTTCTCCTGCGGCATTCTCGTCAAAATATCCAATTCTGATTTTATCGTCAACTTTTACTATATCAATCGTTCTTTGTACTCTTACTTTTTTCCCATTCATCCAAAAACATTCGCCTTGGAAGAATCGTTAGGAAGAAAAACGACTCTCTTTTAATCTTTGCGTATTTATTTAATAAAGGGAGAATTATATCATTTTCGTTGATCGAGAATATCCCGTATTTTAAGAAACCTCTGGGTTGTTTATACGCAGCTCGATCGGTAGCTCGCGTGAATTATATCTTATCTGAGGGAGGTCCTGAGGGAGGTTCGTATAAACTCCCGTCGCGCCTTGGTTTGCCCGCAAAACCCGGTGAAATAGTAGATGCGAGAGTTCGTTGACCAAAGGCCCGAAGCGCAATTTGCCATCCTGGAGTTAAATATTTCTGCGCGAAAACGTTTAGTCGTTGGAAAAGGAAGCGTAAGAAGATGGAGGTGACTGATGCAGTATCATCCCGTAGGACCCGGTTTTCGACCTCTCGGCGGGAACCTTAAGCCGGTGGTACCTCCATTTCCCCCTTCGCTTCCTCTTCCTTCTTCTCTTTCGGTATTTCTGCTGCTCCGTTACGGAGCACAATCCATCAAATGGCCCGTTAAATATGAATGATTGTGCTTGGAAAACCGGCGTACTCACCCTCTCCATCTAGAAACCCCATATCCCTGCTGAATTAACGAAATTCTAAGGCATCCGATACGTACTCGTTGTTCCCGATGTCGATGTCGCTACTTTCTCCCTGTTTTCCGTATACGGAGGAGACGCTTTCGTTCGTGTAACACACGAATCCCATTAGTCGACCCGACCCTCTCTCTCTCTCTCTCACTTTGATTTTGAACACGCGTCTTTTCACGCGCGTTTCCTTATCCTGTCGACAATGACGTTAAGCGGATATCGTCCCAGAGCTCGCTCACGCGTTTCTATCTCTAGGTTCGTTTGCATGCTTCGCTAATGGAAATGACATGGGACGTGAGCATTTGCCTCTAAAGCTTCTCGCGCGTGTACGGCCCTGCGTTTACCTGACATATTTCGACTTCATATTTCTTCCGTTCTACCAAGAAGGAAGGTAACTCGCTAGTAGTAGCGAGGGTAATTAAGTTGAAAATATTCTGCGAGCGCCTTATCGCGGTTTGCCTTTTTGTTTTTACCGGCGTCGTTACCACTGAACCAACCCACCGCTTTCGCGACATTTTTCATCGTTTAGTCGGAACAGCTCGGCACCTTTTCCTTTTTCCTTTCTTACTTTCGTTTTTGGCTCGCTCGATCCTTTTTCTCGTCCTTGCGCGCACGTTCTTTGAATTCAGAGAAAAATGAGGAGGAAGGGTGGGATAGAGAGAGAGAGAGAGAGAGAGAGAAAGCTAGAATATACCTATGTTCCTCGAAGTGCCTCACGTACGAAAGATATTCCACCACGGGAAAGGTACGTGACACGATCCACGTATACGCACAAACTCGCACAGAGTAGATGACGGAACGCTTGCGGGAACGTTTGCGGAAGAGAGAAGGAAATGAAAAAGTTACGCCTCGACCTACAACTTTCTAATACTCCTGAAAACTATTCGATGCGCCCCAAAAATATGTAAAACAATAGATTTTCTCTAAGCTTAATAACATTTTAAGGAGATTTTCAAAAGTCGTTAATAACGGTCAAGGCGAATGGGAGAAAAATCGCGTTTCCACGTTCGCGGAGGCGTTCTATACTTTACCCGAATGTTATTTTTCAAGCCAGAGTGCTTTCCGCGTTGTCACTAAGCTCGTATTAAAATTGCTATAGAAATAGAAACAAAGATGTATAAATGATATTCTTCTTGTTCGTAATTGTAGAAATTCCGATTACTCGTATCATCTAATGCAACGAATTCTTTGCAGCGTGCAAACGTTGGAAATTTGAAGCTTAGAAATAGAAGAAAATACGGGAGGTATACGAAGTTTGTTGAGGTCGGATCCCAATCGATCGTTCCGAAAGGGAGATGGATAAAGGTGGAGCAAACGAAAAAACGAGAAAAGGAAAGAGAGCGAGAGAGAGAGAGAGAGAAGGAAATAGGGGGTGGTGGTCGGGGCGTTTAAGCAGCTTTCGTTGCGAAGCTCTCGTAAGCTCGGCAATACTAGTTTTCGTACTAATATTTGCCACTTGACCCCTACCCATCGTGCACAGTTTTGCTTTTCCATTCGTTCGTTCGTTTCCTTCATCGGCTTTTCATCTCTCAACCTACATACGTAGATATCTACTAGTGTGTACAATTATTTTTACATTTTTTATTTTTCCACTTGCAAGATTCCAAAGAAATTCTATTATAGTTAAGTACTGTTACGAAATTCGGCCCTATTTAATATTTAAACAATAAGAAACGCGGAGAATATCAAGAATATATGATTTCTATCCTGCTCGCACCAGTGTATGATCCTTATGGATTCCTACAACTGCGTAGAATTTAGAAAAAATCGATGTCTCGTCAACTTGGTTTTCCTCTTGGTAGTTGTACGTGTTTCTTATTATAATTTTAACCATAGGATCTAACCGTCGAACAATCGATCTTAATAAGGAACGAGTAGAACATATCTTGCTTTTTTTATTCGATGGAATCAGTAGGAAATTGGCTATAACGATTTTATATCTCGAAAGAAAGAGATGGGAAGAAAACGATTAAGTAGAAAGGGTGATTAAGAAAGAAGGAAAACGAACGTAAATTACAAGAATTTCTTCGCTAAAGAGAAATTGCGAAACCAAATTAATTACCCGTGAAGTCTTGCGCAGCGCGTGTACAAGTTCAATGGAAGAAAATGGAGTTAATAAGGAGTAGAGAAGAAGGGAGAAGTAGGGTCTAAGGTGCTTATACAACGTCGCGAGGGCGTCTCGTTAGACGATAAAAGCGGTCCTTTCCTTTCTTTCTCTCAATTTCTATCAAACGTTCTGCACTATTTTCTTTATAAATAGTTTGCTTTAGTTTAGTAGCTACATGATATATAATCAAAAATATATTGATTATTTTCATCAAAAAGACATATCTATGTGCGAAAGATCTAACGTTGTACTACGCGATTTCTTTGTTCCCCTTTCGAACGATATCGAGTAAACAGTCTGAAACATATCCGTTATAGATCGTAGGACGTAACTTGATGCATCGAATAACTCTAACCAATCGCTAATTATAAGGTGCATTATTTTTCCCTCATATCATATGTTTTGTCACTTTTTTATTTCGCATAATGAAATTGGAAAATGCTTCGAAAGTAACAATCCGATATCGCGATCTTCTTTAAAAAAAATTAATTCTCCAAATTCTTAAGAATTTCAATTTTTCCCGATTCGTGAGATACTTCCGAGACTCGATGCGACTCAATTCGTTTGGAGTATCTGCTTTACGACATTTTCGTGTTTTTGCATACCACGATATTATGTTACTTCGAGTAAAACTGGGACAGTGCTCGGTTTTACAGGAACATTCTTCTGAATTTTATTATACAATATGATGATAAAAAAGTGCAAGTCGACGGCGTTACGGTTGACAATAAAGTTTTGACAATATCACCGGCATCGTCCTTTGCTTTTGTCGTTGGATCGTGGCCGAGCTGGGTTTCGTATTTCTCTTTCCGTTTTGATGAACAGACTCTTGCGATCTCGGTATCCAACTGTAAAAGAAAAATTGAATTTTTAAGAAAGGAGAAAAGAAAGAGAAGAGTCGCTGCGCGATATCAATTTAATGGGTGTTTCCAAAGGAATAATAGAATGCACTGAGAGAAAGGACGTAAGGGAGAAATGTCGCCGGAAGACTAATTTAATGACCGGATTTGGTTAACGTTTGTATCATAGAAAGAAGAAATGTAGTCTACGCTACATAGTGCATCTTTCCGCTTCCGGTTCCGTCAACGATCTTCGTTATTAACTTTTCTTCTACAAGTTGGTATTGCTGATAGAGTTTTCGAGGAAACACCATCGAAGTAGCGTAAATAATGATAGCTTTCGAACGACTTACTATACTTTTCTCGATATTTTTCTTTCCCTTTAAGAGTCCACGCGAGATTCTATTTTCGGACCGTGAACTAGCTCTTTCGTATTTTCTCTTTTTCTCTTTCTCTCTATAGATATCTCACTCTCAGGGCGAATGCGTTTTCTCGTTTCCTTGTTTACGACCGCGAAAGAGAAACAGGGATGTATGATAGATCGCTTCTTCGGGACCCTATTTCTCGAGACTCTTACTTTTGCGTAGACGTCACTCGTCCGCCCTTTTTATCGAGTTTTTGTCTTTCTTTCTCCGTCTATTCCATTCCCTCTTTCATTTCTCGAGATACACGAGATCTATATCTAGATACACGTTCGTATGAGTGCTCTATGTATAATATATATAGCCTTAGAGTTTATAGTTAGTATATATATAGCGTTAAAGTGTGAAATTCGTCGTTCCCGAAATGACTAGCTAAACCCAGAAATAACTATACTGACCTGTTTAAATATGAAACAAGACGATATTGCATACTTCAACTAGGTAATATATGAATTTATAGAAGCTGAGTAATACAAGTATAAAGAGATTAGATTCGATAGAAAATTAGTTAACGTTGGTTATCGAGGAAAGATAAGAACAAATTTGGTAGGTAAATCTAATTATGCAATTTAAACGGTGAATGCACGAAAACAACGTCTCTCTTGCACGTGCGATGCGAAATAGCAACGCGGTGTCCCTCTTCAACTCGACTAACTCGCTCGTATATTACTAACGGCAAGGCACGTGTTACATCCCTATATAAGCCCATCGTTCATAAAACTCCATTGGAGCACCGGCAACACGATCTTCAAAGCTTCGCCAACACAACGGCCACTGCTACAAAGGACTATTTAGCCGTTCGTTTGATGTAAAAGTGTGCGCAAATGATTCGTTTCCTTGCTATTTAGGAAGGATCAAAAATAAAGCTCGTTAAGGAGTAACGAAAGTAGAGATGCTTTGACGAAAGGAAAGTTCGTCGATCGTTGCTTCGTTAACATGGTATATCCGATGTTATATGTACCAAGGAAAACTTTCTACATGTAAGGAGGATTACGAGTTTACTCGTAATCAGCGAGTTTATCTTGTTAATAGAAATTCGTTTCTTAGCTTTTCATGAAAAAACAAAGAAATAGAATTAAACCTCGAGCAACGATTAAACGTCCTGATTCGTGTTACCCGAATGTCTTCGCGAAAGAGGTTCGGAGTAGCCAAACGAATAAATAGCCGAGCTTGCTTCCTCGTCGTTTACCTAACGTTGAGTAGCTCGCGTCGAGACAAAGACTAGCGACAACTAAATAATAATCGACGAAATAGAGTAATAGATCGAACCTAGTAACGATTGCTACGCCCTCGTATACGCCTACTCTCTTTTTCTCCATTTTTTTCCATTTTTTTCCATATTTTTCCACTTTTTTCCTTTATCCTCTCCCCTTCTCTCTTTTTTTTTACTTTTTATGCTGTCCTCCTTACTTCTTTTTTCTTCCTTTTCTGACGACACTCCGCGTAATTACGTCAAAAATGAAAGAAAAGCGCTCGAGGGGGAAACCGTTTTCATAAAAGGCGACCCGTTTTATTATATGCAGCCCGGGCGTTATTCCAATGGAGAACGGACAACTTTCTACGTAGAAGGGTGAAAAAAATAAGGACGACTGTATTTTCTTTCTTACACTTCTTTTCTCTTCGCTCTTTCATTCTTTCTTTTATTTTTTCCCTATTTCATTTTTTTTTTTTATTTTTTCTCCTTATTATTTTTCTTTCTTCTTCGATCACGATGATAGCATAGAGTTGACATTTTGAAAGCATTTTTCGAGGGTCAACCGTAGGATCAACGAAAGACCGTTACATGCTATTACTGCTCGAAAAAATGATATGTCTACATCCATTCGAGTAGAGTTTTTTTTTCCTCCGTAATATTAGTATCAATCTTGACAAAATTATGTGAAAAGAGAAACGTCGTTTAATTAATCTGACATTAAATAAAACAGACTTTGATCTAAAAGTTTTGTAGACATTGGAACTTTCCTTGTTGATCATCTTTTTCCATCGAGTCTATCCGCTATAATTATTCTTGTTCCTCGTTCGAATTTCAGTGACGCGCGCCACGAGACAGATTGAGATTCACATGTAGAGATAACGCGATTATTTAGTTCGCCGTAGTAATATACGAGTCCCTCGCGACTAATTAAAAAAGCAATGTTCTAGATGATACTTTTATTCGCTAATCGAACGAAAAAACAATGCAAATATTGTACCTTCGATGGTTACGCATATGACGATCGCTTGATTATTCGTAAAAGGTAATAAATGCGAGCGAATTGGGGAGTGGTGGGAGAAGGATCGGAGAAGGTACAGAAGCAAAGAGAGAAACGTTTCTTCTTCGTCCGATACGGATGTCTGGTAAAACGGGAGACAGTGTCGTAATTACGCGATTCCCGTGGGGTTGCCAAGCTCGCTCGCTCGCTTGTTTCGAGGGTGAATGTAGCTTAAACGAGGGTGTGCACGATTCCAAGTCACGCAGTCAATTTTTAATTGATTCCTACCAATCTAACCTAAGCAAACTTTTTCCACCCACATATTTATTGATTATTGCGTCTGACAAATACCATCTACATATATTCTATTTCGAATTTCCATGCCATTTTCATTCTCGATAAGCAACGAGCACTTATTTGATGTGTCAAATTTGCGACCAAGAAATAAGAAAAAGGCTCTTGTACATACATTAGCATCGTATAGAAGACAAAATACATCTAACGTGAATAATTATTGAAATATTATTAATAAGAGAAAGCACCGTTAAGAAAGAGGATATAAAACATTGCGAGCAATGCGGTAAAAAAATGTATAATATAAATGTATAATACCTATGTAATAGGAACACGTCCAAACATGTCTCGTCGAAAGCAGAAAAGAATGACAACTGAGAAGAGGAAGGATGGGTAGAAGTTAAATTCATCTAAACAACGGTTTCTCGGTCATACAATGTTTTGTTTATACGTACGTTAACCCTCGGGCGGTGAAAGCATTCGATTATTGTCGTTTTTATTCTTTTCAAAATCTCTTTGTCAAACTTGTAAACACATTGATGTTCGTAACTTTTTTCATATTTATTGTTAGTCTTATTCGATCGTCGGAAAAAAGTAACAACGATATTAGGTAGTATCAGATTTATTTCGCGTATACGCGTGCGTGTTTTGTTGCTATGCAAATAAATGCATTTGTATGCGAGTGCGTGTACTACTACTGGAGAATAAACACGTGTATGTGCATATGTGTATGCGTAGCGTTAAGATAGCGTGGAAACTCTAGATTTTATAATTCACAAATATGAGATCGATATTTGATCCGTCTTTAAAGTCTGCTTTTATTCTACGGATCAAATCTCAATTTCGTGCGTTAACTACTCGCCTCTCGCAAATTCATATATTACCAAATTAAAGTACGTAATTCTGTCTTCTTTCATATTTAAACAGGTCAGTATAGTTATTTGAGAGTTTAATTAGTCATTTCACAAATTAACGGATTTCACAAAATAACGCAACCATATATATATATATTATATAACGCATACCTAAATACATACATATAAGCGGACTAATGCGAACAATGGTATCCAGGTATCCAGTAAACAATACGTTCGGCACGATTCAGAGAGCAACGTTCACCGGTGCTTTCGCGCAATTCTGCCGTCCGCTTTTGCAACAATAATTCATCAGGCAACGTTCGCACGAGCCTGACAGCTTTTCCCCCGACGGCTGCACGTGCACCCCCGCCTGCGTTTTATACGCTTTGGAAAATGTTTTATGGTCGTAGCCTGATTGTACAGTCATCATCCTTCTCTTTCCATCAACGGTGTCCGCCCTTTCTCTTCATTCTTCGCTCTTCGCGATAGCCATCCTTTATATTTTTCTAGACTCCAGCTTTTTTCTTATCGTTATTATTGCCCAATACTATCGTAGTCATCTATCGTTTTCAAAATACAACTTACTTTATACATAGACTCGCTTTGCAAGTACAACGAAATAAATTAGTAAGGAAAAGCATCTCCTTTCGGTTTCCGTGATCTCTGTCCGGGCTGCTTGTTTAATTAAGAAGGAAAAAAAACGGAAGAAAAAAAATACATCGTGATTGCATTAACTTCATTATGCGGTCGAGCGAGTTTGTTTCCTTTACTTACATATTTCTTTTTTCCAGTCGGTGGAGATCGCTCGCGTAATATGCAATAACCATGGACCTTTCGCGTTTTACCAGTGCATACTTATTTACATATGTACGCAAGTCAGTATGTATATAAGTATGCAATGTGTACGATCTCGCGTACGATCGTTAGGTAGATCGTAGAAGGTAGAAAGGGTAGAGGTTTTTATATTAAAACAAAATTGTAACTAGGAAAAGAATTTTAGGCGGTGTTTGCGTTGATAAATTCGTGCCGACTCAAAGATACGCGAGAGAAGAAAGAGGAAAACTCGATCGTATCCCTCTATATACGATGCGTCAATTTTTCGAGTGGCGAGAATGCTTCGAGAATGCGTCCAATATACAAAGAGAGCCAGAGAGCAACGAAGAAAACTCTTTTCACGTTTTACCACGCGTCATCCTTCTCGTCCTCTTCCCTTTTACTTTCTCTTCTATCTTTCTCTACCAACAACATCCTACACCCACCTCGTAAGCATTTTCACGCCTTCGTCATTAATTCTCCAAAATAGTCAATCTACGCGAATCGTTTTCCCTTTTTCGATCGAGTCACGTACTGTTTGCTTTTGCTCTTTAAAAGAGAGGCATCGCGAAACAACAGGTAAATCGTTCGGCATAGTACTAGTAGGGGTAGGGGTAGTGGTAGTGGTAGTAGTAGCAGTGTAGTAGTAGCAATAGTAGTAGCAGTAGACTCCTGGTACTTCAGAAGTTGTTTTCTAACAAATGAAAGAAAAGACGAAGAGACGAAGAGACGAAGATTTTCTTGCGAGACGATCTAAAGATTCTGAAAATATCACTTTCTTGGCATGGCTGGAACAAAGCGGCCGAGTCCACAATTATATAGGACAATACCGCGAAATGGTAGCGTAACAAAAGGAGGAAAAAAGGGCTAGGGTTTACTCGTTCGCTCGACCGTCGCGACTAGAAAGAGGAAGAGCGTAGAAACGCGGGCCATTGTTTCCGGTAGCAGGTGTTATTTCGCGAATGGTACTGTTATCGTGCATTCTCTGGCAGAGAGTCGTGCATTTCGCGCAAAAAGAAAGAGAAAGGAAAAGGAAAAGAGAAAGGTAAAGGGAAAGAGAGGGTGCAGAGGGCAGTATACGTGGTTTATTCAGAGGTGGTCATGCGCTATGTTCAAAGGGCCATTACGAAAATGACCATTAAAATAAATTACTCTCATCGTGGCATAGGACTCGACGACGTCCTTCCCATTCCCTCCAGTTCTCTTCCTCTACGTTCCGGCCGATGCAGTCTGCAGCGAATACGTGACGCAGAAATAGTCGGTCGTACGAATCAATTTACGTAAATAATAGAGAGCACGGATGTGCCGTGGTTCTTGAAAATTCAATGTCCAGTTCTAAGTACCGGTATCGATTAACATTTTCTCTGCTATATTAAAGCACGTATTTGCGTAGGACTTTAAAGTACCTTGAGATATCGATCGGTGACTTTGCTCAACGATGATTTCTCGATTTATCGAATTCAATTTGAGTTACGTATAGTTGAGCAGGGTCGAGAATATGCGTCGATAAACGGCACAGGGATAAAAGGGCTAGGAGTGCGCTCGCAGATGCTCTCGAAGATCTTTGTAATACGATTCACATTTATGCTTTACGCCGCTGCCGCCGCCGCCGCCGCCGCATTAATAGATGCGATATATGCGCGCCCTGGAAATTTGTTTTTTTTTAAGACGAGAGTGCGCCGCGAGTATTAACGATCGGCTATTTCAACCAACTATAACTAGGAGGATTTCCATTTTCGGTAAAACTCTACTATACTATACGAGAAATTGATCGGCGTCAACACCTATCGGGTAAAAGTCCCAGCCTCTTTTTCCGTCGAACGAATTGACTTAGGAAACCGATAAATTCCATTTGTCCTCTTTTATAATAAAGAGAACAAAAGGAAGAATATACTTAGAAAAGTTAGGCAAACGCAGCAACGTTCGTAGGTGGGATAAAAGTGCGCGCCGGTACATCGGAATCCTTTTTCCTCCCGATTCAGCAAATATTGACGTTTGCGAATTGAAATTTGCATGGACAGCGAAATTGGGAAAATATTTCCGCTCGTAAAGGAAGAAGGCAGCGGCCTTTCCCTCCTTTATTTTTTCCCTTTCCCGTACCCGGGAGAATAGCACTGACCGAGGAAACTGCGCGCTCCTAAATTTAATATGACGCGCGTCTTTGGATCGATTTCTTCTTTCTCTTCTTTCTTCTTTCTTTTCTTTGCGTCCCTCGAGTCGAACTTTATCGAAGAGCAAAAAACGAAAGGAAGAGAGAAGACGAAGTTCGAAGTGACGGAGAGGTTTGTGTGTGTGTTTCAGGGTCCGGTCGGGGAGGTGGGCGGCGTTAGGCTGCCACTGCAATCCTTACATGGATACGGGTCCGTGTTCATGTACTCGTCGTTAACGAGTCCCGGCGGTGGTGGCGGCCAGGCTGCTGGAGGCGGGGGCGAAGTCACCCTCCGCCTCCGCGAACCGGAGGACATACCGGAGGAGGTGCTCGCTCGTCTCGAGGACACTGCCACCCTTTCCATCTCCCTTCAAGGCGATGCGGTCCTGAGGCTAGGGGCGGCTGCCGCAGGTGAGAGTCTCTCTCTCTTCGCTCAACTCGAAAGACAGTAATCGCTAAATATATCCGATTATCCGAGTGCTTCTTGCTTCCCTTGCTTATATAAATATATATATATATATATACATTCGTAATATAATATACGGACTAACGCGGATTGCTCATTTTAACTAGTTGCGACCATTTTCAACTTTAGTCTAACAATCAAATCTACCGAAAGCGAATTCTTCCTCGCGGAACAAATCGGAGGAGGACGATCGAGCGTTAACTTCCGGACGATTTGTCGGAGCAAAACCAGCGACGATCTGGCTCTAGCATTTGCTACGATAAATCCCGGATTTATTTCCATAACTTTCTCTCAACTACCTCATTTCTTTCTTCCTTTCTTTCTTTTTTTGTTTTGCTATCCTTCGCAACAGCATTGCCAAGGGCGAGTCTTCCAAGTGAGACCCCTTCCTCTTCTCTCCTTTTGGTCTCGCATCGTATTCTTTTAAGGTCTCGATGAGATCTTGCGGCTTGCTCGGTACGAAGTCCAACGAGATTTCAATGGCTCGATCTTAGACGGAATTGTCATACTCGGAGCGCGAAGGAATGTACCAACCTAGATGTCCTATTTCAATTTTTATCCTACTACTCGAGCATAAATATCAACGAAGTTGCGAAAAGAAAATGTCCACGTGCTCCTCTCCGTTCGATCGGATTCTTTCGGAGTAAACCAGATGAGAGTAGGAAAGAAATAAGTAAAGAAAAAAAAAAAATGAAAAAAGAAAGAGAAATTAGAGAGAGACAGAAAGAAGAGGAAGGGGTATGCACATACGAAACTTCTTATGTAGAAAACTTTGCGGAGGAAGCAATTCTCGTTATAACTTGGAAACTGTGGAAACTTAAACTGCCGCGAGTCGAAGATTCCGAGAGGGGGAAAGGTGAACGTTTTGGCCGTTTTCCAACGCGGGACAATCGTTTGTTCTTTTCGTAGCTTCGTTCTCTTTCTTTCTTTCTTTCTTTCCCTCTTTAGCTACGCCTTTAACAAAAGACCTACTCTTCTTTTTACCATTTTTTTTTCGATCGGATCTAACTAGCCTCGCTCACCTTTCGTCCTCCTTGTTCTTTACCGTCAAATAATTCCAACTTGGACGACGCAATAATCGAATCGAACTCGTTATATTTTTCGTTGCTCTACTTATACTCGTAGAAAATTTTTATTGTTTTTTTTTCCATAGTTTTTATATGATTTTCCAGGAACAGTTTAACAAGGAGAGAAATACATAGCGGTTATAATCCTTGCTCGATCGCATCTCATTTTGTAAAGGCTGTTCTCAAACGAGCACGGTTCAGCCGTAGTTCCCGAGACATTAGGGCCATTATCCTGGTGTCACGTACTTAAGAACGGGTTGAAGGACTCGTAGACCCGGCTACGTGTGCGCAAGTCGAACGCAAAGTCCCAGCATCGACCTTATCGCTATTACCATCATCACCACCGGCGTCGTTCGCATCGTCGGTTTCCACTATCCGTAAAAGGAATAAGGGTGAAGCTCGATGCTCGGAATGTGCAACGCTAGCCGAGAGTCTCGCGGAAAAGCTGCAGATGAATCTCTATGTTTTTTGGGGTGGGGGATGGGGAGAGAGAGATAGAGAGGGAAGGACGTAAAACGCAAAGCTTAAACCCCGACGACTATGCGCGCGCACGAACTTGCTCTTGTTCTTCGTTAAAGCCGTTTACGTTTCACGAGCGGTCGAGTCACTAATTTCCCTCCTTCACCTTCAACTTTACCTTACCTTCCTTCCGCTCGAGAGGAAAATACTAATTCTAGATCTTTACATTGAAATAATATACGGATATAACGCGTTAAAACGTATCGGATTCTCCTTTTCCTATTCAACAGAGTTGCTCGTTTAACGAGAATACATTTGTTAATATCCATGCGATTTCCAACGCGAATTCCGCGGAAAAAATGATACTAGAGGCGTAACCAACGCTCTCCCTCTTGTGGTAGATCGAAAGTAATGAAGAACGCGCGCGTTTCCTGAAAGCAAACAAGTAGTGACCCGTGTATCTGACATCGTCCTTTTATTGTCGATCTTGACGCTTTTTCATCGGGATTAAACGGAAAAAGATCAAAGGCAGAGAAACGTGCACGCGTTTACTTCCCACCAACACCTTAAGCGTATTCCATTTATAACCGCACTGATGCATTTTG
Organism: Polistes fuscatus; assembly: GCF_010416935.1. Taxonomy (NCBI): domain Eukaryota; kingdom Metazoa; phylum Arthropoda; class Insecta; order Hymenoptera; family Vespidae; genus Polistes; species Polistes fuscatus. Next base: position 17,377,533 of record NW_025112997.1, on the reverse strand, counting down.
CATTGACTTTGTAATTGTAAATTTTCCCTTGCACCATACTCTCTATCGCGTGCTCTACAATATCCTATCAAATCTTCTCTATAGAAGCAGCGGTAGGTATTGAAAACGATTTCCGATCGCGATCGCACTTATTTCTTCTCGGGTCTTTGAATTTTATTTGTCCTACGCGAAAAATGTTGTTTGTTCGATAGAAATTCCAAAGAAATGGGACAACTTTATTTTCTTGGAAAGATTTGATAAGGATAAATCTCGTTTAATTTTCGAATAAATATCTATCCACTCGATAGATATATATCGTCATGCGATTTTTCGTAATACAAATGGATTTGTCATCTATCGGTAGAACGTTCGAAGCGATTTCTTCCGGCGGTGAGCATAGACACGCGTGCAAACGTTTCTAACGAGACCTTAGCGTTTCGTATAACGACATTGGGGCTCTCGCATCCGTATTTACCGTTGGTGAGTTCTCATGAGACTCGTACGGAACTGGCTATAACCCGCGGCGGCATGGTCGCACAGCCGGTAGCTGTGTATAGAACGTATAGATAGTCTCGATTCGTCTAGACTACATTTACTAGCATGATATCAAGTCACGTTGCCTGTCATAGAGGCTATTATAGTATAGCGGCTACCATAGGGGGCAACTGCCTCCGCTTTCCTGCCTCCGCTTTTCTGCCAGTGGGCTACCGGCTAAAACAGGAGAGGTGTGTTCGGCACATATTTACTTCGGGTTTACCGCGATATTGCCATACAACCGAGGATACGGATATTCATTGGTCTCTTTGCCCTTTCTCATCCTCTCTTTCTATCCATCTCCGAATCGCAAAGTCGACGAGAATCATTTCCATTTCCTCTATCGATAACGCTCAAACTTTTCTAATCGATCTTCTTTACTTTTATCTTTACGTCCCTGGAGAGATATCGAATACTTTTGAACAAAAGTGTGGGTTCAAATTGAAAGCTTTCTTTATTACGAATATAGAGAACGAATAGCAAATTGGTTCAATATTATTATTGGAAATACTTCATATGATTTACGAATCAGGAACCGATGCCTTATTACCGATTCTAGGAAATCCCTTTACGTCTGACGAGTTTCTCCGTACTAGATGTTAAACGTTCGAATCAATATTAATGGGCGTGGTTCTGGGAAAATAGTTCAATCCTTTCCGTTTATTCAATCTAGATATCGAATCCTGATCTAAACTTTCAAAAGGACTGTCGCTAATTAAAGCACAGAATTCTTTTCAAAATGTGCACGGGTACCCGTAACCCGTTGTTAACTTTCTTTACAATGGCAAATTCATAATTCGCTTTATTTGAAAACCTATGACACGGTCGAATGAAGCAAGATAAAAATGATTACGATTAGAAAGTATTTTTGAAGCATCGTAAAGTTGTAAAGTTGGTATAGAACCTTGAACCGATGGTATAAAGCTCGAGCGTGTAATTATCAAGCGAGGATGTTACGAAGCAAGCACGGTGGTTTAAATTTGAATTAACTCGGCTCGGAAGAAAGTCGCGGTCCTTGGACAAAGCTATTCGCGGTATTAAGCCATTAGACCGCAACGAGAGTTGATTAAGTGTTCTAGCCGAGGTTGCGCCCGAATCTACGACAAACGACAAGAAAGAAACACGAGGGACACGGGTGGTTGGCTCTGCTGTTTCAGACTTTGCCTTTCAAACCCCCTACAAAAAGAGACCTAACTTTCCTCTTCCCTTTTCTCTTTCTCTCTCCCTATCTCCGTTCTCGATTTTCCATCGTCTCGCGATTTTCGCAGGGGCTCGCAAACTTTTTCTCAACGCCGTACGACGTTTCAATAGAAAATTAAACGTCCTCCTTATTATCAAGGATCACGAACGTCGATTGTGAAAAATTAGAAAAGGAGATTCGATCGAATTTATATCTTATTTCTCGTTAACGTTGTTAGAGGAGAAACAAAACTCATTTAATATCGCTTTGTTGTCGTTCCTATTGACGATGCGGCTTTGTAATATTACTGATAATGATCCTAGTTAATCGTTGGCATCGTTTTGAAAATGTAAGAAACAATGGCATTAATTAACTATTCATTACGCGTTCTGCCGTGGATATAATACTGGCTGGACGCATCGACGGACGCACAAAAGCAATGCGCGAAAAGCCCTTTGATATCTTCGCGAGGACAATTCGATATATTTTGGAGAACGTTCGAGCACAGTCGCTTCCCTTTTGTTGTGTGCGAGGAATCGGTCGGATTAGCGAGCTATAATTTGTCATGGTATTACCAAAATGGATTAGCGTTAATAGCACCAAGCTTGAATATTGCTTCAAGCGTAGCGATCGGAACAATGTGATAGCGAATCGTTAAAATGACGAGAGAATATTGAGTATCGCGATTGTAACGATGTTCGAACTATTACACGTGTCTCATTGGCGCATTTTGTCTATTAAAAACTCGATTCAATTCGCGCGCGCGAATTAATCGAAGATTCTTCCAAATGTCCTCGTAAGCGGTGCAACACCAATGTCAGCAAACGCAAAACATACGTTGATGCGTACCAAACTCGCATCAGCCAAATTATTTTTCAGCGCTCGCGTGCAGGATAGGATTTTAATTTGCGATAGAAACTGACTTTGGTCAAAGGGATGCCTCGCCTGCTTTCTCCTTTTCCACCATCGCATCCAGGAACTGCTCGATTTAATTAATGTTCGCTTCATAGGCAGGCTAAACCCCTCGCTGAGCATCGTTCGGTGTACCCTTGTCTATAATTAAGGGAGACTTTTTCGCCTCTATACGAATGAAATTGCGTTCATCCGTAAATTGCGTTTTCTTTCGCGAAATCATAATGACCCTATTTTTCGCGGAAGGAAAAAGTATTATTATTTAATTTCAACTTCAAGAACAGGAAATTAAAACAATGGATAAAAGGCTTTCTTGTTTTTTTCGAGTTATACCTTTTTTTTTTTTTTCTATTCTTTACTTGGCATAGAAACATTTAGTTTACTCGCTAAAGCATGGAAAAACGTTGAGAATATTTTTTAGGACAATAGGTATTTTCTCGACCTCGCCCCGTTAAAAGATTTCCCTCTAATTAATCTCGAAAGTATATCGACACTTGCTCTTTTGCGCTATTGAATTTCTCTATTTTTCGCTTTGTTTGCCGTTGAGCGAGAAATCGGTAGTGGTGTAGTTCCTAACAAATTTCCACCAAACTCTTACCACCGTCATGGTGTCGCCTCCTTCGCTATTTCGCATTCACGCTTCTTTTCGTCATAGTATATCGTATTTTACTCCCCATTCGATGTATATCTACATTTTATATACATTTTATTGTCAAGACTTAACGAGATTTTACAAAATTTTATTTATATTTCTTAATATTAGCTATTTCGTTTGATCGTTGATCAATCAAAATGTTGTACATCTTTGCGCTTACTTATATAGAAAAGATAAGAGAAGAAGGATAAACAATTGTTATACGTTTGACTCGTCTCGAGTGGTTCTTAATGCAGATTCAACTGAAGATACTACCACTTAGTGATCTTTTCAACGTAGATCATCTCCTCGAGCTGCGGTACAAAGAGAATTTTTAATGAAAGTTCTTTACATTCTCGAAAGGAATCCCTTTCGCAAACCACTTAGCACACCTTAACGCGTGTACTGATTCACGTCAAGATATGTAAGGTCTTTAAGTAGGCTTCTTCTAATCATTTCGCATTATGATAAATACGAACTAGTAGTAGTAGTAGTAGTAGAGCGATTCTTGTTCGTTGATCGCAAATTGGCTTCGCTATTGAAACGATACCGGCGAATAGAACGAACGGAAAGAAAAACTGATAAAAAGCGAAACGTTTGGTAAACTTGAAGAAACTTCTTAATGAGAATAGTTGTCGCGTCTGGAGACATATTACAAGATAGTTTTCATTTAATCGGAGCAACGAGTATAGACAGAGACTAACGAACATCCTTCGTAAACGGAGCACGGGGCATGGGCTTACGATTCGCGCGCCGTTCCGCGCTTAAAATGATGTCGTCGTGATGATGCGAAAACGTTGTTAATCGACAATCACGAGAACGATTGTTTGCCATCCTAAATAACGGCTTTAATTGCGACACATTAACTGTAATAACACGATTATCGCGCTCTTATCGCGCTCTTATCGCGCTCGCCACCGTTGATTACTGCTCGTCCCTGTCGCCCGTTACATATTGATCGATATAATTCAGAATTGCCGATCCTAAATCTTCTTTTTTACTCGGAATCGCAGCGTCAACGATGACAGCAGCAGCAGCAGCAACATTTCTAGAGGATATTTTCGCAAGGCCGACGCGAAATCGACCAGATAGTCGAGAAAGGTCGCTTTTCGAGTCGCTCGAAGTCGGCTTCGCCTGAAACAAGAACAATAATAGGACGGGGACTAGGCAAAGGAGTCGAAGTTCTCAAGACACTACGGTGTACGGTCGAGATAATGACTGGAGCTTATGCTATACAAAGGGAAAATAGCAACCGTGGCTCGGACTTTGAACGCGACATTTGTGCGCTATGGCTGGAAGTTTCGTAATACCGCTACGCCGGCTGCCGTGATACGAAAGATAGTACAGGCAGATCTAGCACGCGAATCGTTCTCCTTAACCGAATTTGCATATCGCCAATCTTACCAAAAATTCCTTTTTTTTGACCTATTCTTTGCTATACATCTTTGTCCGCAGTAGCAACCAAGAACATTCGATTCGATTAATCTAACTCGTTTTCAGCTCATCTCTCTTTATCTCTATCGGCCGAATACTCGAAATAAACGACGTTTAATGGCATTCTCGTGGATATGCCTCTTCCTTCGTTTAAAGTCGCTAACACTCGCGTAACGTTAATTTATCAAAGGGAGAAAGAAAAAAGCGATTATTAAATGGAAGACCCTCAATGGGAAGGGTGGTATAGGGCTTCGTTAGAATAACACGTATTGCGGTGCTAGCGGCATCCAGTTTTGAATGAGATGAGACTAGAGTAAACGATATTTACGAGGTTGGGAGATCGATAGCAATTTAGCCACCCTTCGCCATTCTGTAGGAGCACCGCGCCGCCAGAGCGTCCCCGTAGAACCGAACGCTACGGGTGGTAACCCGCCTCCTCCTTTCTTCTCTACGAGCAATCCCCCAACCTAACCATCTACCGTCTCTTTGCATCTCTGCAACATGGCCTAGTCGGAACTCATCCATATACATCGGGAAAATTAATATCTGCCTTCGTTGGCTTCGTTCGCGCACCGAATAAACTCGCTCCTGAGTTTTCTCCTCTTCCTCTCCCTCTTCCTCTCCCTCTTCCTCTCCCTCTTCTTTTCCTCGCTTTCCACGATAACGATCGAATCTCTCGTCTTATTTTTCTACTTTTCCAATCTCCTCGTTTTCTCTTCTTCTACGACTCACCTTTCGGAGTACCTTCCGAGATTTACGTTTTTCTTTGCTCCTTCGTCTCTTTGAACGAAAATTAATTAGAAAAGTTTAGCAATAACATCATTACCGTATATAAGAATAACGCGTCTGTCGTTCGACGTTAATTCGAGAATGCGTTCGTTGGTCGTCCCACCCATTCATTCGTCTCCCTTTTATCTCCTCTTATTATTCGACAACGTTGTAACGAAAGGTAATGCCCGGCATATATCCGAACCGCTTATATTTACATATTTAACTAACCCAAGTAGGGAGATGCTACTGCGTAAGCATTAACGCAAACACAAACGCATAATTTCGAATGTATTAATTCCGACCGAAGCACATACTCTCGCACACTACGCGGCATACTATAAATGCTAACGTATACCTGAATGCATAAGGTATCGCGTGCGGGCTCGAAACGTCGATAGTCGTAAGCTAAAATTTATATATTATGTATGCTTCGTAAATTATTGTCCGTGTCGCAGGTGCGTATGTACAAGCTCTATATGTGACTAAATGGAAAAAATGCCCCGCGACTATTCAAACAAAAAGAACAACAAAATAAAAAGTATTCTCTACTTACGCGTTAAATATTTATTCTTTTTTTATTTATAATCGGTGTGTGTGTGTGTGTGTGTGTGTGTAGAAACATAAGTACATCCAAATGAAGTTAAAAGCATCGTCCCACACAGATCTTACTCCGTGAACTTGGAAAGTGTAAAAAGTAAGAATAGGCAGAGCGAATGTACTATTTTTCGTTCGGTGTTAAAAACAAATGGTACAAATTAGAGACGTTAATAACGCTACGTGTCCACATTAGGGGCGATGCCAATTATTTAGATGGCACGCGTTCTCTCGCGACGCGCGAAGAATCTTGTTCGTTTGTCATCGCGTTGTTTTCCAAGCTCGGGGTCGCTCTATGTTTGGCATCGGAAACTATTTCTTTCACGATGTTCTAGAGAATAAAACGCTTTGCTATATCTTATGAAAAATTGTTGCCCCTATTAAACTGAATGTTTGATTTTTCAGGAAATGGCAGCTTGGAGCTGTTCGATAACGAGAGTGGGCCGGATCTCACGTTATCGCCGCAAACCTTTACATCAACGGCGGAAGCTTTCATCAACGATAATAGCGATAGCCTCGGTGTTCCGGGAGACAACGATACGGGTAAGTTATTCGGGATCGAGATCGATGATAGAAAATTTGTGTCGAGTTAAAGCGTCTCGCGCATAAATGCTTCGAAATACATTTGATTATCGAATGATAAACGATTAGAAAACAAAACGGTGGGTCATTCCATCGTTATATTATTGCGAAGACAGGAGAATACAGAGAGAAAAGAGGTAAACAGGATCGCGATAGCTCCGATGAAACCGGGGACAATACATTAACGTGATTGTTGTTGCATTCTCTGAACTCGGTAACGCGCGATGGTTGCCGCGTTCGGAACACGCTCGAGACAAGGTATAACTAGTTCGAACAAGTCGGAAAGACCATTTCCGCGCGTAGTACCGCGCGCGACATATAAAGCCTATTGTTTCCGGCACGTAGAAAGGACCGAGAGGGTGGTTGTACGCGAGTTCCACGGAATCGTGCATTGTTTACTCGGCGAGCACGCATTGCTCTGGTAATCAAGATGCCTCCTGCTATCTTTAAATACCACCATCCGACACTACAAATTTTCGCCTAATTTATTTTTTCTCGACCGGAGAGCAGTCCAACGACAGTTCGCTTTTTTCACGAATCCTATAATATTATGGAATCGAAGAAGCATCGTTTAAACGGCTTTGCGTATATTCGATGGGTATATCGAAGCGTGCCGCGAAAAGGCCTACGCAGTTTACATTTACGCTTTATGGGATTGATTTGACATAGAGCACTTGTTCTCGCGAGAGGTCCCAGTCGAGCTATGAAACAAATGAACAATCGTTTTTGCGAGTAAACAAATTTAATTTTTCTGTCGCTTGTGTCAACAGCTTTCGAAAAAATGCAACACGATATTACATTTCGCGAAAGCTTAAAGTATTTCAAACGCGAACGATATATTGAAAAAAGTCTTCGATAACGGTGAGTTTAAAGTTTTGGTCGATCAATCGAATTGAAGCAACTCGGATAATGTATTTGACTTGAGTCTCTCTCTCTCTCTCTCTTTCATTTGACGACACGAAACGCAACGTTAATGTTGCGCCTTCGGTTTGCGAATAATATCCATCCGTTTGTCCTTTCATCGGTACTAGTCTCAGAGAGAAGCTTGCAAAAGAAGAATACGTAGATGGAAAACTCGAGAGCGAAATCGAACGCGGTTTTGCTTCTCTTTTTTTTCCTTTCTGATCTTCTTCGGCATTCTTCTTTTTTAAGAATCCTTCGTCGAAAAGAAATCACTTTGCTCTAGAGAGTTTTCTCCGAGGGAGCCAGCTGTGAGCTTTCAAACACGTCGGGATTACGTTGAAGTTTATGGATCCCTTATCCAATCTCTCAAACTACCATCAGATTCCGGAATTATAGCGGACATCGTCTAGCCTAACGGATAGTCCACTTCCATCTTGCCTAGAGATCGCTCGTAAAAGGTCTCATTCGATGAAACACGCCTGGTGGAAGTCTTACTTTGACTTAGACTCCAAGTTTCACGACGTTGACTTTTTCTTCTTTCATTCATTCATAGGATTTTGAAAACGCGATAAAGCGTGAAACGCCAAAACTTTGAACATTCTTAACTTAAAAGATAAGAAAGATGAAAAGAGAGATAGGGATGGAAATGTGTCCCATAGCATACATACCGTTAGTATGCATATTTATGTACGTAAAAAGAAAAGAACAGGTACAAAGGATCGATGAAACAAGCTCGCGTTGCTTCTAATGCTGATTATTCGGCTTCAACAATAATCTAGTAATACAATTTTATCGTAGTAAAACATACTATATATAGACATAGACTTTCTTTTCTTACCTCCCGAAGGTAAATGTAAGACGATTTTCGTCGATTAGACGACGCAAAGAGAGTAAAGAAAAATAGAAGAAACGTTGGTTGGAAGCAAAAACGTCCAGATGGCAATTTGGTGGATGATACTACGAAGACGAGCTCGAAGAAGGGTACGAACGATCATAACGCGGTTAAGTGCCTGTTTGCCGATATTTCTTTGCAACCTAATGCTAGGATAAGGATAAGATTTTCTACTAAAGTCTACGGTACACTCGAAAACGATTGCCTCTACTTTCAATGCTAAACTTAAAAGGAAGAGAATTAGAACGTGCATTACTGCAAAATGCGATACGATAAGAACGATCGAGCATATAAACAAGCTTCAATGAAACATTCATCTCGCACTATAATAATAAATGAAATGTTGGAACCATTCGAAGACATTTTTAAGGCTACGGATATGTGCATCGTTAACGAGTTATATTTCGAAGTTAAACATGGAAAGCATACAGAATAAAGGTAGTTTGCGTCAAAAATGATCGTGCCGATGAGCAAGTTAGAAATGGAACACTTAATTGCATCGCGTTCGGTCGCACAATTTTCCCTATGATTGATGCGCGTCGTTCTGCCATATACTAAAGTGCATTTGTAGAGGATTGTGCATACAGAGTACGATACATCGTCCCTTTATTGGTATGGGCCGCAAACGAGAAGTAAATTGATCGAGACGGAAGCATCGAAGTACGCGCAGTTGAAATTTGACCACGAACCGTCTCCTCTTCCGGCTTTCTCCATGCTAACCGTAGTTTCTATTATGCACCGTGCTATGTTCTCGGGTAATATGTGCAACGCTGCGCCACTTCCATAATCCGCACGTTCGAAAAGGACACGCGTTACGTGCCTCAAATTTATCCGCAATATGACGAATGAATACGAGACTTATTAAACAACTCTATGAATTTTTATGAACATAACTGTTTTTCTTTCTTTCTCTCCGTCTCTTTAGTTTCGTAGTTTTGTAGTTTTTCATCGATCCCTTTACGAGATTCAATGCGAGATATTTTGATTCGAGACGGTGTAAAGCTATTTGGAAAACTTGATGAATTTTTTTAAGGAGCTTTGCCGACACACCGTCCATTAATATAATTTCTATTACCAACGACTATGCAAATAGAGCGCATTGCAATAGATGGAAGCGTGAAAAGGAAGAAAAACAGCAATTTGCTTCGCTACCTCGAAATATCTCTGATAGCCTACCACCGTCCTTGCATCGATACGCGAAAAATTCTTCCCCTGAAATATATATGTGGTATATTGAAAGAGATAAAAAGACACGGTTGATCGATTCCTCGCGTGTTTCCAAGCTCATAGCGATCGTGATAATACTATTAGGTTTGGCGATCATGATGTGGTCGGGGGCGCGAAGTAATTATTCGGATCAACGCGGCGTGCTTTGTCATTGTTATTAGAGACCGAAATTAATGGTGAAATAATCGGCCGGACGTTAATGTCATATACCTCGTGTGTCAGAGTCAGGAAGTAGATTATTAGATCGTCATCTAGATTTCATCGTGGTCATTCTTTCAGACAGAGATCTCGCTTTGCAGAAAGTAATGATTACGCATTTAACTTTTTTGCTCGCAACATTTTTCAACCCCAAAATGTATGCCTTGTATTTGAAAATATACGCGACGCAATCCGAATATATAGACTTTTTCATCATAGCCTTTCGACGTTCTCATATTTTTCGGATATGCACGAGCTACGCGATTTATGGAATTCGCTTGTACATGCCAGCCAACGTTTCAATCGAAAGCGCTGGAATTTTATCTTCCTGCATTAGCTGTTTGGGACATCGCGCGTTCCGTCCGTTATTTCATAAGTAATGTTTCCTTGAAAAATGCTGAAAATCGCGTATGCTTTTTCGCGATAAAAAAAGTTCTCTTATGTATAGATATAGTACATTTATATATTTCAGACGAATAAAAAGAACGAAAGAAAGGAAGAAGGGAAGAAGGGAAGAAAGAAAAATATAAATGTATTCTAACCTAGAAACATTCGTTCGGTAATGAAAAAGACATTCGATCGTAATCAAGACATATCTAACACTCGTCATACTAGTTTCGCCAGTTTCAAAAACGCATCACGTGAATATATTTGCATAGGAATGAACTGACGTCATTTGCATTCGCGTTTCGCGCCACCAATCGTCGTTGAACGAGAGCGAGGAATTCAGCGAAGAAAAGAAAACGAGGGAAGGGGATAGGGGAAGGAGATACTTCCTCTATTCCAATAACCAAGATTCGCGTATAAATATGTATTTCTCGGGGAGATATTTAATTATTCCGCGTGAACGTACACTCGCTTTTTCCGCTTCCTCTTTTACCTTTTCATTTCTTTCGCTCGAACTCGTTTCGCTCCCGTTTCTTCTTTTTCTATTACTTTCCGTTCTTCTGTTATGCTTTATTCCACTACTAGCGTTCCTCATAGCGAGTTAATGAAAATGTCACAAAGATATGCACGGACACCACTGCAAGGGAATACACCGCGCGCGACAGCTGTAATCAATTATCTACAATTTACGAGGCTCAATTTACTTGGTTCGCACAATGCCCTGCGGGTACGGAAACTATGAGCGCGATGTAAGGTCGTAAAGTAACTGAATCGCTTTTATCCGGCACGTCTCCCTTTCCGTTCGTTCTCGATCTCACTCGCTTCACCCTTTTTATCGGTCTTTGGCTGCGACGACATCGACTTCCTATAATTTTCGTAACACTTCACTGAACTTTTACGCGGTTGGAAAAACTGGCGAAAAAAAAGCCTAACACGCTCGACAACGTCGAAACATCGCTCGCACTTTCCGTCTCGTTTTTGAAATTGTCGCGATCTCCCGGAAATTGTATCCTTAGACTTTTGATCGAAGCGAAAGTCGACAGAAAATGTAAATAATTGGCGAACGCGCGTAACCGAGCAATAACCGAACCAAGAGGAAAAAGCATTTGGACGCGTAGCTTGTTGTCAAAGTGGAAACACCGAGAGGGTAAGGGTCAGTGGAACAATGGAAACGGCGGTAACAAGAAGAAGGTAGCAGACGCTCGGGACTGAGAGCAGTCCATTGTTGTGTACCGGTCGGTTTCTCGATAGCGCGCTCAGTGTTCTTTCTCAGAGTATATACGACACTTCGAGGCCGATGGCACTTCTACGAACGGCTGACCCGACAATAGAACACTCCACTCGAGGGGAACCGTTCCTATGCTAACAGCCTTTCACGCCAAGTGCAGAGGTGCCTCCAACGGGGAACTCTATCTATGACCACTTTTCCCTATATCTATATACTCTGCCCGATCTTTCCACCCTGGAATAGGATACAAGCGCGAAAAACTATTCGAATAAATACCCCTTCCATCTCCTTTTTTTATCCTAATAACATTTGCATACACTTTTCTTATCGAGGAGTTTTCGATGATAAATCAGACATTAGTTTACAATCTTCTAGAGGATTCAGGTAAGGAGGGATAAGTTTCTCGCAAGTTTAGAGGATAGAAATGCCGAAGGAACACCCTGCAAAGTCCTGAACACGACAGTGAAGTAGAGCGCGGTAATAAAGTGGAGTAGTTGCGCCAACTACTAGTTTCTACGCAACAGTACGGTACAGTCCTTCCCATATTGCGATGACTCTCTACTCTCTTTTCTTTTAATCTCTTATTTATTTATTTCAATGCGAAAATCTCTTTTTCTTTTATATCATATTTGTGATGCATAGGAAATCGATAGTATTCCTCGTAGCACCCGTTCATTTGAAAAGCTAATCGTTCCACGAAAGACCATCGGGTTCATGCGCGATCACGTCGATTATGTTTGGTTGGACAAGAATTTATCGGCTGGCGCTCTCGTCTTGTCTTTTTCCCCTCTTTCTATCTTTCTCCTACTCGGTCTCTTGTTCTCTCTATAACTACGAACTGTACCGTAGGTAGAGGTTGCGAGAGCTAATCTCTCTGCGAAAGGGCCATCGAGAGTATCGATCGCTTATTCTCTTTGACATACCCCCTTCCCGGTGCTATCTCTTGGAAGCACACACACGCCCACGATAAGAACCAAAGCTTACCCATACCAAGGGTATCATCGCTTATTCGCATGTGCGCGCGCATACACGTTCGGCTCCGATTACGATTTTCGATCGTCGATTTTGGATCGTCGATTTTGGATCGTCGATTTTGGATCGTCGATTTTGCCGCTTCGAGAAATCATTCGATCGTTTGGACAATTACATCGGCAATGACAATACTTTCAATGATCTTTGACAATGAACTCCGATTCTCCGAGCAGAGAATATCCTTACCAAAGTTATTCCGATAACTTGGAAGCGGGAACTTCTTAATTGAACCATTATGCGTTATAGCGGCAGCCTTTATTGCCTGATGAGACCGAAGAGGAAAAAGGAAGGTGCGAGAGCAACGAGCTAGTCTGCCGCTAGAAAATAAGGAGTGTAACCTGGATCCGCCTTCATCTCGTTCGACCCTACTCCTGGAACATGTAAATTCGCGATAATAGCGGAGATGCTTCAGCCCCTATCCTACCTTAATTCGCCCTTTATGAGTTAATAACTTGGGTTATCGAGGAATTCGTCTCCGTGGTGTTACCCTCGATACGCGCGCACACGCCCACACCTATAACCATTCTTACACGCATCTTTTTTTTATATGCGCGACTTTTCGTACGAATCTTTCCAAACTTCTTGCATGGGCGAAAATAAAAGTTATATTGGTTATATATTATATCTTGGACTCTTTGCTTTCCAAAAAATTATTCTTTATCATCGAACAACTTCCTCGCTTATAAGGAATGCAGGTGCCCGCCCAATCACACCCCATACCATATCGAGAAGCCTCGCTTCTCGAGGGAACGCATCGTTAGACTCTATTGTCATCTTTATTCGTCACGTTTTATTGATATATGTGTCAATAGTTTTTATATAATATTTATATGACGTAGAATTATGTTGTAAAAGAATTTATGAGACAAATAATATATACCTCCGTATTCGTATCACGTAGAGAATTTTCTGTTCACAGTGATAAGAAGTTTTTCAAATATTTTACAAGAACGTTCCGTCGAATATCTATATTCCCTTGACGTACATATCGGGTAAGTTTTTTAAAATTCAGAAACGTAAATACATACATATGTAGTTTCTATTTTATGCGATATTAATCGCATTGTTTAAATAAGTAATTCAGGCTAGGTAAGAATATATTTCTTTTTAAGGCCGGATAAATAATATTTTAGATAGAAAAATGAATGACTCGCATAACTATTTACGTGCGTATGCAAATCTACAGGTAACAGCAGCCCTTACACGTTGATAGCCAAAAGCGTTACACGCATTTTTTTTTCGTCTACTTTCGTCTACGTAGGTACTTACATCCGTATATCATAGGAAGGTTTGTTGCTTTTTGGTAGCGCAAACCGGCTGTATTTCAAGCGTTCACGGTACTAACGATTTCTCTGCGCTGTATAATATGCCCCGAAGAGATTCGATAAAAAGCAAAACTATCTCAGTTTGGCCTGCCCTCGATTGTCATCCGGTCCCCCGGGTTTTAGCCCAGGTTTTACCAACCCGATACCCGAACTTTCGGCTCCATTACCAGTTATCAATGGAATCTTACTAACTCGGATGCTATTTTTTATCATTCTCTATCAACAACCGCGATGGACGAACATAGAGCTTTCTTTAAAGATATCTCGAAATAACTCCTACGTTGTCCAACTTTTATAACATTTATAATATTCTTATTGCGGGATTTGGGCGTTTTATTTTCAAATAAATCTGCGATATCCAATGGAAGAAAAGATGAAAGAATTGTATTGATGTTTAATTATCTTTTACAATATTCATTATCTTTCCAATTTCAATAACTTTTTGCTATTATTCGATAATTTTGGTATTACGTAGATCTTACGCTAGTCAAAATTATATTGAAAAGTCTTTAGAAAGAAAATAATATTATAAGAGTTGTTTATTGGCTTGAAATATTTAGTTTCTCTATTCGCAATTCTGAGAACGCATCAACCATCGTTCTCCCATCGTCTAACTACTTCGAACTCGGATGCAAACTCGAAAGGGGAAACAATTTGTCGTCTCCGTATTGTATCACGTGCGGAGAGAATTCTGTTGAGGTCTCGCTGACAATGTTGCGAGACGAAACTATCGACAACTATCACGTTCGAAAGTTTTTTTTCTCCTATGCTTTAAATGCATTTACAGGGCGTTTCCTATTCAGAAGTTAGAAAAAAGTAGATATTCGAATCACTCTGTTAAAGTTCGTTGTTGAGTAAGGGTATGGTAAGCGTCGATAAAGGAAAAAAAAGCCTTTCGAACTAATCGTTGAGTGGGGATACAGAAATGTTACACTTACACGTGGAATACAATGTACTACTTAGGATAGCACATAGATGTCGCTAGGAGGATGTTCTCTGGATATTTTATTCCTTTTTTAATCTAAACGTAAAAGTACTTTTTTTCTAACGAGAAAACGCGTACATCAATCAAACCGCATAGCGACGAATAGATCAGCTAAGGATTATCTTCATCGACTTGGAAAAACATACGTTGACGGTGGAAATATAGATGTTTCTATCGCTCATTCGCACGTAACATAAGCCTCTTTATGTTTGAAGAAGAAAAGAAATGTATAAATCATTTGTATGCATCACTTTTTCTACACAGGTATATATTGTTTTATGATTAAAAATTATGAAAAAAGATTATCTCTCGTGGAAAAGAAATATTTTTCCCCCGGAATATATACTTGAATGGAAGGACTGCGAGTTTTACATCTCTTTTCTCTCCCCCTATATTTTCCTCCTCCCTTGTTTGCGTATCATTTTCATTACTTGGTCGTTCAGATTAAACTGCAAGGCCCTTTTATGGTCTCTTCTACAAAGTAAAGACCACACATTCACACATAAAGCTCCTCCAGTAACTCCGCTTCTACCACTGCCTGGGGAGAAAATAAGAGGGAGAAAGATAGAAGAGAGAAAACGGAAGCTTTGAATTTTTAACTTCTGCTCGGTATACCGTGACGGGAAACTCGATTTAGCCAGAACAGTGGTAGAGTTCTTAGCGGTCGAGCTCGCAAACTGGTAGGAAAGTACCAAAAATAAAATGATTCATGATCACCTGCAAATGGACTAAAGTAAAAGGAAGAGAAAGAGGAAGAGGAAGAGGAAGAAAGAAGAGAAGAAAATAAAGAGAGGAAAGAGCATGCTCGGTTTAAAGTTCGTTGAAAAAATAGCTAGGGAAGCGGAAAATTGGAGAGAACATTTAATCGGTCTCCGTTCATTCGGCGGGAATCGTGGATAACGTTTGGCCGCGTGTTCTTTCGTTAACGCCCTAGCATTCGCGTTTGCGTTGAAAAAAAACATCGCCTTGATACAGCGATTATTAGAATTCTTCCCGCTGTTGCCATGGAACGAAATTGCGGGTCTCCGGTGTAATCCCATAAAAAGTTGTTAATATTGCAAGAGCGAGGAAAATGACCGTACCGCAAAATACAATTATTCATTAGCGAGTTCCATTTTCCGTCTCTCCTCCCTGTTCAGTGGGCAACAACGAGAACGCTTTTCAAATAAAGCGTTCGGCGCTTCGCAAATGCATTTTAACGCAGCACGCACAATAGCTAGGTATCTATATAATTAATGAAATTTGCTGATTCTTTCGTCGGAGAATAGTCGGCTCGATATATAGATACCTGTATATATAATAGTTTTACTCCTGTAAAAACGAGAGTGAACGAACCTTTTGCGTCGTGATCGATTTTGACTTCTAGGTCGGCGGCATAGCCAATGCACAAGACAATTGTCCGTCAGTGATCAGATTTAACGATAAAACCAGCTAATTAGATTCATCCTCTAATTTCCGTTACCAATCAAGGTATTATCAGAGGCTGCCAATTATCGATTGAAATGACCTATTCTCTACGAATATTTCCACCTCTATTTCAAACCTCGTCGCTATGTAACTTTATTTTTCTAGACGTCATTATCTTTTCGTATCGTCGGGTAAAACCAACTCATTCGCGCGCGCACACAAATCTGCTTTCTATGTACATAAATCGATCTCTTAACAAATTCTTCCTATACCTACACTCGTATTATTTTCTAATAACGAGCTTTCGTGGTCATTATTTTCATACGCTATTCATTTTTTTGTCGTTCAACGAACAATGCATTTCAACATTCCACAAAAAACTAATTGTAAGGATAGAGAGGATGATAGTTTGCGAGCGGAGAACGAAGCAGAAAGAAGGATTTTGATTTCGCGAACGAACTGGCGAACAACGTTTCCTCTCTCTTCATCTCGAGAGTAACGCACCAAGCACAAAGACGTTTTTTCAAGTGGAAACGATCTTGACGGAAATACAATTTTCGTATTCTCTCCTATATTGATCGATCGAAATAAACAAAATGTAGAATTTGAAAGATATTATGTGTCGCGACTAGCGATCGTATACATTTTTTTGTATTTATCGCGGCTTCGAACGTAAACATATTTAATGCAAGCTTCCAAAGTTTTCCTGGTAGATTAAGAAGAGGAGAGAGGCGAGGCGAGTCGAGAGTTTTCCGATCAATGCGATGACAGGGCAATCGGTCATTAAGTAGATCCCTGAGAAAAGCGCAAAAAAGCT
The DNA here is from genome assembly GCF_010416935.1 of Polistes fuscatus. NCBI lineage: Eukaryota > Metazoa > Arthropoda > Insecta > Hymenoptera > Vespidae > Polistes > Polistes fuscatus. The sequence continues at coordinate 17,360,512 of NW_025112997.1, read as the reverse complement.
TGTCACGACGATTAATCTTCCATAAGTCGAAGGCTCGAAAGAAGATCAGCCGCTTCGTTTCGCGTGACGCAAAGAAAACGACGGATAGCGCAGCGAGCTTGAGATCTATCACCGAATAGTGGAGAGAGAGAGAGAACAAGTCGATTTTCTTGTCGAAGAAGACGGGTTTTTCGAGACATAAAAATGAAGCGATGCGAGAACCGTCCGATTTATCTCACGCGATTCGACGCTTTCAGGATCATTTGTCTCAGGAAGTTTTCCGTAATTTTAGGTAGCAGCGAGGAGTCGAAAGCGGGCACTGGGGATCCCGGAAAACGAGGAGTAAAGAGACCACGGTCAAAAGCTTCCTCGCCGGTCAGGCAAGGACCACAGCAATGTCAGGTAAGAATCATTTCCATCTTTTCATACAAATGATATAGACAAACATTATTGCTTATGATCTAGGTATATACTCTTTCGATATTCAAAATAATTCAGTCAATATCCATTGTCACGTATTACACGTTGCTGCAAATGCACGCTAACTCTTTTCTTTCTCTTTCTATCTTCAGTCAAGCAGTCAAACGAATCGAAATAGTAACATTAAGCGCTAACGACGTTGACCTATTTTCGATTCACGTCGGCGCATTCGTTTTCAAAAAGCTATGCGTTTGGCATGGTGCACGGAGCCTAGGTGCGGCTCGACGAAATGTCGTGCACGCTTCTTTTCTTCTTGCTAATACAATATTTCTCGATGAACATGTAATTGATACCTATGTACTAAATAAGAAATAAAGAGAGGAAACGATTACTATCTCGACTAAAAAAAAATGATCATTCGAAATAAACGAATAAACGAATTTCTGACAGTAAATTTCTCGAGGACGTTAAGTTAATTCTACCAACGTCATGCGCAGACGGGTCAAAAGTTCAAGGCGAAGATGAATCGTAAAATCGATTCGCACGAAAATTTGTTCCAAAAGCCAAAACTTCCTACGATTTGTTACCTTATTTCTGAACAAGTTTTCTTTCTCTCCCCCTCTTCTATCTATATTCCTTCCTCTTTTTCTCTTACTTTCACTCTTACTTTTTTACATGGCTTAACACAGCACGACTCGCTTATAATCTACTTTGAGGTAGACAACGCTTTACGTAGACGTCGTTGGCATATCTTCGTCTACGTATTATGCGTTTATCGTATATATATATATATACAACTCTTTCCAAGGTACTAGCCATTAGGCAAAGGGCAGCACGAGCCTTTCCTAGCGAATTTGTAAGGGTTGGAAAAGCTGTTGAATATTCAGTTGAATCAACTCTCTAGCCTGGGGACCAAACACGACAGCTCGTAATCTAACATAACACACCGATGCAATACCATCTACCTCCTTTGGGACAGTTGTCATTCGTATGTATTTAAGTTCTAGTGTTACCAACTAAACCCCTCCATTTCTTTATTTATCTTTGACAACTTCTTACTTTTGTTAGACGTCTTATTATCTTCTTTTTCTACCTACTTGTATCTTTGTACGGCCAATTTTTCTCATTACTTATAACTGCATGAATTTTTCATATTCTCTCTCTCTCTCTCTCTCTTTTTTTCTCTCTCCGATGATTCTCGCTAATGTAACGCATAGTACTTGATTATTTTCTTTGATCATATTTATTTTATTAGGTAAGCTTTTTTCCACTCAATATTTAAGAAACTAGAACGAAATTTGTATTGATAATGATTTATTCATTTGCAAATATTTGATTATACCTTTTAATTTGATCTTTATGACAATCATATTTAAATGTAATGTAAAAAATTATCATCAAACAAATATTTTGAATAATTCAAATATTAGAACAGAAAAATCTACAAATCGAAGGAATTCTTTTTGAAAATCAAATCAATGGTATGCATTTTAATGCAGTTGATAGATAAAGCGTCGATAGAAGGATTTTTTCCTTTTACTCTTGACTCACTTTTAACGAAGTATCAATATTATCACCGTTGAATTGCGTATTCAGAGCCGGTGTTGCTTGGTATACTTTGGCAAGATCTCGTAGTATGACCAAAGCTCGAAGTAGACGTTGGACTCTAGAGGATAGAAAGGAAGAGAAAAGACACGAAGAGGGGCGTAGAAAGGCCAGGAGTAATGATGTTTGTTTAGCTCTCGAGGAAGCCCCGTCTGAGGGCGAAAGATCTGGGTTTTGGCACGGAGATGATGGTCGAGGGACAGCAGGATGGGGGAACTGCCTGAATCTGTATCCTCTCTCTCTCTCTCTCTCTCTCTCTCTCTCTCTCTCTTTCTTCTCCACCTCTCATGCGCGCTTACCTCGTAAATTGAAACTCCCGTGTGGCGGTACTCATGCATCTGGAGCTTCTTAGGAGTTAAGTAAATTAGATTGTCTGTTTAGAAATTGGAGGAACAACTTCCTCTCAACATTTTTCAAGTGGATATAGTGGATATACGATAGAACCAAAATTTCGATTCTTAAACTTGCTTTGAATTGTTATATAATTATGATATTATTTAACCTCGAAAATATACGTCATGCCATTCGTAAAAGTGTAATAAAAACATACAAGTCAAAATGTGTGTGTGTGTGTGTGTGTGTGTCTGTAATACGTTTTTGTATGAAATTTAGTAAGAGTTTCTACCGTACCGAGGTTGCATCTGGTCATGCGTTTTCAAACAACCACTTTCGTCTACTTAAGGTTTATGTCAGTCTGGAGTTTTATTACGTCGTTGACACTTTTCTATAGGGTGTGCACTCGAAGCATAAAAATTTCTATAGGTGGGTAGCCAGAGAACACGAACCGTCCTTATCACTTAGAAATGAGGGTCGATGTTCAGCTTCTTACTAATATCGCAATTGTTAATGCGTCGGTCTTGCTTCATTTTTTCCAATGTTTCATCGACTTTTTCTACGATTGGTTGACCAGAGCGAGGTGCATCTTCGTTCGTCTTAACGAACGTCAAAACTTTCAAGTTTGTATTTTTTTTTCATCCATTTACTATGCATGGTTTTTGGGATGCATTCATCGTTCGTTCGCGTACCTAGATTCATAGGAGCTTTTGTACGTATAAGCGATATACAGCTTTGCAGATCGAAACGAAGCAGCAGCAACGAGAATTCGTTCGTTCACGTTAAGTTCTTGGCTTCCTGAAATAGTTTCTGAAATACTGCGCGTCGTGGCACGTGTAATAAACCCAATTTCACATATTTGACGGACATACCGTTTCTAGCATCGCCAATAATACCTTTAATACAAATAGAATGAAATCAATCGAATAATTATACATCGAGAGGAGGGTAAAATTCAATGGTAAAATTCTTCTACGAACTCGAACAAATCTTCTCGAATGTCAATCGATTTCATTGAAATGGAGATAATTCGATGATATTTACGCTTATACATGGAGTACACGTTGTAGAGATGTTGGATTTAAAGACTGAAATTACGTTACGAAGTACAAATAAATTTTTATTCTCGTGGAATTTTAATTAGCGTACCTTTAAGAATTTCGTAAACTGCAAGGTGCTTAAACATTTATGAAAAAATGCGAAAGAGATGCAGGAACGATAACTACAGCGATGTAATATTTTGCTCATAGCAGGACACATAACTAACATGCCTATTTGCTTCTGTTGTAGGTATGCGGAAAGGTGTTCAGCAACGCATCGGCGCTCACGAAGCACAAATTGACGCACAGCAACGAGAGGAAATATGTGTGCCTGATGTGCGGGAAGGCGTTCAAGCGGCAGGACCACTTGTGAGTACATACACATACACACACGCGCGCGCGCGCGCACGCGTTCGTCCACCTTCGCGTCCATACGTATGTACGTAGTTTCGTTTAAGGATATTTGTGATAGGTTAAATGAAAGATCAGACATTAAAACCTTCTAATCGCTTTACCATTTCAGCTAATCATTTTGTTTTCACGTCGAGAGAAGCGTATTGAAAATGTGTGAATTTTGGTTTTGATTAATCTTGCATGAAACTCGAAACTAGAGTGACGTTAGAACAAAGAACTAGAGAAAAGGAAGAAAGAAAAAAAACAGATAGAAAGGTTAGCGGTAGAAATATAGATCGTACTAGAAAGACTAAGGATTCAATTCTCCTCTGGAAGAAAGAAAAGAAATGAGAGGAGGAGATAGGTCTGGGGAAGTTGACTACCTGACCGACCGGCTAGCTGCCGAGTTGGATCCGTTGTATTTTCTTCAAAGACGGATCTCCAAATCCCCCTGCTACGTCTTTCTTACCCTTAACCCTCTTTCTCCTATTTCTATCCAACGTTCTTTACTTTCTTTTCTTGTCTCGTATGCCTGCCTTGGAATTCGCTATGTATCCTTGGTCCATTCGAGCTGGACAGTATTTTTCTTTTTCTTTTTCTTTCTTTCTCTTAGATATATACTTCCTTCCTCCATTCTTCCTTATTTTTCCTTTTAGTTCTTCTCTCGATAGTTTATCCCTTAGTCGATAAAAAGTTAAGCGGTTCCACATTCGATGTAAGCCCTGAAAGCTGGCGAGGTATTACTTACGTTTTCGATCGCTAAACGCTTTTCCGTTTTTCGATAAACTTCCATGAAATTCATTGAAATTTTCAACCAAATTATAGTTCTATAGTCCCGTAATTGCAATAACTTACACACGTCTTTATAATACTTATTTTTTAATAATACAAAATACTATGAGTAATTTCAACCATTAAGAGCATCTTTGTGAATTATCTTGGAAATTTTTATTGAAACAACATTATAATGTACAAGACAGGAATAACGAAGAACATTTTTCTTGCAAAAAAATAAAAAAAAAGAATGACCTGGACGGGGTTGGGGACAGCCTTTTATTTTTTTTATCGAATTCCTCCAACTTGTCTCTCTATTCTTAAAGTCTTTCATTTATCTCACGATAACTCCGTAATGAAGCATATTTTTTCACTGGAGAAACAAATTATAGATCATCTTATTTATTTATGCAACGTACTTTTCGTCCTTCGCGCATATTACACTCGAAATACCGTTTTAATGAATTGACAAATTCGAAAAGGGAATTTCTCTTTCGGAACACATACAAAAGATCGATCTTCCCTTTCTTCGTATAATCAAAATAAAATCCTCAAAATCAAGAGCGCAAAGAATAAATTATCTATCTTTTGTAATACCTTGACAATAAGATTTCTTTGCGTAAGAAAGTCTCGCTTATTAGTATGCATTTTATAGAAAAATAAAGAAAAAATATTGTATCAAAATATGACGGAAGAAAAAAGAGGTCTTTATTATTTTGAAAGCGATGCTAAAGTTATCGACGAAAACGGTAACGTCGTCGTTGTAACATTCCCGTCCTATCTTTGTTATCAAAGTAAATCAACGTTGTCTTTTCCCGTTGTTCCGAAGAACATCGCTGTCTGGGAGAATACGCGAAATAACGGATAGTGGTACATTGTGGAAGTATCGAGCAAGAAAAGGACAAGAGGGAGAGAGAGGGAGAGAGAGGGAGAGAGAGAGAGAAAGAGAGCGAGGAAACGCTTATACCACAAGAGATATTCTCTTGTCGAGCATTTCTTCGGAGCGCAAGGTATATAACCGTTAGAAGGTAACCGCGTTTCTTCGTCCAAAAGGATTTGCAACAATGGTGGGCTACAGGAAAAGAAGCGAGCGAGAAAAGGGAAACTCTGAGAAATAGCAAGGAATGGCGAGGACAGAATGACTCTTTCTCTTGTCCTTCGATCGTCTTTCTCACCTAGGTGCTTTTAGGGGAAAAAAGAAGACGAAAATTCTAACGCCTTCGTTAGCCTCTTTATCATTTTCTCCAAACAGAGAGAATTCATTTCAAGCTTCTTTTCGAATGTTACAAATCGATAGTTTTCAAATGGCAAGAGTTTCCTGTTGCCTGTTGCCTGCTGCCTGTTGCCTGTGTTGTGTATGTGTAGGGTTATATGTAAAATGAAAAAAAAACGAGCGGTCGATCGTTCGATCTTCTTCAGGAACGGTCACAGGCTGACGCATCGGAACAAAAAGCCGTTCGAGTGCAAGGCCGAGGGTTGCGGAAAATCCTACTGCGACGCGAGGAGTTTGAGGAGACACAGAGAAAATCATCATGCCGGTAGCAAAGGAAACGATAGCGTCAATCCGAGCAGTCCGACGACAGGGCCTAACACGCCGAACACACCTGGTTCCAATCCGAGCACTCCGAGTACGCCTGGCGCCACTTCGACCGCCGTGTCGAGCGGACACGGGCACACTGCCTTGAAACAACTCTTAGCCACGGAACCAACGAACCAACAACAAAAGGTACGTGTCCTTCTTTCATTTGCATTCCGTATCGAAAATATTTCCTAACTTTCTTCCCTTAAATTCGTGCTTTGTTAGACGGAAAACGATAAAACATTGTCTCAATTTAGATCTTGGCTACTTATTTACGAGCATGTAGACCTAGTCGCGATTTCCTCGAAACTGCTCCTCGATATTGCTTTCGCTCAGGATAGATTTAGGGATTTACCGAGAGAATCCGGCGTGGATCAATTCGTCAATGTGAAAGAGGATTAAGTGCTTCCTCGGGATCGTCGAGTAGTACGCATTAGAAGCCGGTAACAAGAGGTTATCAATTTTGTCTGCGTCAATCGTAAAGAGTGACGTTTTTGCGGCAAGCTTGCAAGCTCAATTATAATCGATATTACATATATATATATATTATATATCGATCCACGCGATATTAGACTGACACGAAACACATGGCGATAAGAAAAAACTTGTTAATTCTATTCGTAAGTGGATAGTTGGATTGGAAGGGTACAGATAACTAAAAACACGCCCATTAAATCCCTCCTCCGATAGAAATCCTCACGAGCTGGAGGAAAACTCGAGCTACAAAAGCCTGGCTTTACTATCTATGACGTAAGCAGCAACATTATACTGCACCTAGTTGAAGTGTACGAGCAGAGAGGAAGAAGAATAATCAAAGATGCTAGGATAGCTCCTACTTTTAGCCTCTATACCCAACATTTGACAATCCAAAACTTGAAAAGAGAAGGGAAGAAGAAAAGACATTATCGACTGTGGACAATTTTCATGAGCCGCATTGGTTTATAACGTTCTTATATTTGTCCAAGAAAAAAAGGTGAAAGATCGATTTATCGTTGAATCTCGTTCAACGACGAAACTAAGGAGTCCTCTTTCACGAGAGAAATGATTCAAAGTCAGAGATAGTAGGAGATTATTAATTAAAAATTGCTTTCAGACGATACACGACGTAGTATAATGTGAATAAAGTTATGAACGTTCGATGAAGTTCGTTCGAAGAAGAGAGAAGAGAGTATTTGGTTATCGCGATACCTCTCATCTTTCTTCAGAAAGACGATCCTTCCTTAGGGAAAGGAGAAAGCCTTACGCTAATCTGATTAAACGAATCCTTTTGTCTCTTGCTCTAAACGAGCATACCGTCCTGCAATTAAATTTCGCTGATCTCCTTTCATTTAGACAAACGTCATGTACGAATTATTTCTCGGAAACGATTCCTCTCTTCTCTTAATCTTTCGACAGATTTTAACTCAGCGTCGTCTTTTATTTTCTTAGAAGATTATTCTACATTTCGCATTCGTCGCTTAGGGATGAATATGGGGATAACGACATGCTCGATTGTCCGGTACAAGCTTCTCGACATATCAAAATGAAAACTTTCAACGGAAAATTCAACTTTTCAATTTCTCTTTTACCATTGCATTTTATAAATATATAAGTATAGAACGACATAAAGAAATGTTTGTGCGCTAATTAGCATGTGCGAATTCGTTCTAATGCACAGATTCTTAAAAAGAAAAAGAAGGAGGAAAAGTGTATAAATATATATTGTACGTATGCATATATATGAAAGGAAAGGAAAAAGAGAAAGAGAGAGAGAGAGAGAGAGAGAGAGAGAGAGAGAGAGAGAGAGACAGCAATGTAATCGTTGTCGATGGATTCACAGGGCGCATTTCCCTTACGTAATTCTGGGCAATCGTGATTGCCGCTTCAGAGAGGCATTCGAAGTGCACTGGAATTATCTTCTTACCATTGGGAGATTGGAAACTGGGTCAGAGGGATTCCAAGGACGGAACTAACACAATTCAAATATTCGCATGTAACATTTTCACGATTGTACCTTCCAACATGCGTACTATCTCAGTTTGTATTGGTTCGAATCAACCGTGTGCACATTTGTGCACATCTACTTACGCGTCTCTTTGCCTTTGGAAAATCTCGATCGAGATCGGAAAGAGATCTGGTCCGCTCGCCGTATCTATCTCCAACTTTGCAAATTACGTTCGACGTACTTTGAAGTTTTCGAATGTTTCTCTCTCTCAATCTGCCCATTCGCGCAAAATGTGCGCGCGCAACGTATCGATAAATCAAAGATTTGCATTTGGAAATGATGCTAGCCTAAATATCGGTGCTATTTTTTTTTTCATTTAACTGACCTTTCATCTTTTTCATCGAAGTTGTCAATGTCTTGTATCTTCGATTACAAAAGCATTGGTATACTCGCGTAGATCGATTAAGCGAAATGGCCTTTTAGCCTTATTTTTCAAATAACGTCATTTGAAAGTAACAAAAGACTCCTTGGATTACTATAACATAAAAGAGTTTAATCGTTTAGTATAGTTATAATAGTGTATCAGTTTTAGAGCAATAAATTTTGTTGAAGAATTTCGTGGCATAGGTCTCGAAGACGAGTTTTTTGGGGAATCTCGTTCGTGTTTTAACTCGAAATCGCAAATTCGGTCAGAAAGCGTTATAGCGAACAAAACGAAGGACTTCTTTGAAATGAAAAAATGATTGAAAAATAATTGTGTTTCCAACGAGTACGCTAACGATTTATCGTTCGGTCAGAATTTCATTGAATCTTTCGAGGAAAACTGCTGCTAAGGCTACCGCGACAAAATTTTCGTAAGACCAAGAATATATCGTGTTTTGCTCTATCTCTATATCGCAATCTTAATGAGTATTAGCGCGTAATGGTCTCTTTTAAAATCCCTACTACTAGGAAAGGCAGATCCGTATTTTTGCTCTACTACGATGTATATAAACGAAGGATCATTACCGTAATCGTCGAAACGTGGTAAGAAAAATATGCCTCGTTCCAATTCCGCGATATAAAGACTGGAAAGCTTTATAAATAGATTCATTTATCGCGGACGAGGATCCACGTTAAATAGTTGCAAGAGAAAACCCTAAACGGATGATCCTCCTCTGCGTTTTTGTATTTCTTTACAGACGTACTTACTCGTTTATAAAAGACCAACAATGTTTCTAGTGTTTGTAAAACGGCTGTAATTAGAGATAATCCTCTTTATTTAATCCAGCTTATATTACGATAAAACGCGTATTAACCTCAGGAAATATATAAGGAACAAATTTGTGTAGAATTATACGAAATGAAAATCGAGTTTCTCGATAAATTCTTTCGCGTTGAAGAGCACGACGAGCTATAAACATCGAAGCGTGCAAGTTGCACTTGAGAAAGGAAATTGACGTCCACTCTCGCAAGAGATTCGCAAAACAAATATTCTGCTGGAGGATTCTATTTTCATCAAAAATGAGTTACTAAAATGAGAGATATAAAGATTGCATATATAAAGAAATATCGATCGCGTCGTTGAAAACGCATGATTTTATTTAGTATTTTCCAAATGGAATTTCGATAAATTTGTTTTTCTACTCATTCGCAGAATAGAATCAATCATTTTCGCGGACTGGGAATTCATTTTAAAATTGAATTGACGCTTATTAGATTCCTATTGTTCAGGCGTATTCGCGATCTTCAAGCATTATCAAATTTTTGGTATCATTAACGGAATGCATGGCGTGCGATTTCGCCTGGTGATAAAAATATAGCGTGATCTGTAAAATTCAACCGGTCAAACGATGCTATTTTATTAGTTATTCAAAGGCCGTGTCCCTGTTAGCGCGCGTTTTTACTTCCATATATTTTATACGCCGACGGCGCGTCGGAGTGATATGTATTTTCGGTTATGCGAATAGTAGTGCTATGCGAATACTAGTGCTATGTACTACGAATTTAATGCTTTTGTCACTGACACACACGCGAATGAACGTAGAATTTAAAATACAAGGAATTTATGTCGGACGATATCCTCGCACCCGTCTTAAATTCTGCGAGCTTATTTTTATCCTCGTAGTTCGTAGAACGGAGGCACCGTTGTTTTTTTCTTTGTTTTTCCTTTTACAGAGATGATCAAAGAGAGAAATATACATAGTTAATGATGAATATAATTCGTATCAATAATTTGAATTCTTTTATCCCGCTGATACAGCACAAATTCCGATGGAACGGGAGCGCAAAAATGACCTTATAATCTTAGCACTTTTTTTCTATCTAATTTTCACTTATACGAAAATCAATTGTTTTATCAAATAAGATTTTGTTTGTATTTGAACTCGAATTCACAACGTGTATCACTTTAAGTATTCTGTATTTTTTTGTTTGTTTCTTTCCTCCGTTCATCGTAAAATGGCGCTTGTGAAAAATAAACGAGTCGATGTAACTCGGTAGAACTCGGTACAACGTAGTTTCGATCCATTAAACCGTACGTGCTGGCAAGTTTTTTGAGGTTGCGCGCTCGGAGGCAGCTGCGTCCGTGTACACGCATACGAGAAAAACTTCGATTTTTCAGTGTAGAGCAATGCGCGTGAGTGCAAGTGAGCCGCGAGGAAAAAGGCAAAGCACTAGCGTTATTAATGATCGACATGTTGGACAGTTCGCTTTGATTTATCGGTTCTAAAAAGGAAAAAACAAATTTTCTCCTTCGACCGTAGAAAAGAAACGGAGATAAGCGTTCGAGAGTCTCACCTGATATAGACGACGACGAACATTTAGAATAGTTTTTTTTATAATATGACGCTATTATGCGTTTTGCCGTAATTTTGCCATAACTTGCCGTAATTGCCATTATATTCGACTTTTTCTTCGAATTTTCATTTCGAATTTTCATTTCGAATTTTGACAAAAATACTGACATTCATTGATGTACAATAGTGACCGAAAGGGTTATAATTGTCAGAGACTTTGTTGAATTTTGACAATTGCTATATTAGTAATGCTAGTATTAGTTTGACGAGTAACGCCATCCTTCGGTAAACGTTCAAAACATCTCAAACTACCTTGGTATACGATCAATCATAACGATGTAGATATTTAACCGGTCGACATACTTGAAACATTCTACAAGAGATATTTTATAAGGAGAGATTAATGAAAAATTGTATATTATGTTCCTATCCGAGGTAAAATGGAATCCGTACGAGTTGGGTAAATCAAAAGGGTACCTAAAAAGATACCTTTATATAATATCTCGTCGCACGAAAAAGCTAATCGAGTTCGGACGTACTACGACTAGATTCAACGCGCAGCCAGCGACTATATTGCCGCAGGCGGCTACCCTTAGTAGGACATATCGGGACGAAAAAGAGTGGGAGAGAAATTGGGACGATGGATGGATGGATACAGGAAAGCGCTAGGTGGAAGATAGAATTTCCCTTTACGGTGGTTTTCTCTACGAATGCGAAGCACCGCAAAAGTCTTGTATCCCTTTCGTGCAGCTAAACTAATCGAGTTTCTCTGGCATCCCAACGGACAAAGTGCTCGACGAGAAGCTTTAATCAAAAGTGCTCCATATACCAACCGGTTACCGGTTATCGAGCTTACCGGCCGCTCTGTTTCTCCTCGAATGTATTACCTACCACGATTGTCAGGGCCGAACTGTGTGTGGGAAAGGAAAAGGAGAAAGAGCTACGTACGAGAGATATTGTACGGGCACAATATCCTGAGCTTACGCGCGTGCTTCCGGCGTAGAGGAAGAGGAAGTGGTAAAGGAGGAGGTGGTGGAGGTGGAGGAAGAAGAGAAAGACGAGCCGTATCGTTTCGAGGCCGAGTGTGTGTTCTACCGTCTTGCGAACAACCATTTCCTACGACATGTACGTCGAGTTGCTATATTTACCCCTGAGGCTCCTGCTAGAGCACACGACAAGAGAGACAAGAAGAGACCCTCGACGGAAACTTGTTAACCGTCGACAAGCTTAGGCCACTCGAAGGCTTCACCTTCCAATTTCGAGTCTTCGTCGTTTTCAGAAGGAAGGCGAAGCGAAAGAGCGTCTTCTATCCTTTTCTCTATTAGCAGCTTTCTTCTTCTTCTTCTTCTTCTTCTCCTCCTCCTCCTCCTCCTCCTTAGACTTTGCTCTGCCTTCCTATTTGCCTCTTCCCACTCGACCCTATCTCTTTCTCCCTCCTTCCTTCTGCCAATCAAAGAATTCGCAGAAACGGAAATGCTTTTCGACGGAGTCGGCGAACGTTCCTTTAATAAACTTATGTTAAAAGACTCGATAACGTGGCAGGACTCAAGTGGTACCTTGTAGAACCTTAAGTAGAATCATGCTTCAGGGAGCACCGATGATTTCTAACTATGCATAAATTGAGATATGATTGTAACGAAGTCGCGAAATGTCTTAATAAAATGTTGAAAAATGATAAACGTTACTCTAAAAGAAAACTCGAAAACTTCCCTACGTCGGATCTTCTACGTCGGATTCTTCGTCAAAGAATTTATCGAACGTGCAGGTAAGTTTAGATCGGTTGGCCATCATACGAGCCATCGTATATCCAGCTAGTTGCAGAAATGGTTCTACTCGGCTTCGAAAATCGTTAATCATCTGTCAATCTCTGGTATTGCAGCTTTATCCGTCCGTCCATCCATCGTCCCGCTAATTGCAACGTGCGCGAGAGGTACACATCAAAGTCACCTCGTCTCTCTTCTATATATATACTCGATGTGTGTGTGATAGATAGAAAGAGAGGGTCAGCAAGAACGTTCTAGAGAAGTTCTAAGAGATGAAAGGCGCTTTCGATTTTCTTCGAAACTTTGTAAAAAACTCTGGTCACGCTTCAAGTGCCTGTTTCCAGAATGTATCAGTAAACGCGATTAACGACATTGTTATGCAAAAAATGAAATTACTTTCCGAACAATCCATTATATACGTTTACATAGGTTATATATTATCGTGGTTATTGTTGATAAAATGAATATTTCGATACTTTCAGTTTAAATATATACGTAGATATCGACGCAAATACAAGACACTTTAACGAAAAAATCTATAAACTTAGGGAATATATGTTACGATTATGATTAAGCATTCCATGCACAAGCCGTAAATACTATCCCATTGATAGTAGTTTGATAAACAGCTAATTAGAGATGGAAATCTCGATAGACGAGAAGATCATCCGCGGAACATGCTCACGTAGCGAACATTCGAGAGGGACATATTTGCTTGGAAAACTGTTTTAAATAAGATACGTTATTGCGTCCATCGTGGAACATAAGATCGCAGAGAGATTATCGGATTCTCAACTGGTGCTCGTTTCACTTTTTTTCTCGCACATTTGATACGCGGCTTATGATACTTTTATTAGAACATGTAATTATATACTAGTGCAATGTTTGTATAGATGCACATATACATAAAAATAAGAGTTTGTATGTAGGCCAGAGCCATCGTACGCATACACCGTTGATTAGCAGAAGAATTAATTGGAGATCCGAGAATTTTCGTTTATTTACACAAACGAAACTCGTGCACCAATGCGCTGCTCGGGCCCTTGCGAGCACTGGTGCGCACACACGGATCGATAAAACGATATTTATATTTTGTTTGCTCTTCGTTCGCGAATAACTGAGTCAGCAAAACGAGAACCGAATGTAAAATGGTATTTAACGTTATTCTTTTAACGAAAAATCTCGTTTTTCCATCGAAGAGAAAAAAAAAAGGTAACGCACGCTCTCGGCGTAGAACCGCTCGAACTTTTCTCGAAAGCTTGTATATTCTCGTGTTTAGTATTTATTACGAGTGTTACGTGCCGACCGTGCTCGAAATACATAACGGTGGTACCTCTCTATATTCGTCGTCGCGAGAGAAAAAGGAAGGCTTTCCGCACTTTTTCCTCGTTCATTGCGGAAGCGAAGGAGAGAGTGGAAGAAAAACTAGGGGGAGGTTTGTGCTCGACGCGCGTTCGTTTGATATACAGCTAATTGGAGATTGGAATCTCCGAATGTGCGACTTTTTTCGGTCGTAGTAGCGCTTACAAAGTTCGCAGATAAAGCGCGTACGATACGAGCGCATCGCGTCCTCCCTCGCATTCGCTAACGTATGTGAGATTGGACACCTGTATTCGCATAAAACACATTCGTTTCGGGGAAAACCTTCTATATCCGTGTACGAATGCGAAGCGAACAGACAAAACTAAAAGGCTCGATCCGCATCCGAACAAACTATAGCGAAACTCTCACGAATATACTACCCTTCATAAATTATACAATCTTTCTCTAGTAACCTTATTCCTTTTGCAGTAATGCTTTTACATTCATTGATTGATAATAATTGTGCCGATTGTTCGATTAATCATTTTTCGGATGTTAGTTCAACGAAATGAATATTTCTTTAGATATTTTATGCTTACAGTCGAATAGATTTTTCGTGTTTTTAGCCATTACGGTGTTTGGAGTTTTGTTAAATCACGTCCGTGCATAATCGCATGGCAATGGGTTTTACGAGAAACTTTGTATGTTTGTCGTTTGAATTACGGAAGCGAATCTTCAAAACAAGTTTTCTACTGTAAAGGGAATTATTAACGGAGAAAGCGCGTGCTCTCTAGAAACCGGTTAATAAATGATATTTTTAGATTATTTAGCAGCTGGTAATAAAAAAAAACTTAAATACGACTTATCGCTGAGAAACTTACATGCACTTATGTTCTATAAATTCCTTTGCATTCTTAATTCATACTTATTGCCAGAATGTTATTGCGTTTGTTGTATTATTTTTAAATATATCTCAAATTCTTTCACTCTCTACGCGTTTCACCTAAACCAAAAACTAAATGTCCTAAAGGTGCGTTTGGTAAAAAAAATTGTTTGATCGGTTTCTTGGCACCGGATATTACTCGTAGATAACCAAAATATAACACGAAAGTATACATCATCGTAGGTGGGTTTCCTTTCGCGCGGAAAGAGCTTTCCTCGCGAGCCAACCGTTTCACGGCTCGACATTTGGTTTATTCGGTCAGAATATGAAATATATATTCACAATTAAATAATTGATATAATTCCGGGATATCGAATAATTTATACCGGTTAGCTGAATCTATCGGTCGTTCTATAGCGTACACTTTCAGCTTTTTCTCATGCTTGAATCTAGGTATTACGAAGAAAAATTATAACAATGAAACTTCCCAAGATCTAATATTATCCTGTTCTTAGAAGCAATTTATCTTAAATGGGCTTGCATCGTGTCGATCATATAATTGTAGAGTATATTGCGTGAACATTGATGACAACATAAGAAGAAGTCAAGCCCATCGCTTTTCGGTATTAATTACTGCTTCCCGACGTTATTATTATTATCCCTCTTCCAACGATGCGATCTGATAGATACGATGCATCGTCCGTATGACATAGCGTATGTACAAGAAGTAATTTAGAAAGGCAAAGTATGAATTGCCGAAATTTTGATAGGTCGGACTCAAGCGAAACTTTAAATCCTTTCATAATTCCTTATTATTGACTGCATAATTAAAAGGAGAAAACTCTTGAACGGTTGGGAAAATATGCTTGCGAACTCTTTAATTATATCGTGTCCAAGCAATAAGCGAATTCAGTGTACCAACGTAAAGTGGGGGCGTATACGTATAGCAACAAGAGTAGTACATAAGCCATTTATCCGATTATAACCGTGGTCTAACTCTCGAGCGATTCTCAGAGCCACTACTAATGCTAGTGCACTTGCAAACTAGTGCGTTAGAGAGACGCATCTTTGGGATGCACATTCGTCGTCGGCGCTAAATTACGTATGCTACCCTGACGCATTCCTTCCGCAGAGAAGAGAAATATTGTAGTTTAAATATCGTATCGAGACGAGCTTCGCATTATCTTTTGACTTCATCATGAAAAAGGATAAAAAAGTTCGTACACATTTAATATCTGCTCAAATGAAGATAGATACGTAGGTTAAGAATTGGATCTGGTTACCAAGCAAACTGGTAATAAGTTCGAACCTCTCTGCAATTCGTCGAGTCAACGAAGCGTTCCGTAAAACGTAATCGGGTTATTATATTTTTCATATTTTATTATACCAGCGTACAGGAATATATTTGGTTCGTAGAGTAAAGCTCTCACTGTAGCATCCACGTGAAAGCTCTAGATATGCTTTCCGTTCATTCAACGCGATGGACGTCGATCGCTTCGTTTCCAATACTCGCCGTTACAAACGCTCACGGATTACTACTAAATGGAATCCTCCAAACGAACTGCTGCATTCGTATTTTATCAATTTGTAATATTTTCAATAATCGGCCCTTAGAAAAAAATCAATTATTCATATTGTAATTGGGTGCAACGACTAGAAACGCGAGTATATATATTCGCAATTACAAATTAAATATTACATATATTATAATATTATAAAACGAATCAATTCGGAAGAACTTTCTACCACAAGTCTACACTCTATAGGATATATTTTTGTCGACGTTAACAACAAATTTAAAAACTAGTTAACGATCTTTTTTCACAGTTTGTAAAGTTTTCCTTCGTAGTCGAACCAAAGTCCTAACTGAAAGTCCTTGTGAATAGTAGTGATCCGTAAAATCCGCGAACTACGAAAGTTTTGACCGACACCGGTTTTGCAACTGGACCTAAACTCTATCAAACCTTCTATATTCTTTTCAAATCTTAAACAATTCGCAAGTTATTCGACATACAACATGGACAAAAAATTAGAATAGAACAATTGTTTAAAAGTCTAAATATTCGGTATAATTCTAGTATAAGATTTTAACTAACAATAAGTAGCAACAAATAATTATAGAAAAAGAAGCGTAAACATCCCGTGTACATTGAAAATTAATCTTAACGAATCAGTTTCGATTAAGAATTGATACTGCAATTCGATGATATTGCAATTAGATTTGTAAAATTGACATACCTTAGCATGTGTCTTAGAAATATATTTGTTCTTTATTTGAAAAGGTGATGCTTACTATACGCGAGCCTTTTTTCTTTTATTTGTTTCTTTGGCCAAATTTTCCGACAAATTTTTTCGCAAATTTTTTCCCGTCAGCCTGGCCGAGGCTATCAAACGAGAACGTTTTTTCTCACCCGTGTGCAAGCGCGAGTAATCGATAAAAAGAAGAAAATTTATGATCTCCTTCTTTTCTTTGAATAGGAAAAGGACCGAAGGGGACAAAAACGTCAAAGGTACTTTCCGAAAACTTAACATTTTTATCGACCCACGCTTCTCGACAATATTTAAGAAGTAAACGAGATAGAGAGATAAACGTATAAAGGAAGGGAGCGACTACTGTTGTAATCATTATTTTGCATTTATGTCATTTCGTTGAATTTCTTAATAATTTTCCTTTTTTTCCTATCAATAAAAAATATTTACTTATAAATAAAAAATTACGAAATTTTATATTTAAATACAATTTGCATATATATTTAATAAACTAAAGTATATCGTTATTATACATTATCTGTACTACCTATAGATTAATGCATTGCGCAATGGTAATTTATAGAAATTAATTTAATTAGCTCTAACAATAAGATCAAATTATTTTATTCGATTAACTAAATGAATCTGATATAGCATACATTTCAAAAAGTAATTTTATCGTAACTAAAAGCATTTACTTAAATAAATTACTGAATACTAATTGCATACGAGTATTGGATATACGCGTAAATATCGTTGCGAATTGAGGAAACTAAAATAAAACCGCGTTAACATCGGTAAACATTAACAAATAAATACCAATGTTTCATTAAAACGTAAGCATTTTAAATTTTGTCGAATTCTTTCTGGAACAAAACAAAGAAACTTATTTAACATAAACAAAAAGTTCGATAAAAAAAAAATGATTGATTAGAGAGAGCATCGTTAAAAAAGAGGATATAAAACATTGCATTAGGTAAAAAAATGTATAATATAAATGTATAATACCTGTAGTAGGAACACATCTAGATCCGTCTTGTCGGAAGCAGAGAAGAATGACAACTGAGAAGGGAAGGGCTAGGTAAAGATTAAACTCATCGAAACAACGGTTTCTCGGTCGTTTAATGTTTTGTTTGTTGTTTTGTTTATACATACGTTAACCCTCGGGCGGTGAAAGCATTCGATTATTGTCGTTTTTATTCTTTTCAAAATCTCTTTGTCGAACTTGTAATACACATTGATGTTCGTAACTTTTTTCATATTTATTGTTAGTCTTATTCGATCGACACGTACGCGTGCGTGTTTGTTCCTATGCAAATGAATGCATATGACGATACACATGTATGTGCATACGTATATGTGCAGCGTTAAATAATTCAATCAGATAAGCGTGGAAACTCTAGGTTTTACAATTCAAAAATATGAGATTGATATTTAATCCGTCTTAAAAATCTCCTTTTCTTTCTACAACAATTTGTTCTTATCTTCCTTGTACTTTAGAAAGCAATGCTATATAAGATTTAATCTACGGATCAAATCTCAATTTCATGCGTTAACTACTCGCTTCTCGCAAATTTATATATTACCTAATTAAAGTACGTAATTCTGCCTTCTTTCGTATTTAAACAGGTCAGTACAGTTATTTGAGGATTTAATTAGTCATTCGACGAATTAACAGATTTCACAAAGTAACGTTAACATATATGTCAGGAACTCAACGGTTTAGCCACGTTGAAAAAACTAAAGTCAAGCAACGACGTTGGCTCCAGAAAGGCGATAAAAAGAAGATCTCTTTGGAAAAGTGGTCTATGCATGAGAAGATTTGGTAGAAAAGTTACTCAAAATCTGTAAAAGGGAGAGTAATAAGTACACAATCAAATATAATACTAGGGGAAAGAAGTCATTTAGTCATTTCGGCGAAAAGAGGTAAAGGACTCGTGCGTCTAAAAAAAAAAAAGGAAGATAAATAGCGAGGGCGCTATTAATGAGGAAGGAAATTTATATGAGAAAAAGTTAGTGCTGCCAGTAGGCAAGTTAAAACGGAAAAGAAAATATTTGTGTCAAAGAAAAGCGTACGCTCTCTCTCTTCGGGTGTGCTTACGTTACAATAAGTACCGCCAGTGCACGCTTCGTATGAAAAGCTCGACGGGTAAGAAAACTAGGTCGAAGGAGAAGTGGGTGTGAGAAGAGAAGGAATGAAGACCAGAGGGCTCCAAAGTCTGAGATGATGGATGAGAGAACATACGAGGTGCGAGGAGATTCCTAGGTGAAAAATAATGCGATTCTCGCGTGTAGGACGGAGAGATGAGTGGAGAGACGCGAATGCTTACCCTAGACTTCATGCGGACAGAGATGAAAAACGAAAGACGGAGGGCAAGAGGAATGGGAAGGGGAGGGCTGGGGGAACGAGATAAAAAACATAAAAAAGATGGAAAGTGTTCCCGGCATTTCTATAATACTTCGTTCCTGGAAATGACGATTTGTCAGAGACACGTGTCTTTTCTGAAAGATAACACGAGACACGCGAACAGTTACTTCTCGAGAGCGGTAAGAGGAGTAATAAAAGATTGAACACGTTGTCGTTTCTTTGACAAGCGTACGATCTTTTTGAGAGCTTACGAATCGTACGTTCAAATCCTCGAATTAACGAATTACGGATCAATATGAATATTCCAAACATAAAATATTCGTTGAAATAAGAAATATTATTTCAACGAATAAGAAGTTAGCCCAATTTATGAGCGACTCGCATAAATTGTCGTTAATCATTCGAATTTCAGTGAAATTCTTTTAAACGAAGATTGAAAAGTTAACTATGAAAAGAGAGGTAGAATGAGAGATTAATGAAAAGGAAAGGGAATAGCAAATAATGGCCGACGGGAAAACGGATGAGTAGTGGCGGCGCGTCCAGGAAACAAGTAGCCACTGATTACGACGATGACAAATGGCAACGTGGGAATTACAAAATGAAGGTTTAATAAGGTATGAACCGGATCAGGCATAGTAGCCACTGGCCACCGCGCGTTCCCAGCAGTAATTAACAAATCCAATTTTAATCGACAGCTCAATCCGTGCCGTTACGCGGAGTACTCAGGATCATCTCTTGGTAACGCGCAATCGTTATGCCACCTAGCAAGAGACAGACGACCATTCCTTGTCATTATTATATTTTTCACTATCAAAAATGCCATTTTCCTATTGCTTTCGAAAATGTTCGAACCATCGATGGCCACACCCCCTGGTTACAATGAAAAATTCCTAATAACGCTTCGATTCGCTCGGATAAAGGCGGGAAGTTTGCATTTCCACCAAATTCGCTTAATTCTAAAACCGAAAGCGAGTAACGATGTTAGTAGTGTTGTTCTATATACGTACGTATGTACGTACACAGCTGTACAATAGGCGTAAAAAGGTATCTGTATACCGGGTGTCCTTAGTAACTAGACCGGAAGCTTGCTTTTTTGCAGATAAAAAAAAATTGTAAAAGAAAATCTTGCATCGTTTAACAAGCTTTCCTCCGTCGCCAAGTACTTGTTTGAAAATTTGGCAAGATTATCAAACAAAATAAAAAGTCATGAAAAAACACGAAAATTCATTTAAACTTTAAGTATACGTATAGCACTATCACTCTTATTGTTAGTAAAGGATATATATTAATTTCGTTAACGTAGAGATCCGTTTGAATTGGCACCCTTTACAACTGTACCGATGCACTCCTGCTAAAAGGAACAAATATATAATCCGATCTCATTACTAGGGACACCCTGTATACGTGAAAACAGACGAAAGTGGATGTTTTTTTTGTCCTCTGTGAAACGTACTACACACTAACTGGAAAGAAACAATCGATACTCGACGGAGCATGTATTAACATGCGATCACGCGTGAAACCGCGCTTCGTGGAACGCATAGTGTTACGACGAGAAGTAACGTAGGAAGAGAGTAATACGCGGTAACGCGCGTACAGTTATCCTGCATGCTCTTTCTCCATTACGAAATTTTTTCAACGGAAAAATTGTAAATACCATTAGAATTAATTGTTTGCGCATACCGAATCTCCCACGGCACGTCTTTGATCTCGGCACCTAACGCATATAAGCTTATTCAAAATTCATCCAAATATTTTGTTTTATTGTTCACAGAGTGCGTCGTCTCCGGGTGCCAGCAACGATGGCCTCACGAAACAACAGCTCGAGCTTATTCAGCAAATCATGCAACAGACGCAGCAGCAACAACAGCAGCAACAACAACAACAACAACAACAACAACAGACGTCCGCGCAGCAGCAACAGCAACAGCAACAACAGAGAAACGGCTCGGCAAGTGCACCAAGCACCACGCAAATCCAAAAAAGTCAAAAGCCGTCGGTCAAATCAAACGCATCGCTGAGCAATCTCTCGAGTAATTCCGGAAGTTCGAGCACGCCTAATAACGCGCGATCTAGCCCGAAGCCGAAAGCTTGGAACCATTCGCAGGTGAGTTTGCTTATTATTTCTTATAAGTAGAAAGTAGTCAATGAAAAGGAAAATAAAATTCGTCAAAAATAACAAAAGTCATTAATAATTTTATGATTCCTGTCATTTAACGCGCAGGCTTTCAATGAGGAATTTAAATCGCATAGAGCAGCAACGA
Source organism: Polistes fuscatus (assembly GCF_010416935.1). Taxonomy (NCBI): domain Eukaryota; kingdom Metazoa; phylum Arthropoda; class Insecta; order Hymenoptera; family Vespidae; genus Polistes; species Polistes fuscatus. The sequence goes on along the minus strand of NW_025112997.1, from coordinate 17,338,858 downwards.
TAAAGGCTCTTCGACGCGTGATTCATCTAACGAAATGGCGCTATATATATATTGTATTGTACATTCTTCAACAAAGATTGAACACAGGACAAATTGTCGGGCTACGCCCTGCTCGAATCTTCCTCTATTACTTCTCTATTCATCTGTCAATCCTATTGTTATTAATCGACACATTTACCACTATCTCTATTTCAATTTCTCTCTTTGATTTACGAAAATTACACTTGACAAATTTTTTCTCTTATTTTGATTTCATGATATTATAAACATGAACATTGACTACTTTCATCGAACGATCCACCACAAATCCTATTAACGAAGTATTCGTGAATAGAGATTAAAGTGTGCCGTCAGATTGGCTGACGACTACTCTGCTTTCCTCTTCTATCTCGGCTCCCTGATCCTTCTGTTTCCTTATTTCTCTTTCTATCTTTATTTTTTCATTCCTCGAGCTATTAAATAAAATCGTACGATTCGCTAATTGATATTTACTTTTCTTTTTCCTTTCACTTCAGTATCTCGCGACGTTTACCGCCGCTCTTTCCAGATATTTTTACTCGACGAATGAAAAAATTCTTGAAATACATTTGAAACCTTTATATTTGATTTTAGTAGGAACAGAGAGAGAGAAAGATAGAACATCTTGCTCGATTTTTATGCAACTGCAGTTGTTGGCGAGTCGATGGAAAAGATGCTTTATTTGAGAAAACCGGTACGAGTACAATTCGGTGAGCAGATCTGGCCACGAAAGTATAAGTGGGGAAGGCCAGATCAGCTCGTCTTCGATGAGAGGATCAGCGATTCGTACTTACCGAAGATACGTAGGAAGAGTAATGAATGCCTACCCGACCTCGACTCGAGCTGCAGTTCCAGCACTGCAGTTCCAGCACTGCAGATCTGTACCGATTTGAGTAGGGTAAAGATTTAGTAAATCAATCGAAGATGGCGAAAGCCGTTGAGAAGAACCATGAGCAAACGTATATTTTGAGAACGCGCGTGTACTACTCTTCCGTGAAAATTTTCTTAACGGTCGCGTTTAGGAAAATCGGCAATACTCCTTTTCATTTTTTGATTATTTCATATCAACAAAGCTGTTCTTTTATCGATCGATTGGCCAATTATCCAAATATTGACACGACGAAGACGGTCGCATAATGCTTACGTAATACTGACTTGTTGACACAAGAAATTTATCAAACGCGTCAGTCAACTCTCCAACGGTTTGACGAATGTATCGATCCAATAATTGTTACTGAGTATGCCATGTTCTAGCGATAAACTGTTTGCTCTCCATACAGACCTCCTACTGACGATGGGCGCTGTCTTGTGGATTTCATTAATTAAAGCATCAATTGGTCGTTATTACGATGGGAAAGCGAAATCAATGAGGAACCGGTGTTTTATAAATTCTACACAGTTGTAGGAATCCATCACCGTGCAAGCAGTAAGATTCAATATTCGACCGTTACCAGTTTGTTTTAGATGGAAAAATAAATTGTAGAAAAAATGTATGTATATATGGGTAGGTTGAAAAGTTTCGAGCTTTATGGTTTTCCACACCGTGCTAGACTCAAGACTTTTCAACCAACCGGTGCGTGGTGGACTCGGAAATTTTCAGCGCACCCACGTATTTCGTTTTGTTTTTTTTATTAGCTTACATTTTTCTATTTCTCTTTCTTCCAATTTCCAACTTCCAACTGCCTCACTCTCTCTCTCTCTCTCTTTCTCTCTCTATCCGTTCTCGGCGGATGTTCTCCGCACCTAACTTCATTACGTTAATGGCATAATAACCATTGCGGCCGGCAGAAGAGCTTACGCGTCGAAACGTCGATGTCTCTAAACGGAGTAAAAAGCTCCGGCAGGCTAAAATCGATCGAATTCCTATTAATATGCATGAGATCTTGATCGATAGGAGAACGCGTTGAGGATAGAGTAAAGTGATAAGAGTAATGAAGGAAAGAAGAAAGATAAAGGAAAAGGAAGAAAAGGAACGAAAGAGTGTCGCGTCTACTCGCCAAAATGCTTTTCAAGCAAACCTACGTGAAAATAAAATGAAACCTACGTCTTAATTATTTAGAAAACCAAGGACGAGTAGGCCTTTCGAATGATCGGTAATCGAACTTAAAAAACATCCGTGGTAAATCGATTAGTTTGAATAATCTTAGCAGAATGTGTAATGTCGCAGAAAATAGCGCGCGTATTTCGCTAAAATTATACGATTTCTGAAACTCATACATTTACATACACATATGGAGAAACGAATAATTGTAGCATCATCATTACGGGCACAAGAAAAAGAGAGAGAACGTCGATGCATGCTCGTTTTATACACCCGTGCTATTACGATAGCAACAAATCAAAATTACGAGAAGTCGTGAGATTCTCGTTTGAAAATATCGTCGAATATCGCGCACAAGCACATACTTACGAAGTAAGAGAAACGTTTGTACGTCGCGCGGCTCGTTTGTACCATCCTAAGTTTACGTCGTAGGGGAAGCCTCAGCAGAACCGCTTATGAATCCTTTTATGCGACACGATAGATATGTCGCAAAATTGCTAACGTTTGCATCTGTTACTTTTCTCATTATTTAGCACGCGCAGAGCCATTTACCACTCGGTAAACACGAGCTTGCCCGTCTTTGCCTCTCAGTTATTTTTCTCTATTTTGCATATTTACAGATTGTACTTGAGCTGTCGTTCTTAATTAATAAATAAAAATTAATTAAAAAAAACATTGTGTAATTTTGTCTATAATCGTTGTTCTCAACGAATTTATAAATATTATATCGTTCGTGATATTCCAAAAAATGAAAAAGAAAGAAAACGGCATCGGACTTGGAGGCAATATCATTGGAATAATAATAATAATCATCTACATCTCCCTCGAAATCTCTCGCGGATAGTTACAAACTGCCGGTTAGATCCTACCGGAGTGTTCTTAACTGTAACGAGCTTACCGCTAACAGTCGTTGCACAGTTATGGTATACGTTCCAATTTAATTAACACATTAGATACAATACTCCCAAGTGAAAGCGCCAAACTACGCTAATGCATTTTCCATAGTCGGAAAAATATTCCCAGGAGCTTTTGCATCTTCTTCCATCATCGAATATAAATTGAAAAGGCATTTTCGCAGCTGACAACGAGTAGACAAATTTCGGACAAATAAACGAAGGAAAAAAGGAAACGCACGATATATGTAAATTTAGCGGAAATCGGAAGCAATATTCCGCCAAAGAATTCAACAACGATGTTTTCCTCAAATTATTCCACGATAGAAAGAAAGAAAGAAAGAAAGAACGAGAGAGAAAAAGTTTAACGTAAAAGAAAAAAAGATAAGGGGAATGAAATAGAGGAGAGATGGACAGGTCCTGAAAATCCTCAGGGGTACGATCGTAGATTTCCCGTATCTTCAACGTATCTTCCCACAGTAAGAACCGGACAGACCGGTGTCACGTCCGCCCTGTTAAACAGAAGAATTCCTTTCTCTTTCTCTCCCCTTTCTCCAAGACCCCCAGTGAATCGTAAGAGAAGACCCCCAGCGAGTCCACCGGCTCTACCGACGACGAATCTAACGCGCGCTCGTGCGTTCAAATGCCCCCCCCCACCCCTCGTATTCGATATTTTTTCTTTTCCTCTTTTTCTCTCTCTCTCTCTCTTTCTTTCATAAAGTTCGCTCGACCAATGACAGACGATACCTCTCTCGATTCTTCCATAAACTTCCTTTTTCCTCGGCCAATGGTCGACACACAGATATTCTTTTTGTCTCTCCTTCCTCGATGGTCTTGCCTGTTGTGCCACGGATGGGCACGCGCGTCCTTTCACGCTCTTTCGAACTCGATGTCCGCAGCTGCTGCCCGCGTTATTTTCTTTTTCCTTTTTTCTTCAAACTAGCTCTCTCTCTCTCTCTCTCTTTTTCGCATAGAACCGCGAACGTGATCAGAGTACGTTGAGGAAAGGAGACCTTTTAAAGCTCACCGCAAGAGCACGTGTATCCGACACTTCCTAGCTCCACCCTCCGTCGAACGAACCTATCGCGTCAGCATTAACGTGGCGATGGAGATTTAAATTTCAAGTCGAATGGAAAATGCAAATCCACGAGTTACTGGTTCGCGCTTGAACTCTTTTTTATTTCCGTTTCTCTTCCGTCATCCTTTTCGTTACTTTCTGGGTCATGGACAACCGTCGGAAGACGACTCGTTCTTCGATCTTCCCTTCTTTTGTAACTAATATTTCCGGAAAAGTTGATCTTTCGGGGTAATTTGGGGAAACCTAAGTGGCGAATAAGGAATCGGCGAGCACTCCTTCCTATGGCTTCGAATGAATTAATATTAACGAACAAATTCCGTATAGTAAACGAACGGTCTTTCGGTGTAACGCTTTCGCTTTGCCGAGCGAGCTATGCCGAGATGGTATAGGCGGGAAAATCGTTAACGGAAAATGTAATTGGAAAATACTCGACGCGCCTCCGCCGCTCGATACGATCGATCGATCGATCGATCTTTGTTTGCGATACATGCCAAGCGGAGGCAAGTTATTGCAAGAATTTTGATACTACCGACGCTACGATCTTGCGTTTATCGTATAAATCTTTTTTGCTCGTCTCTTTTTTCTTTCTTTCGACATCTTCTTCTTACTCGAGGATCGATTCTTTAGACAATATGCCCGCCCCAGTCAGTTGTCCTTTCATTCTGTTCTTTTTTCTTCCAAAAATATGTTCCTTCGATTCGACCGAAAAAGGTGAACAGAATCGACGATATAATCATCTTTCTTTAGTTCTCCCTTAGCCAGTTTAAAACGTTGTCCTTTTAATTTTAATTCAAATCTATAGGTAACCGATGGAAGTTGATAAGCGATAAGTTGATAAGTTGATCAACGCTTATCCAACGATTCTAAATTCTAATTAATAAATAAATCTATGTTTACCTATAATTAATGCTTGTGTAGTTTTTTTCACGTAGAATGACCTTCTTTCTTGTTGTCCTTTGAGAATCGGCTTCAAATATCTCTCTTCACGTTTTCAACTTTACTGTAAATGCAATTTCAAGCTTTACCGTAATGCAATACGTCAATAATTGAAGAAAATGATAATAGAGGAATCGAAGCCACGAAAGCGACGAAGCGAAACACATGTATGCGCGCGGAGTAATACAAAGTAATCGAAGAAAGTTCTAGTATCCTATTGCCGCGGCAATACTCACCGATCACCCCCCTTATCGCTGCTTGTTCAAAGCAAACGGGAAGGGAGAAAGAAACTAATTGGCAAACTGCTTATTCCCAAGTATGCTGAAAAACAAAATAAAAACGGAAAAGAACTCAACGGAAACCTCTACTCTACGACGAATGTGTCGTCGTGGCCATTCTGACGCACAATTACGCTTACAAAACACGTTGGACAAAAATTATTCTATATATATCCCAAATTTGAATATTAAAAATGATGTGATTAAATTATTAAAGAAAAACATCAAAGGAAATGGATTTCCCGATTAAAAGTAAGTTCACATTTTTTTGATATAGTTAATTTCCTTTTCATGACTAACGAAATAGATTAAATATTAATTATATCGGAAAGTCGGATTACAAATACGAATCGTTATATCACTTTTTATTCTTTCTTTTTGTTTTAGTTTCTATTTATAGAAAAATATATTAGCAACATAACTCAATATTCCCGGTCACGCGCGATGAGAACGGAATTCTTAATTGTCCGAGTATATATGTATATTGCACGAAGCGAGATGCATCAATTCGAAAAATAAAAAACGCAGACGAATTGATTCGCGAGAGTACGCGAGAGTTAGATGGAAAGCGAGGATTGATGAATATAGACGAAGAAAGAAAGAATGAGATTAACTCGGAATACTGCCGAATGGAAAATGCATATTCATTTCAAAATGAAACTCACAGGTCAGATAAAAACTTACTATTAATGCATCAAAAGAGTCGATACAGAAGAACCATTACATGCGTATGTACTTACTGCGTTTCGGTATTTTTCCGAAAATATTGTTGAAGCCCTTCGTAGGCTTCGTATAAGTCGTTATGATGAAACACGATAGAAAGGAAAAAAAAAGATGGACTGCATAAAGGTTAACACACTTCTTCTACCTGCATCCTTTGCAGCGAAGCCACATCAAAGTAAGCTTTCAATCGAGCTTCAATTAAATCGTGAGAAAAACGAGAAAGATAATAAAGTCAGCTCAATGGAGAAAAAAGAAAAGAAAGTGAAAAAGATTAGCAAATGGACGAGACAAGTATTAGAAAAAATCAACAAGAAGAAAATTTTCCATAAAAATTTGTTATAAAAAAAAAGATAGAGTCTACTGCCTATAGCCACGTCGAATGGAAAGAAAAAGTGGAGCAACGGTGGGCACGGTTGGTAACATTTAAGATGGATAACTGGTTCGGAGAAACAAAAGACAAAAAGTCGTGTGCTCTTCGCTCGAAAGAGACAGTTAAAATATGCGGCCTCTTTGATAGTATTAAATAGGTGTGAGAAGTGACTCAAACCGTAAAAGGGAAAGTATAAAGACGCGGGCATAGATAAAAAACATATCTCCAATTGTTCGATTATTAATAAGAAATAAGAAATCATTACACGCTCGAGTTTCCATTTTTTATATTTCTGTGTTATTTTGTAGTTTTCTCGTAAATAAACATAAAGCATATTAAAGAGCTTGAAACACCAAAAAGCGACCCATGTATAAGGAATTTCATAAAACATTGAAGAATATTTTGAGTGTTCGAAATAAAAGCAAAATCAAATTGAAAGCAATGTCAATTGATAATGAAAATGAAACAATTTGTTGTGCATCGATGCAACGTTTTTCAGTTTATCGATACATCAAATCCTATTGTAGGGAAAAAACAGGAGTCTCGTAATAAACCTCTTTCCATTGGATTGATAAATCAGGAAGCGGAAAAGTCCTTGACGCTCTCGCAGTGCTCGAATGGCGCGCATCTCTGATTTCCAGAACGGTCAGCGTGCCATACATATGTGTATCGGGATACACATAGGGATACACATAGGGATACACATAGGTATACACATAGGTATACATATACCATACATACCGCCGAGCATAACATACATAGACTGGATACGTAGAGAAAGGGGCTTGTTTTATTGAGCAGCAACGTTTGCTCTCCCTCTTTATGCCAAACAGTGGTAGCGGTAGCGGCGGCAACGGCGGCGGCGGCGGCGGCGGCGGCGGCCCATTTGAGCCGTACTGATTGGAAGCGCAAAAACGTCCTAGTCGACGATTTTCAATTCAGCGAGTTTGAAATTCTCCTCGTCGACGTCATTCGTGCATTTCGCGTTTGTTCGTTGCTCGTTGCTACTTTTTCTGCTTCGTTCTGTTGCTTTCAATTTTTCACTTGTCTCTTTGCACAAAGTATTTTCTTTCTCTCTTTGTCTACTTATTTTATTTATTTCTATCCAACTGCTCACTCATTCATCTCCAATTACATGATTTGCTTTCTTTCACCAATCAACTCTACTTCTGCTCCAAAATATTTTTTCAAAAGTACAAAAGAGATATATATTTATTGTCACGTTATAGCGTTGGATTATTGCGATGCGAAGAGAACTATTTGAAAAAAATAGTATATTCCTACAACACCGGTGAGCGTAAAAGCTAAAAAGCTCTGAAAGTAGGTCGAGCTCGTTGACGTCAGCTTTCGAATGTCATCGGATGACCGCAAACCGAACGAGTTTCACGACTCTTTACCGATGCTACAAATGCATTACCGACTTTAACACGCATTTGCTTTTGTGTACCAAGCCCTCTTATTTTTCTTTCTCGATGAATACAATTAGGTTTTTTCACATACTACCTTTCCATATTTATTGTCAATATGCGAATTTAAATAGTAACTATTATTTTCTTTATAAAAAACAAATTTCCAAGTTTGCGATGCATTTTCAATCCTTGATAAGGTAAATCTTTCCATTTAATCGTTTTTCCAATGAATATATGCAACTGTTGCAAATGCTTAATTTTCATAGTTTAACTATGAAATACTACAACTACTTTGCGGGAGGCTGTAGATCAAGCTATATTAGATTATCATCCTTTTGAACTCTGCGGACGGGGTTGATCGATTTGAAATCCACTACTACTTTTTTTTTCTTCTCACCCTATTCATTCCAGATGGTTCCTGCAGAATACATTCGACCGTTCTAGAATAACCTGTTTTTACGTGGAACTACGTCAAACGATAAAACGATAAAAAAGAAATAGACGGAAACGTTAGACTGTTCTTACAAGATAATCCATTTTGTTCCGGTTAAGAGAATTAATGTTTTTAGAAAATATTAATCATATGCTTGTCAATAATTAAAATAATCAAATGAGAATACTAAAACTATTAGAACGTAAGAATCGAGCTAGTCTACGAGAACTTAAACAATTCAGTAACAGGTAATTATTTGATTTGATTTTGTTTTGCTGGTATTTAATTGCTATTCTACTGGGAGAACAATTTGCAATGGAGCGACTGGAAGCTTTCATTCCGACTGACGGGGAGTTGCATCTCATTGCATGACCGTTTATTTGTCAACGTTTACTTGTCATTCGTAATAAAAGGAAGAAAATCGCCTCTTTAAAAGAAGGAAGTAGTAGCAAGGTCGGGAAGATAAAAAAAGAGAACGCACGCGAGACGCCATCGCGGAGACCCCGCTCCTTCCTGATGCGTGTCACTTTTTCTCAGGGATAACCCTCTCTTCTCAGCCCTTGCTTAAGTAAAACGCCAAAAGTTGACCGGTTTAACGGCAAGAGAAAAAAGCAACGGAAAAGAAAGAGAGAGAAAAGCTGCTCTTTAAGGACGGCCTGCGATAGCAGTCCATGGGGGTCAAGAACGGAGTGGGGAAGGACCACCAGCGGAGGCTTACGTCGATTTCATTGCTTTCCTCGAGAGTTAGTTTCTTCATGTTCATCATCTCGAGTGTGCAATATCTTCGATCATCGTTTACGTCAATTCCTCCTCGAGGAAGATTCTTCTCTTCCAGAATTTCAATTTTTCAATTTCAAATTTTTCCGAACGACAAAAATAGAGAACGAAAAACGAATGTTTTCCGTCGACGCGTCAAGATTCTTCTAGTCGTGAAGAATTATTAGAGTCGGGTGATCCAACCAACGTCCTATTGGCAGGTGATTGATATGTTTCCCGCACACGCGCCGTATTTTCTTCTGTCACGTCGACGATACGTTCGACGCGATAGACTTTGTGTGTGACATCCTTGTGACATGGATGGATACAATCATGTTTGGTATTATCATCGGCACCAAAATCAAGAACAACACCAACATATATCTTATCAAAACCAGCATCAGTATCAGCATCAGCATCAGCATCAGTACCAACAACAGCAACAACCGCAACCGATACCACAACTTTATCATCAACATAAAGAACAGCAGCAGCAGCAGCAACAACAACACCAGCACCAGCACCAGCACCAGCACCAGCAACAACAACAACATTATCATCATCAGCAGCAGTATCTTCATCAGCATCATCACTCTCCTCATAAGCAACAGTATTCAACGCATTATCCGCCAGATTATCTTTATCGCCTTTCTCTTCAGGTATATCGTATACTAATCTTGACGATCAACAAAGAAACTTATTAAGTATCAACCTTCTTTAGTTCATCTTTTTGCCAATTCATTTATTGTTTTTATTTCTTTCCTTCCGGAAAGGAAGCGGAATGAAAATTGAACTGATATTTGCAAATAAATTCAATGTTTTTTTCAGCAAAGTAGAAAGATTGTCGGAAAACTTTATTTTCTCGTTTTTGAGGAACGGTTTAGATGAGACACTTTGTATTCTCTTTTGAAGCCATTCGACGTTATCGATTGGTCGAAGAACCGCTTGTGAATTTTAGAATTCAAGCTAGTCCCTCCTTATCGAATTCAACATATACCTCGAGTTAAAACCCGGTTCGAATTAATCAAACTCTGCACGCGTTGTACGAACGTGTGTACCCTACGTATGATTTTATGTATCCCGCTTTGGTACGCCGCCGGCATGAACAATCGGCTAGCAGAGAATGAGGGTGAAAGTGCCCGACATACATATAAAGATAGAAGTGTACGAGAGGAAGGCCATCTCCAGTCCTTCTCTTTCATTCTCTAGAGACATACAGAGTTGGGAATCTGGCATCCAAGCTCTACCCGAATACGGCATGCGTTATCTGACAGGCAGATACTGTCGGAGTTATGCGTTGCCTACGCCAAATTATGTTTCCACTTCGTCCCCGTCTACCTACCTATCTTCCTACCATCCTACCATCCTCGTCGTTTCTATTTCTTGTTATCGCGTATGATGCACTAAACCGGACACGTATTCGCCAAGGATGCTATCGCTGCTGAGCTTGATAGATTCCTCGAGATTTGAGTTAGATGCGAAACTATCGATTTTTCTATAATAACTGCATCAGCATTCGGATAACTAACACACGCAATATATAATCTATTTTTTTAACATATGCAATTAATTACAGCCATTTATCCCTATTGATAACAAATTAGACGATAACCAATTATACATTTCACCATGAAACATATTCTTTTGAGCACTTTTCGTTCTTTTCAATTTAATTACGACATCTTGAGCATGTCATCGCGTAACTTTATCGTTCCTTGATCCTACTACTTATAATTTACCGATATCATTCTTTTGGCAACAACTTCTTTAGGGTCTTAAATATAAATACTCATACGTTATAGTACAGTCTCTGTAAATGTAAGTGATTTTCTTTAAAAGGAAGCGTGATTGTTACCTCGTGATATGCCTTTCAAGATAATTTTCTACTTTCTTTTACTTTGAACGTTGATGAATCATTATGAAAGAGAGGATGTGTAATTGAGAAAAGAAAAAAAACAAATTCAATAATTCCTTTAAAGAAAATTCTTCTTTTTAAAAACGAACGCGTTCTATAGTATTGATAAAATTTTCAAACTTATTCAGAGAATTATCTTCGTTATCGAACGAACGTATCTCTCTGGAAAGTGCTTTCACTGTTACTGCTGCTGCTGCTGCTGCTGCTGCTGCTGTTGTGATTTACCGCACGCGATTCACGATACATTGCGCGCGGGTAGCCCTGACGATTCAGCAGCGTTTTCAGCTCGATATTCGAACCATTTAATCTAGACGATAGATTCTTCTTTGAGTGAACTATCGAAAAGTGTTTTCCTCGCGAATAGCTTATTAAGGATCTTGCGCGTTTATTTGACGAATCATCGATGTATGTTCATCCATTTAACGTGATCGATGCCAAGAGTTTGCACAATTGTCGAGTTATCCAAAATATGTTTTTTCTTCTTTTTATATCTCTAGAATCTCTATTCGCAATGAATCATCATATTGACCTAAAATTTTTCAATTAAAAATAAACTTCTCAAACGACATATAATTTTAATATAACTAATGTAACACAAAGCTGCACACGGGAATTATTTTGTTCAGAAATATTAGTTCAAATGAAATAGAAGCTCTGTCGAAATGTTTAGTTCGAATTGAAAGGAATTTTACAACTTGTTCTCATACATACCATCGAAGAATTTCTGTATAATGGCCGAGCATTCACTCCACATCATTTACTTTCCATATATGCAATAGAACGATATCGATTTTCCGTAGAATGTACTCGAGAGAACTTATCGCGTGGAGAATTAAGGAAATGGAGAGAGAGAGAGAGAGAGAGAGAGAGAGAGAGAGAGAGAGATGGAACTCAAAGGAATATATGTATATCTGAAGGGTGTGTAAGCTGGTCAATGGCAGACGTGCCAAACGTTTCCTTTCTTCGACCGTAATTTCCACGTGGTACCGTGTCGATCTGTCGACAGACTGTATACACGTATAGCCTGATGAGAGAGTTTGAGAGATACGGAGAATGGAGAAAGGAAGGGAAGTGGGCTTGGACAGAGCCAAGAGAAAGACCAGATTTCCTAATCGGTATGAGGGTTTCCACCAGTCGGCTCTCAATTCGTACCAAAGCAATTCAGAGAGCTAACTCGTCGAGAGGGAAGAGCAACACTAGGGAGGAAAGAGATAGATAGAGAGACCGAAGCGCAGAACTAGAAGACAATGCAATTATTCGCAATTACCGCGTCCGTCCGCGGCTCGCGGAATTATCCCATTCTGTTTCCATTACCGTCCCTGCCAGCTTTTCTCCTTCTCCTTCCGTCCTATGCTTGTCATTTTCTCTCTCTCTCCCTCCATCCCTCTCTCACTTTAGTCCATATCCGAAGCATCGCGCAGACTCGTCCCTTTCTTCGCCATGCATATAGTAAAAACCGAAGATTCCAAACAACATCGAAGACAATTTTTTCTTTTAACGAACGTATTTTCACTAATTCGCTCAGGTGGTAAGTATTTAATAACGATAGCATGATCGAAAGCTGCCGGACCTAACTATCTCTCCTCCTTTTTTTTTTACCTCTCACTTGCTTGCGGCTCTCTCGTGTGTTTGGCTCGCTCTATTCAAATAGTTCAAGATTAACGTTGCTCTCGTTTCGTCGTCGTATTTTAACGGATTCTGGATAGGGGAGCGACTAATGTAACAAAGGAAATCCGGGTGGCGAGTGATAAAACGTAATTACCCGACGCTTTTCTTACTTTCTTCTACCGCGTCTATACTTTCTCCCCATCCTGTTCTTCCTCTTCTCCGTCCTTACATTACATTACATTATAGGTACTCTCCCCTTTTCTTGTCTTCCCTTGTATCTATATTTCTTTTCTTTCTTGGCTTTCGATCTTTCTATCTAGAACACACGCAGTGGCACGCGGACTTCGTATCGCGCGGGCCATAGCTTCAGGCAACATTGATATTATCTTCGACGTTGCTGATGTCTTTAATGCCATTATAGTGTCTATTTACGCGGAAGAATGAACGCGATTCTAGTAAACGCACACTTCGATAGGTGGATAATTTGCTGAAAGCTGACGTCTCAAACGGAATGAAGTTGGTTTCAAGCAATGACGGAAACGATTAACTCGGCTGAAGGAATTGTCGTCGTTATGCTATTACCTCAAGACTTGGCGTGGAATCGTTCAAAGTGTAAAGTTACTGCTACAAGGTAGATAGAGGGAGAGCGAGACTGATAGCAAGGGAAAAGGATATGGGACCACTAGGAGATTGATAGATAAAGAAAGAGAGAGGAAGAGAGAGGAGCGAAGGAATGAGGAGCATAAGAGAAGAGAATAGATCTACGTAGATATAAACGCAGTGTACTGTGTTAGTTCCAGGGAAGTACTGTCGAGTTCCTAAACTACCAGCGTCTAGTAAGTGGTAAACTGGCAGAATACTAGGGAGAAAGATAGAGAAGGGGATAGAGAAGGGAATAGAGAAGGGGAGAGAAAAGGACGAGTAGAAGCACGGCAGGTTATGCCGGCATTGTTCTAATTTAATCATACATGCCAGGATCGCTCAAGATATCGACTCATCGAATAACTTGGTATTAAGAACGATCCTCTCGCGAGCTACTATTTTCGCTATTTAAATCGATTCCCCTTTTATATCCCCTTTTATATCCCCTTTCATACTCTTTATTCATCTTTTTCAGTGTAATGCCTTTTTTCATGTTTTTCTTTTTATTCTTTCTTTCTTTTACCTTCAACACCTATCCCCTCGGTTATATCATTTTCTTTTCGGAATTTTTTCCTACATTCGTAGTACTATAACGCGTAAAGAATTGTTAATCTATGAAAAATCTAACGTTCTCTGATTGTGAGATGATAAACGATGTTTGCCTCTACGGCAAAATATGTGAAATGTTTTGTACCAGTAAGCAGTAGCCGTGAACAGCAGGAAGTTAGGGAATAAACGAAATAGAACAAATAAGAAGCGTGTAGTATCCGCGAGCGATTGAAAGGGAAATGTTATTGTAGGTAGGAAAGAAAGCGAAAGGAGGAACGGCGTTGTGCGCGCGACGAAACGCGCTGAAGGGTTTGCGTCAGGGTTTGCGTCAGGGTTTGCGTCAGGGTTAGCGGTCGCGGTCGAGAGGTTAATTGCGCGCCAACACAGAGCGTTCTTTGATTAGCGTCCTACGCTACGTACTAGACGTACTGGAGAGAGTACGTTTCTCTCGCCCCTACACCCCTTCTCTGCTTGCCAGGTAATTACGCGAGCCTCAGGTGATCAACCTTTATAAAAGGCCCCTTCTTCTGCCTTCCCCTTCCCGCTCCCTCTCTTCTACTCTTTAAACCCGCTTTCGTCCGTTCTCCTCTTTTCTTTCTTTACTCTATATTGAGTTGGAAAGTACTCGTCGAAAGTACGTTCTTTAAAGTCACAAAGCTTTCGAGGTACCTATTGCGCCGCTAGTCATCAAGTTCGCGCTTTCGGGATATCCATAGAAGGGGGTCTTCACTTGAAAATGATATGTAACCAAAAAGAAAAACACTTTAAACACTTTAATATTTACTAAACGACGAGAAAAAGAGAAAACGAAAAAAATAGATGTACGAAAGAAATATAGAAATTTTATAATTGGATAAGAGCTCGAAAACTTTCTACTTAATAAATCATAAATTCTTTATAATTCTTCGTTACAGCAACAACAGCAGCAGGCTCAGCAACAGCAGCAGCAGCAACAACAACAACAGCAGCAGCAGCAACAGCAAGCTCAACAACAACAACAACAGCAGCAGCAGCAACAGGTTCAGCAACAGCAACATCAGCAGCAGCAACAACAACAACAGCAGCAGCAGCAGCAACAACAACAGCAGCAGCAGCAGCAGCAGCAACAGCAGCAGCAACAGCAAGCTCAACAGCAACAGCAACAACAACAGGTTAATTCGCCTGGAAACGGAAACGGAAACGGAAACGTCGGAAAGGGTAGTCTCTCGCCGGGAAATTCAGCTTCTCCTGGAGCAGTCGTTGCATCAAACAAATCTCAGGCCGAACTGAAGCCAGTGGAGTGTAATTTATGCCATAGAAAATTTAAAAACATACCCGCACTCAATGGACACATGAGGCTACATGGCGGTTACTTTAAGAAGGTAACTGCCCTTCTTTCGAAAAAGGCTTTGATTTTGATTTACTAATAATGACGTGTCGGACAATCTTTTTTCGAGATTTCAGCGAAGCTTCCCTCGTACTTTCAATCGTTCTTCCATTGTTTTATTCCTTCCTCTTTCTCCCTCATTGATCTTATTAAAGTTAAAAAAGTGACTTGAATTCTGCTTCTACAATTGTCGAAATAGAAAGATCAGCGATTTCTGAACGCTTTTTCTTTTCCTACTTTTCTTCGATCGAAAGCCCGTTTATGATGCTCTTTCTCATTCTCTCTTTTACTCCTCATCCTCTTTCTTCCGTTTCTTTTTCTCTTTCTACTCTCCTCCCTTCACTGATTAAAAATGTCTTAACGAACGGCAACATCGTTCAATGAAAAGTGCTGAAAGATTTGCAGAGGGAAAGTTTTTCCCTTTTCAATCGTGAAAAGGTGGGAGAGGGGAACGGAGAGGCTAGGGGTTTTGCTCTGCAACATGGGGTGAGGTGAAAGAAGCTAAATACTAGCGCGAGAATGTCTTTTTCCACTTCGATAAACTCTCCGAGAGAGGAAAGAAAGAAGAAAAAGAGAGAACAAGTTCGATTGGAGAAGTGATACGAATACACCCAAAAAAATTTCCAACGATCAATTAATTTCTTCAGTTCCTCGCAGGCGGTGACTATTTAATATGCTTTTTTTCTAAGAAATAAAAACCAGTTAGATGTTCGGCGAGTCAATAAAAATCGTCGGTAAAAGATCATTTTAGAATTTATAAAAATCCTATTTTACTTTAACCTTAAGAAATATTCGAATAAATTAAGATTTTAAATTAAAGATAAAAAATTCTCAATAATCCGTAGCGATTTCTCAAACAGTACGAACAAACGAGCGTATAATAAAAAGTGATAGGATTCTAATGATGTGGAGAACGAAACGGCCAAGTAAGAATCAGAACAACTCTCAAAGGGAGCAGATAAATGAACGGGCAAGTAAAGAGAGAGAGAGAGAGAGAGAGAGAGAGAAAGAGATATCACGGAGTAGATAGAAAGATAAGGCGATGGTCAAGTCCAAATGAACGCATTTACAAGCTCTTTCGTCTGTCCTGGACTTCGAATCTTCACCGAATTGAAAAGTGGAAAAGATAAAGAAAAAAGAATAAAAGTGGATGAACGAGTTCTCCATTTCATGAGAGTAAGAGAAATGAACGAAAAAAGAACACGAGAGAAAGAGAAACGAGATGTAAGAGCCGTGCTTATGAACTTCATTATGAGCTTCCTTCAAGCTTTCTTCGAGATTTCTTCGAGCTTTTTTCATTATGCAGATTGAATCTGACTGGTTACGGTTTGGGTTTAAAACAGCAGTGGGTGCTCTCTTGCTCGAACCAATCGAATTTTCACCGCTGTACTGACCGACCCTTCTCGTAACCCCTGTTACAGTCTTACCATAACAATGGCATCCCTGTTCCAAACCTAGTTATACTCGACAAGTATAGCGAGCCCTCGAACGATTTCCTTTTTTATGGCATTGATCAAGTTTTTCACCCACGGGAAAGAAGGAGGTCAAGAATTATTGAAAACTTTTCATAACTCTGTCTACGGATATGTCCGAATTAATACTGGTTATTTTGTCTAGTTTATAATGTACCCAACATGTGATACTTGTTTACTTTTCGTATTGATCTAATATGTTTTCCTTGTCCTCTTTTTCAAATGGTTTTTCAATTATCGAAATAAGATCGATTATTTAATGTTTTTCTTAATTCTAGCATTTTGATCAAATTTATATAGATAAGAGTTTTTAGCCGTTTAAAAGAAAGATAAAAAAGCGGTCATATTGTTAGTCATCCCAGGCTAATATTGAGACGCGTAATATACTCATGATTTTTAATAAATGGACGCATCGTAATTTATTTCGCGTAATAATGGGTAACGATAAATATTCATGGTGTGCACGTCGCGCACTCATGTTAAAGACAAAGTTCAATTTCGCGAGAAACGATATACATATATATACAACATATGTCGACAAAGGCACGCGTAAGATTAATCCTACAAAAGTTCGAGATTAAAATGCTGATAATTTGTATATTTGCGTTAACAAACTATCTTCCATCTATTTACGAGTTTTATTTGTTTTTAAGTGCAAAATTTACCCAAAAATTAATTTTAAAACATTTCTTAAAACTCGCGGTAAGTTATTATTGAAATGAAAATGTCTAAAATGACCGATAACGGGATGCATGATTCTTGTCAGACTCTTAGATCACAGTAGGACTTCGAGAGGGGCTCGACAAGGTGCCACCTCTTGATCTAGTATCCCGTGGGTTGGTGTATTACATACGCCAGAGATTCCATCATGAGATAATCGAATGGGCGCCTCAATTAGCTTCGCTCGGTGATTAGCTGTCCCTCCCTCTCTTGAACAGCTCTCCCTAGCTCAAATATCCAATCTCTATCCCGAGCCCCGTCAATTTAATCGCGATACAAGCCTCTAATTCATGATCACTCGTCATGAGTCACCATAATGGTTGGACCATCCAAAGTTCTGGATAGGAGCGAAAGTTTTGGATAAGTCGTTGTAAAGTTCTCGCGATTGAAATACTGATTTCTACGATTTTCTTTGATATCCTTCTCTTGTTTTCTTTAACCACGATCATAAAAATTCGTAAGATTATTATTTAGCTTACGTTTTTTATTTGTCCGTATTATCTCGAACTAATATCAAATTCCAGACGCTCAATTTCGTATTTTAATACCTCGATCTCTTACCTATATTTCTTAGGATGCTGAGAATAAGAAAAGCGAAAAAAAAGAAGTCGTCGGACCGCCTTTACAAACGGTCTCGAATAGCGTCAGAGCACTAATCGAGGAGAAGATCATTCAAAAGAGAACAACCGGTAAGTTATGAATTTTTATTTATTTATTAGCGGGCTAATATATGTAGTAATTTAGCAAGGAACAATTTTGTGCAAATAAAAGGCAGAAATAGAAAGCTACAAGTGCGATTTTGGTATTATACATGAATACGTATCTTACGCGTTTATTAGTTTGGTCGACGCTAGCTAATCCCTCTTTTCTTCTCTCTCGTATATCATATATTTGGCAGCGATATTTCCCTAGTATGCGCGCGCGCGTGCCCGTCATTGGGTGGGCCATTGGGTGGGCCATTGGGTGGGCCATTGGGTGGACCATGAAGTGCCAAAGAAACGTGATTTACTAAGCAAGCACGCCAGAATATTTCTCGCATTGTCCACGTCGAGACGATAAATCAAGCGACGGTGAAGAACAGTGAAAGGGGTAGCAAAACGAACGGGGTAAAGAGGAAAGAAGGGGCTAACCGAGCGTGCTTTTGTAACGGAGCGAACATCGTTAGCGATTTATGCACGATCTCGCCCAGCTCTCTTTGCCAAAAAGTGCGATAGCGAGCTGCACTAGATTTGCAAATAAAACATTTTTCTAAATAAAGCATGCCTTTATTTTCCTACCAAATTATTTAGAAAATTACTTTATTGCGACGTCATTTCGTTCGTAATTTAAACATCTCTGTTATATTTATATGTACTGTCGATTAAGAAGTCCATATGATTTTAAAAAAAGTTTTAACAATATGACAGAAAATCGATTACTTGCATTACTCAATCTTTCAATTTGGAATCGACTGAGACTGAACGCTTTAAACCCTAAAAGGAATGATAACTCGTCTACTTTCAAAATACACACCTAGTTTTTCTTGTACAGCATAAATGAACATAAGAACGTTTATTTTTAATATCGCAAAAATATTCTGACATATTTTATCTTTTGTTTACAAAAGAACAATCTGTTCACGAACAAATAGAATTAATTATTGGGTCTTTTTATTTCATCCATTGTTAAACGGGAGATTACCCTAGAAAAATATGTACGAAAGAAGACATTTTACTTTCAGTATAAACAGTATATACATGCATCTATTGATATTTACTTACGTATATATATATATTTCATTGCACGTATATTTGTGCTTTTTCCAAATTATTATTGTTTCTTCATTTGCTATTTTACAAGTTCTCGAGAATACGTTGTTCAAAACATATTTCATTTCTTGAAAATACAAGAACGTAATTTTTTACTAAACAACAAATAAGAGAGTTTATGTAAGCTAGAAGACATAAAATAGACAAATATCATTTCAACGATTAGATGTAACGATAAAATGTAAAAATTTGATTCTAGCTGCGGACGCGAACATCAATCAGCAGCCTCGGGTGAATAATAACAACGTATTTACGAGTCAAGTCGATAGTGGCTCTCAAATCAATGGGAAAACCGGCTTTGCTGTACCAGCACCTCCACCTTTGGCAACAAGCGAGAAAGTACGTAGGTTTTCTGATGGAGAACATTTTCGGCAACCGAACGTCACTGTATGTGGGCACACGACTGTGCAAAAACAACTTCAGGAAGCGCAAACGCAAGCACAAGCGCAAGCACTGGCCGATATGATACTGAAGGTCGGTTTAGCTTCGTTTAACGAAATCCTTAAATTCATCAACGTTTAATTTACTTTACCTGATCTTATTTCTTCTTTATAGAATACCACAAAGATGGCTGTGAAAAGAACCACATCTGATCCTGGTCAAAGATTGCATCTTACGTATCAATCGTCAGTACAATCTACAACGAGTGGTCAACAACAACAGCAGCAGCAGCAACAACAACAACAGCAACAACAACAACAACAACAACAACAACAACAACAACAACAACAACAGCAACAACAACAGCAGCAACAGCAGCAACAACAGCAGCAGCAACAGCAGCAGCAACAACAACAACAGCAGCAACAACAGCAGCAACAGCCACAGCAGCAACAACTACAACAAAAACAACAACAATCAAAACAACAACAGCAACCAAACAGTCAATCTCAGACAACATCCGCCGTCACGGAATCCTTCACAATGGCAGGATACTCCGAAGATGGTGGTTACTTCAGCCCAAGTTTACAAGACGAAGTATTTCAGCAGGTTACAACTGTACCAGATAGTGTTCTTCCTCATGCTACTCAATTGGACTCCATTCAAGTAAGTACTCAAGACGCTTTCTGTAAATTATTATATTTTTATTTTTTTATTTCTTGTTTTTCCCTATTATTTCAATGTTGTCCACTATATTATTGCTTCAATTATGAGAACGTGGAAAAAGCGACTAACAAAATTGAACGTCAACGCTCCACTTCTCGCTCGTTGTACTTTTCGATTTGTAGTTTCATTGTAGGAAGATGAAGGAGAACGTGTTAGCGCAGACTTGGACAAGATTACAAAGAAAAATAAAGAGAAGCATATTTGTTCGTTCAGACAGCACGTTAAGATAAGATATTCCTTGCTCTTTGACGTTCATGAATAGCCTTACTCCGTCATTCTAAAAATTCTCCGCTGAAAATACTTTAGTTTCAATTACGTGACGATTGTAGATCGTCAACGCACGGGCGAATCGTAGACTAACATAAGGCAAAATGTAATAAGGGAAATTATCTAAGTAGTTGGTACTAAGTACGTTTTGCAACGTTTGAGAAGCGACCGTCTAACTTTACCTTCCATACCCTTTACATTTCTCCTTTTGCTTACCATCTGTTCCTGTCACCAAGCAGCCTCGTTAACCTTTGACTTTACGGACACCAGGGATTCTACGCTGATACCATGCTCTTTCCTCTTCTTTTTTGTCCTCTCTTTTTACGAACGACTACGAAGATTTAATCGAGATTCAAGGTAGACAGACACGTATCCATATAATTTATGTGTGCTCTCCATAAATAAACGTTAATCTTTCTACTTGTAAAATAAAAACCTATTTTTATCCTTTTTCGTACTTAACTACACAACAAACCAAATCAATAATATGTGTTATCAAAGATTTGTAAATTCTAAAAAAATGTGTAATTTGAGAGGAAGCTACGTTAAGAAATGTTAAAAAAATGACTCGACTCAAGGATGAAATTACGTTCAGTTTCAGACTGCGAACTTGTTGCAAGAACAGTCTAGCGAGCAATTGCAAGACATAACGCTTGAAGACAGATATTCGTCGCAACACACGGTCAATCCAGATCTCCAGGCTTTGGTAAACTCACCGCTCCCAGATTCTTTGGCAGAATTTAGTACTTACGGTGCACAATATACGGAAAGTCCACACACATTGCCAACGCAATCGCCACTACCGTCTCCGCTTACGAGACATGACAGCCCTAGTTTTACATATCCAACGCCACCGGCCAGTCAGGAAGGACTCCTCACTGGGAGTCTTCCTTTGTTGAGCCCTCAAGAAGATCCCGAATCGGTTCGTCAAGTTTCATCGCCTTTATCTGCGGCTTTTTACACGACAACGATGTCTTCGGCGGCGGCAGTGGAAGAGGCTTTGAGCGAAGTCTTGCCAGGCGAATCGGAAGCAGATGCAGGTCTTTACGGTTCTCCATCGCCAAATCCACATTCACCGCTCCCAAGTCCACTCTCGGCAACGCCAGCACCTTCTCCTCTTTCATCTTTGCCACCGTCCTCGGTGTCTTCTCCCGGACCCGTTACCTTTACTAACACCAGTTTTCCTGTTTCACCTCATCACGCTCTCCAAAGTCAAATGATGCCAAACTCGGAAGATCCGCTCTTATCGTCAACACCGAAGGATTTCACAACCGCTGGTCGTCGTAGATTCGAATTCCAATCGTACAAACTCGTCGCCAGTCAAAATCTCGTCGACTTTGGCTTAGGCAACGGTAGCCTCGCTAGTATAGTCGTCGACAATAACGGGGAGTTAAAACTCATTCAAACGGCAGGTTTGCCCAAGACGAACGTTCTCGTGCAAGCGGGTTCCCTTAGTCCAGCGCTTGCATTCAAGAAGGAAATTCGACTAGCTACACCAAAAGTCGAGCCTGTTACCGTAAATCTCGGCCTAAATGTACAAACGCAAAATCAGTTTAATGCAGGACAATTCAATCAGCAGCAAGTCGTCAATCCGGCCAAATTTCTCGTTCAAACTACTCACGCCGGAAAGAACAATAGTTTAAGACAGAATAAGGGCATGATAGGCAATCTTTCGATACCGATAGAGCAGATAAAGGAAGAATTGTTGGACGAGGATGTATTTCTTAGTCCTAGCAGCGTTTCCGTTGACAGCCCAATGCGACAATGCAAGAAAAGGCAACGAATGGATGGCCAATATACCAACAGCTCGTATTCATATCCATCGAAATTGAGGAAACTCTGCGATCGACATTGGGACAGTAGTTACACCCCACCGCCTATATTGGATCCTACTCGTCTTGGTTCGGGACTTTATGCGAGACTGCATCAATACGAAAAAGATTCGGATTTCAGTTCGGATGATTCTCAAGGAAACGAAGGTCCACCACCTAGAATCAACATAGGCACCAGATATCAACCCACTATTCCACCATTAGGTTCCGACGTAGACAGAGGGAAAGGAGGACCCGAAGAGGACCATCTTCTTTGGGATCCAGGCATAAATGATTTAGTCACTAACAACGAGTGTGAGTTACTATTTTATAAGACTTGGTCATAATTTCAATTCTTTCTTAACTTTACACTCTGTTTTCTATTTCAGTGGAAATGTATTTACATTTTGCCTGTTGTGCCGGCATACCAGGAGGTGGAAGAAATACGGAATATGCGCTTCATTTGTTACACATGTGTAAAGGAAATATTCATGTAAGTGAACAACAACACTTTAAAAATAAAATAATCATATAAGTTTCTTCATAAAGTTCACTGTTTACAAGTTTTTTCCTTCTTATTTCGAGAAAAATTCCATCTTTGTTCCAATGCGTGATATTAATATAATGTTTAATAATTTATGTTTAATAGGAAGCTATGCTAAAATTGATGAGACCAACGCCCACGTTACCTTCTGAACATCCGTTGCTTAGCCACGAATGCCATGAATCCGACCGTTGGACAGCACACGAGATGGATACGTTCTATCAAGGATTACTTAAATATAATAAGGATTTCTCATTAATTTCACGAGACTTAGGGACTAAGTCGGTTAAGCAATGCGTGCAATTCTACTATCTCTGGAAAAGACTTTGCTCCGATGATTATAAGCGGCTACGCGCTCACCACGGAAAGCCAAAAATCAAAATTGAAAATAAGGATTGTAATGATATGAGAGAGCTTCGCGACGCCATTTCATCTGTTACAGAAATGGACTTCAACGAAGAAAAATCGATCCTTCATCGTACTCTAGTAAGCTTATCCTAAAAACTAATTATTTTCCGTAGCGTTTCTGATCGAACGCGTTTATAATTTTACTTTTCGAATTACCACCTAATACCTTTTGCCGTGATGTTCAGTTACAGACAAACGAGAGAGAAAATTCAGCGACTTTCACTACCAGCGAAGGAGAATTAAGATTATTCGCCTATGACTGCCCCGATGTAAGTTTTCCCCTCTTCATACACACAAGTTATACATATTTATATTTTTATTTTTATTTATATATTTATATTTATATTTATATTTATATTTATATTTATATTTTTTGCTAATCTTATCGCTATCTATTTGCGAAATATTTTATCAAAGGAAAAAAATTACTGTTGGAATTATTTCAATTATACAACTATTTGTATATAACTACGACTTAATCGTACAACACTACGACGATTAAATCGTGATTATAAAATCAAATTTTCGTGTTAATAGAAAAAACAGAAAAGTATAATATACTGAGCACGAAAGTCACATTTAGAAATTTTTCAAAAAAGGCAACTCGATATAAACGGCTCACAATTCTAAATGCTTGCTTGTTTAATTGTGCTCAGCATGCTATATCTACCAAAGACGATCGATTCGTTTTTTATCCAGAGTGTGCGTTTGCCGTTGAAAACATTACACGCGTACTGCGTGTATTTACGCGTGTACGTTTTTATAAGTGTCGCATGTGATTTGTTGTTGATCTGTCCATTTCTTACGCTTTCTTTTTAAACGTTTCAAAAAAGATATACCGTGCGTGTTCTGCGCTGACTTTTGTGTTTCTCATCTGTCGTCGTCGTCGTCGTCGTCGTCGTCGTCGTCGTCGTCGTCGTTGTCGTTTGTTTGTGTTGTTTATTTTGGCTTTGTGTTTTCTTTGTGTTGTCAGAGCTTTAGCGGAAGTGTAACAGTAACGATGGCCGAGACCACCCAAACCGCCCAAACCGGCAAAACCGGCCAAGCTACAGTCAACACCAACTCACAAACTCACACTAGTTCTGAGCAACAACTACCCGTGCCTACCCCACTTCACTACCCCTGCAAGATTTGCGGGAAGTAAGTCTCCAATTTCTAATCTAAATTATCCATTTCCAATAATCGAAGGAAAAAGTTTTTTAACTATACTGCGAGCGGCAAGTATCGATTTTACGCATATGCAACACAATACTCAAAAACTTTTAAAAAGCAAAACGAAGGAAAAGCTTCCTGTGATCATTTCGGAAAGTAACTACCAACAAAACTCCCTATTTTAATGTAATTTTTTTCGCACACAATTGAAAAGCAAAATCAAGCGAAGAGGAATGTTACCACCTCGTTCCTATTTGTACACACAAGTCATACATACCCCTTTCGTGCTGTTACGATGAAAAAAAAAAGAAAGAAAATAACGAACGAATAATACATCAAAAAGCATATTTCTGTTGCATTAAACAATCCTTTGTATTAGCAAACTCATGCTACGTTAATGTTGTTCTATTAACGATTGACATTTAGTATTATTACCTTTGATCTTTATTTTAAAGCGCACATTGATATGCAAACTTCATTTTCTTTGCATTATATCACATTTATTTGCTCTTTCATTACTTTCAAATATTTACACTATGCTACTTTTAAAAAAAAAATTGCGCAACTTATCTATCAAATACGACGAATATGTTATCTTACACATATTTCTGTGCTGCAAGTACTTTAAAAAGCATGACATATGTTATATTACGGATAATTGAACGAACACTCAATGTTTTTTCTTTTGTATAAAATAATAAATTGATTTATTTTTGTTTCCCATTAACCAATGATAGAAAGTAATCTTAAGCTCAATGGATACGACTTTTTTTCTTGCAGAGTTTTCAACAAAGTGAAAAGCAGAAGCGCACACATGAAGTCACACAGGTCAATACCATCCCCCGATTCTACGGGTCAGGAGTCTAAACGTCCGATGCAACAATCAAAGCTGCAACAATTGCAGCAACCGAATCAACAAGTAAGGCAGCAGCAGCAGCAGCAGCAACAGCAAGAGCAACAAAAACAGCAACAATCAAACGGTGTATCCCCGCAAACTCAAGAATACTTGCAACAACAGCAGGTATCCTTGATGAACAACGACACCGGTGTTCAAAGTGCAGCGCATATATGGCATAACCCAACAAGACTTAGGCCACCATAGGGGGAGACCATCATAATTCAACTTAAGTTACCTTAACGAAGGCTGTTTCTAACGGTAGGAATTTTGATTACGATCGCGCGATAACATAAGCAGGTTCTTGTTTATCCGTACGCGATAATACGATTATCTCTTCCTACCTCAGTGAAGTGGTGAAAAAAGAAAAATAAAAAACGTCGTCCGCTCCAAGAAGATATAATCGCGTCCGAAGAAATGTAATACACACACACACACTCACATTACTTCCAAAACTATTTACTTCCGAAATAAAAATACTCCTCATCTGCGATCACGAAAGTTGCCGATTGGAAGCCGAAGAATACAAAGAATCGAGGACTACTGCAAAATAATCTAGGACTTTTTGCAAGAAGTAAGCGTTTTTAGTTGGACTGTAATTACAAACTCATCGGATAGGTATCAGGCATATGCCCGTATCAGTAGACGAACGATGAATGACTTTCTTTTCATCAAACGATCCGACAAACATCGTACGCTTCAGCTTGCTGCGTTGGCTAAGCAAATGATAACTATAGGACAGCTCTTCTCGAGACATGCAATCAAAAACTTCAAGCCTTTGTTTTTGATAAAGAGATAGAATATTCGATATTTCTACGTTTTTTTCTTTTTAATAGAAAAAATGATAATGAAACGATGAAAGTTAGGGTGCACGCTTATCGTCGGTGATGAGATAATGCTAAAGAATTTCACCTCGATCGATGAATATGGCCTAAGAAATAAAAAAAAATAAACAAATAGAAAAGTGAACAAGCAAACGTATTATAAAGTACTCGGTCAATAGGCAAGTGATGAAATATCGATTTCAAACGAGAAGCGTGAACAAAATAGCAAATAAAAAACTAACTCTTTGCAGTCACGACCGGAATATTTGATATACGTATATACGAGGATCGCGGTTTCAAAGACTAATGTGTACCTATTTATTATGCACGTGAAATGTTCCCAAATTGTGCCACAAGAAATTGCTCTTATTTATTGCCACTTTATCATTCTTTTGAGTGACCTCCTAGTAACGTTTATAGTTTATCATATTTCAATTTTCTTCCATTCTTCTCGAGGGTCAAATTACGAACATAAATTTAAATTTTATATTAAAACATACACAATTATTAGGATATTCAAAAAATCAATTTGAAACAAATGTCATTTAATTATTATACGTAGATTTGTGAATTTTTCATTAGCCAATTTATTCGTTAGCCATTTTAAAATTCTTACAAGAGTTAAAAATAAATGATTCGAAAATTGATCCTACTGTGGAAGAAACGATTGCTTCTTGTATGTTCTCTAACTTGTTGTATTTAATTATTTTATTATTAATATATATGAAAAGATATCGATAAGTAGTATTTACCGTACGCACATAAGATCGTTGAGAGACTCCCTAATTTCCTTATCTTTGTTATACAAAGCATACGATATTAAATCGTATAAATTTTAATATATAAATATATAAATATGTATAAACGATCGATGTAATTAAAAATAATTTATAGTCATGACGAAGTAGTTCTTTAAGAAGAACATTGTTCAAGTTTCACTCGGAGATGTCACTCGGTCTCCGAAACTGAGTGTAATATAACGAGTACACAAGCGTCAATGCATAAATATTATACATATTTACATTCAGTCCTGGCGCGCGCGCAGAGGATGTAGAAGTTTTATTAAAAATATAACTAAAATATTGATTATTAAATTGCTATCTGTACATAATATGTGTATATGTCTGTACATATATACATCAGTGTCTGTATGTACAAGTAAATAAAATTTATGCATATTAAGTAGAATAGGTTTTAGGTTGTTTTAGGAAGATTCTCTAGAGATTCTATGAGCTAAGTACACTATATACACTTTACTTGATTTTCTACTTTACTAGAGATTACGTGGCGAGACTCTTGCAAAAACAATGACGGGCCGCACGATTTTAAAATTAATCAGGAATGATGCTTTCTTTCTTTTTTAGATGGACACGACGTAACGATGTTCCTATATGTAAGGTGCCTTAATACAAAACTATTTTATTTTTCTCTTACATTATAGCTTTTTATCCGTGCACGTGATATTCCTCTTATTTTTTTAAATATAAGACATGCTTCCCATTAGTTCTCACACGATGCATTGCGTTGCGTTGCGTTGCGTTGCGTTGCGTTGCATTGAATTTTTTTATTTACTGAAACACGATATATTTACTTACGTTCTTTTCATATCACTCAGATTCTAATCTTTATTTTTTCTCTATTTATATATGTATGATATATATAGGAACATCCTTTCTAAGAATTGCATATAATATACGTTTGAGAAAGAAAAAATGCATTGCGAATCAAAGCAATACCGGAAGGCGTTCTAAGGTTTTATAAGTGTTAAAATATATATATATATCAAGTTTCATTTAGTGAAACTCTAAATTGTTATTCAAGAGAGTTGCCACCGAGATCGTAGACGCTATAATTCTACCTTTAAAATATTGTTACTGTTAACACTATTCTTCTTATCAACTTTTACCATTAAATAAATCACCATATACATTTCAACCTTTCTAAACTTTTCTTAAAGTAATTGCAAAGTGACTGAGGACGCTTTTAAAAAATCTGCCAAGTCTCGATAACTTTTAACAAAGGCTATTAATCTTCTACTTGCTTCCGTAAGATATATATAGAATTTATGGTTATTTGGTGAAATTTCGGCGCCAAAAGGGAAGAAAATATTTCTCTTCGGGCATTAAATGTTTTAAATGTGATGAAGCAAAAATTTTCAATAATTACTGTCAGCGTATAATTTTGATTTCCAATTATCTCTTTTCGATTTATAAAGACGATAGACAAATTAGACATTAAACCTTTTTCTCGGCTATGATATCTATATTATTTATATAATATATATTTATTTAATTATTTATTTATTTATTTATTCATTTATTTATTTATATATTTAACTGCCTACGTATGTATTTATTTGTTTATTTATTTTCAAATACCGTAATTATCCTTTGGAGTACGACCAACGGCATTACTTTAATTTCCTTTAAGAGATACGATATATTATTCTTTATTCGATATAAGATTCTTTTCATTGCTTGTTAATTTACAAAGCTACAAAGACATTGTCGATCCGACATTTTGTGTGTCATTCCAGTTAGATTCACACATGATTAATATCACGATGCTACGAATACTTTTAATGCCCAATGGAAACACTCCTTTTGTGATTGTAAAGCATTCTTGCTTTTGTTACGCCTAGATAATAGCCTCCAGCACGAGTGACAGAACGTAGAACTAGAAATCTATATCTTATATATAAGGTTCTAGAATTTCGAATCTTAAAATTAGTTTATTTAAGAATAAAATTGTTATGTATTTTGACCATGGGCTCGGAGCATAGGTCGAAGGTAACAAAATTAGCAGACATATCATTTAAGACAATACAATTGTTACAGAAACTAAGTTTCTACTAATATAATTATTATTATACGTAATGTAACTCTTAAACAAATTTAGAGATTCAGATGCAAAGACGTAGATTGTGGTAAACGGAACGAAGTAATCCAATTTTTTGACTCTACAAATCCAGAAATTATCTACATCAAATTATTCAACAAGAAAAAATATCATTTTGATTATTTTCACACTGATATTCAGAATATTCACTTATTACTTCTTCGTCGTTTAAATTACGTCATTCGTTTAAATAACAGATAACAAATATATCATTTGACTTGATACCTATGATCATACAAAATTCATTCAAAATAACGACATCTGATTCTCTATCTACATGCAAATACTTATAATAATCTGGATTTGGAGTAGTAAGGCTATAAAACGTATAGAGTTGCTGGAGGCTTCTTACTCAAACACAATTGAGAGAAGGCATGACAAACGAAGCAATGAAATAGTAACGAAGATATGCATGAATTGTACAAACGAGTCCCTCCACGTCACAGAAAAAATGATGTATGTGATGTATATAAATGGTATGTGGTAAATGATATTTCATTATTTGTACATAGACGAACCCCGTGCCATTAATTAATGAGTTGTAGTGATATTTTACTGCTATACCCCTATCGCGGAAACACTGGGTTAAATGAATCTAGATCATACATTAAAGACATTAAAGAACATGCTTATTTATTCAGGATAATTTGTAATACAATACTAATTGAAAGAAAAACAACACGAATTAAGTTTTTTTAGCATCAAACGAATATTCATAGAAAAATATTCCATCATCCGTTTATCGAATCATGTTTCTTCGCTTCATTTACCTAACATATTTGTCCTGACGAATTACACATCTTGGATTGAATTATTATTTATTTTTCTAATTTTATGCACGTACAGCAAAAACTATGACACAAACAATAATTCATATGGCATAAGATCTCAATAACTATTAACTAACATTAACCATTGTGAAATTTCTAATGTCTTTTACGCGGTATATTGGTACAACTCGTCGAAGAAAGTGTAGCATGGTTATACACTCGAGAAATGTGCACACGAATACCACACTGAGGAGATCAAAAGTTTACTAGATGATCATTAACGTTTACGGAAAATTACTCTTAACGAGTGATAACTTACTATAAATTATCGATATTGTAATCTATTTGCCCTCTTACCTATTATCAACTTTAATGTCTATCTCTATACACCAGCATGGTTCTTTATACTCTTCTATTTGATGTTATAGTATTCTCTATCAACTTTTACTACAAAATTTATTGTTAATGATGTTTTTAACGTACAAGGACGTGGTCAGCTGTAGGTCGTCCTATGATCATTCTCACTAACGATCTTATTTAGGGCGACAGCCGACTTCCAATAATAAAAGATAGGAAAATTAAAAAAAAAAAGAAAAAAAGAAGAACAAGATGAATAAATTAGTCTTACAATGGGAATAAATCGAAATAATTTGACCTGTTTTGTCAAATATTCTATATGCGAGATAAAGGGAGCTTGACGTTCGCGTGAAAAAATATGAAAAGAACGAAAAATAAAATAAAAAAGAAGAGGCTAATGTTCGTTGTGTTATACGAGTTATCGCAATAAATTCCGAAAATAGATAACTTATAGGACAGAGAGACTCGTTCGTATTTAGCAATATTGGCACGGCGCGATTTTCATTATCGTCGTTTTTCCACTTCTCTGCTCATACGGTTGCTATTAATAAGTACCTAATATTATATACGTTTAGATTCTTCACCTTGTTAGACTTTTAAGCGTAATATGATATATTTATTATTATCTATATCCATATACAATTTATGTACGCGTGCCGATGAACATAGCGGCTCTATTACTGAAATATTTATATATGTATATATAAAAATTGCTCGAAGGTTGACGCGACAAGCAATATGGACAATATAGTATGTATATTTATTATATGCGTTAAAGAAACTTGGACCGACTACAGCTGGCCAAGTGTGAAAGGAAGAAAGAGAAAGATAGGTAGAACAAACCAAATTAAAAAGAGAGAGAGAGAGAGAGATCTGCTTTAAGTTTTAACTATGAAACTCTTATAATGCAAGATACACCCGATCGACTTTTAAACAGAAACATTCGAAGTTTCTAATATTTTTTACTTTGACATCAAGATATTTTGTCCACGTGAATAATTAGATATATAAAAAAAACATGAATTATTTGATAAAAATAGTGACAATCAATTTTATTTATTTCAATCATAGCATTGATATATTATTTTTTAACATTAGTCGAATATATTACATTTTTTGGATCAATTCGAATGTTTTAATTTTGTATAGAAAACGGGGACTCTCGTCATACTTAAGCACAGTTTAGTCAATTTTAAGCGTGACGTGATACCGATTTTTACAATTAAACGAAAGTAAGGCCTAATCGAACATGAAGTCTATCGAAAGATTCTTCGGTTAAAGAAATAACGATAAAAAAAGAAACAAGAAACAAGAAAAAAGAAAAAAGAACAATGACATTGTAAGATCCTTTGCTCTCATAAAAGAAGCCAAGACAAATTCTTCTTTCCTTTCAAAGTGAAGCTCAGCAACGAGAGCGTACGTAACGCAGTTTCTTTCACGAATAGAAACAAAGAAAGAGAGAACGAGAGAAAAAGAAAAAGAAAAAGAAAAAGAAAAAGACAAGAGATTGTTTAAATGTAAAATGTTTTCCGCTTGCAAAATCTTTTCTACATTAGCTTCAGAAAACGATTCTCTCGATTTCCTTTTGTTGAAAAAAACGCAGAGAGAATAAAAGAAGAAAAAAGAGACGAAAGAAAATTTTGATATACCGACTACTGATCAAACACGCAACAGTTTAAGCAGGGCAACGAGCGGCTGCGCATCAGTATTATATAGCAAGCGATACTTATACACGTAATAAAATTAAACGATTATGTATAAATTATATTACATATACATATATACCGTTTTATTTAATATATGGATATAATAAAAACATGGACAGTCGTCAAAGTGAAGAAAGATAAACGATATATATACATACATATGGAGAAGCATATAAGCACGTATACACAAGGATGTATATACATACACATGTGCATATGCATATTTATGTATATTTACAAGAAGATAAAGAGACTCATTAAATCTTCGATGTTGTTCGTTAATTAAGCTATGATGAATACAAGAAAGAGACTGATGGATTTTTCGGTAGATTCTAAGAGTCTCAAATGAAGAAGCTCTTCATAAAAAGGAAATAAGCCGTTTGAAGCACAAGAAAATGAATATCGTGGAAGAAAAAAGAGTATTAAATACTAAAGAGGAAAGACATGCGAAAGAGAAGACATCGAGAGATTACCGAAACTTCGTTGGTCTCGCGAGCACGATTATTAAATGTATCATTAAATACTATACAAAAAAAAAGGAGCGAAAGGAAGAGAGAGGGAGGGTGAGAGAGAGAGAGAGAGAGAAAGAGAAAAAAAGAACGATCAAACAAATCGTGTATGAATGTGAAGGTATGAAAGTTAAAAAAATAGAGATAGAAAAAAAGATTTTAATATTCAGATGTGATGAATGATTTAACCGTCGTTTTCAAAGTAAATATATAAGATTAATGCTGAGTATATGAAAAGTGATTATAATATATATATATATATATATATATATATATATATACACGACATTGCATACTAAGTATATGTATGTTTGTGACGATATGTCCAAATATACATATATATATATATATATATATGTATATATATATATATATACGACTATTTTCTTCTATGAATATTACGAGTGACTGGTGTGTTTTATTGTCATTATACTTCTAAAGACGCTCGGCACAATGCAAGAGCGGACAGCTAATTGATCTCATTGTCGGAATAGAATTGGATTACAATTGGTGAACTCTTAATAAATCGTCTCACGAACGAATCAAGATCGGCCAACTTCGCACACATTGATTCGTTTTATAAGACTACGTTAGTTCTTTCCTAGTAACATAAAATAAATAAATAAAATATATTTAGTTTGACGTAATGGTCGAGCGTCCTCTCGCGAAAAATCTCAACACTGAGCTATACAAAAAAGATAGAATAACAAAAAAAAAAGATATATGATGTGTAAGCCAAGTGCCTTGTGTTCTGGAAACTAATCGTTGACTTTTAACTATGATATTAGAGAGATTGAGAGAATCGAGAAGAAAAGTAGGAGAGAGATAATCGAAGAGATTTAGAAAAACGATACGTGGGAATTAAAAAAAAAGAGATGTTAAAAACTTAATAGAAATCAGATAAAAATTGAAAAAAGATTTTCAGTGAAAAGGTAAAAATTATCATATGCGGTTACGTTTCAGATTCGACGAAGCAATACGGAATCACTATTCTAGTTATTTCATCGAATACAATATACGTACATATAATAAAGATTTTGGGCACGTAGAACAAAAGTACAAAATACTAATTTTTCTAACAATCAATGATACACCAGTTGAATGCGTATCGTGAATCATGTTGATTACGATCTAAAATTGTCATGTTGCACCTTTCTAGTTTCTTCATATATAGGTCTTACTTTAGATGCGGCCATTCTTATATTTCGCGCTTTTTAAACAATTATAAACGTTCTCGTTGCTTTGCAGATCTTTTACAACGACAACAATGTGCCAAAATGCGTTGATACAGTGACAACGCGTGTACCTGTCTCTCTGTGAAATTTATCTACATATAAGAATAACTCGTTCGATCGAAAAAAAAAGAAAAAAAAAAGAAAAAAAGAAGATTTCTCCTCTTCCTTCTTCAACTTCCACTGCCTCGTTCAAAGAAAGAAAAGAAAAAATATAAAAAGAGAAAAAAGCTAAAAATAAAACTTAACACAACGTCGTAATACTGTTAACGTAAATCTGTTTTGTTGAAAAGAATTCCGTTTCTTCGTCGTCTCTGTGACGTGCCTTTATTAAAAGGCAAAGAAAAGACAATTTTTACGCAGTCTCCCCCGTATTGCATTAGAAAGAAGAAAAAAAATGAAGATATAAGAAGGCTAGAGAATTTGATGCTGGAGATAAGAAAAATAATGATTACTCTACTCATTACTATTATTAGAAATATTCCTTCCACACAGCACTTTAGATTCCACTCATAGTACAGGGTCTTTTTCATTTCAATGAGAAAAATAATTTTGATGTTTATAAAAGAAGAAAAGAATATGAAAGATAAGAAGAAAGAAAAAATTGTCAGATAAAAAAGGAACTTGAGCACGTAGCTAATTATTTGAAGAAAAAAAAAATATTTAAGCTAGCTGTAGACCTTCTCATTCATGTTTCCTCTCAAATTGTTCAACACTTAAAGTAGATTCTTCTATCCTGTAAAGTATTAGCTTGCTTTGACAAGGAATTGATGTACATATTGAATCTCGGTAGATAGTAAATATGTCGTGATCCGAGAATCGCGTATGATCGTGTATCCAGGGGGAGACCCGAATGTATATGTTTGAATAAAAATTATATCTCGCAAATATAATCGATAATCGTGACGAGCGAAGAATAATCAAAGAGAAGAAGAAGAAAATGCAAAGTCTCATTAATACATAGATGTTCAATGAAAAAGACCCTAAACCGACAATCCTCGTTTAGATAGTCCTTAAACGTACCTACATATGCGTGTTAGTATCTGGGTATGAATGCGTATGGAAAGTATTAATTTGTAAGACGAAGAATAGGAAAAGAAAGCGCCCTACTTCAGTTATAACATATATTCTCGATATTGTTATGTATCTTTCTTTTGATAGTAAATTACAATGCGAGCTCCCTTTGCTCGATAAGTGGTATCCGAACGCTAACAACAGTGTCGAAATTTTATCACTTCTCATTTATAAATCGTAGAACGTAAAACTCTTTCTCTATCTAATTCCAAGCAGAGCTATTGTTAGAGAGTATATAGAAATCTTACAAAATCTAGAATATTAGGGAGTATATTATTGTCGTTTGTATCCTTTCTCACTCGATTTTGTAAACTTACATACAATATCGTTAACAATAATTTTCCTTTTCGCGTGATCTCTTTTATCTCTTTTATTGTGCTGACGCGTTAAAAATGTATACAGTTGGAAATACAAATGAAACTCGTTTGAAAATAATATTTTGCAAATATGTTTATCCAACTTCGTAGACCTCGAGACAAAGCAGAATAAACGCTTAACAATAAATATTGTGCCAAATCGTCGATCGTTTAATCAAATTCATCCGTGTAATCGTAATGAATCCAATTAAAGCTCACGTTTCTTCGGTTTTATGACGCTGTGTTCTGAAAATTAACGTTGCCAATGTATGAAAAGTGAAAAGGAAAGAAAAAGGAAAGAAAAAGGAGAGAAAAAGAAATAATGAGAATGAAATCTCGTAGTGGCTTTCGACGCTTTTCAAAGACTACCTAATTCCTCGTTTCCAAATGAATCTTATTAAAATTCGCTACTCTTTTAAACAATTTCAAATAAAGGACATTCTTTAAATGAGAAAAGCAGGCCCACGATGGCAAACGTGTAGTATGCAATAATAATAATAACATGTATAAAAAAGAACATGGATTTTATATGTGTCGTATTCGTAAATGAATAAAACAAAAGTAAAACAAAAGTAAAACGTAAAACATACAATTTCTATCTTCCCGCATTCGTTAAAAATGAACTAACAATAAGTGGATAAAATAAAAGAGACTAGATAAGTTTGCTTTCCACGAAATCCGAAATTATCTTCGATCTAAGCGAAATTTTGTTGAGAAAGCTAACTTATTTTCCCTTTGTTACTCGCCTGCAAATGTATTCAAGGTGCACATTTAAATGTAAAATACAAATAACTTTTGTTGCTACCCTCTTAGGAAACGATGGATCGGTTTTGAGAGTTGTACGATTGGTATAAGGATAATAATTTGACAATCGTTTTAGAAATGTTATGATTCAATTGGAAGAAAATGAACACACACAAATAGAAGAATATAAAACAAGTAAGTTCACTATTTTCGGGTTGCTACTTTTTATTCAACTTACATTAGTTTTGAATATTCTGTAAACCTCGAGATACAGAAGTTGATAAAAGTCAAATGGAATGAATTTATGAAAGGAGGCAATGATTTGATGACGACTCTCGATCCAATTTCTTCAACGATCGCTAAAGAAAAGTATATATGCATTAAAAGAATTAGAATGTGAAACATTTGACATGTTAGGCACTTTTTAAGATGTAACGATAATAAGAACAGTGTATAAACAGGAGATACAAGTCGTTTGCAGTATAAATACTACATATATTATCCATAAACATGGCAGAAGTTCCAAATCAAAAGAAAAAAAAAAAAAGAGAACGAAGGAATAAAGAAAAAAACGACTTGACGATTTTAAGAGGAAGAGACTCTGACGCATTCGCTGTCTTCTTCAGAAAATCTTTGCCAGGGCAATATTCCCATATCGCTTATAAAGAGAAAGTGTGTTCTTGAAATGTGGTGGTGTTTTCTAATAACATTTATATACTGTTAAGTAACACTATTATATAACCACGTCCCCACCAAAATAACAGATAACGGAAAAGAAAAGGAATATGGAAGAAAAAACAACGACGTGAACGAGGAAACAATAATAATTGCACTTTATACGCTTCGACTCCTTTGGAAGAACAACATAAGCGTCGCGTACGCGTTAAACGGAAAACGCGTTATTACTTTCCAATTATTATACATATAAACAAGATGCCAAGAATTTTTGTAAAATACATCCTCCAATCTCTATTAATGTGAGGGCTTGAGAGACCCGCCAAAAAGTATATGTATATTCGTGTTGCTCGATGTTACTAACGATAAAATAAAAGAGGAAAGAAATGAAAAAGAAAAAGACAAAAAAAAGAAAAGAAAAGAAACAAAATATGCAATGCAAGCCCTTCGAATGATTCTCTCGAAAAAAGAGGGGCTGGACAAATATTTTCTTACATCTTATATACCAAATTTCCTGTAAATTCTTCCGAATTTTCATCAGTGCACTGTATATAGAAAAATATATGTCATCCTCTGTATTTTTGTGTAAGGAGAAGGCAAAAGGATTTTCCTTAACCTGTAAAGATGTCAATGTCTCACTGTTGGCTGTTGGTGTTTCTTTTTGCATTATGAAAATCGTTGAACCGTGTGTTATTCGCGCTTTCATCTCAATCGTGAGAGAAAAAAGATGTATGTATGTATGTATAAAAACGTAAAATTAATGTTCAGCTCGATGTACGTCCAGCCCAGCCCCGTATCTCTAAAACTCGTTACAGCAATGCATGGTTGTTCTCTCTCCGACGGTAACGCGAGGATTTTTTTTATTTAATGGAACATATTTTTGTTCCCACTAGTGTCAACGTCTATTTATAATAAATATTTCGAAAATTGTCCTTTTAAT
Source organism: Polistes fuscatus (assembly GCF_010416935.1). Lineage (NCBI taxonomy): Eukaryota > Metazoa > Arthropoda > Insecta > Hymenoptera > Vespidae > Polistes > Polistes fuscatus. Next base: position 17,301,574 of record NW_025112997.1, on the reverse strand, counting down.
TTATCTTTTCAAAAGCGTTTAAAAAGTAACTTTTAATGCTCGTTTAAAGTAGTTAGTCAAATAAAAATGATGAAATACTCGGCTTGACGTGTGACAGAGGCTTCAACGCTGATTAAATCCTACAAATTACGAAAGAGAGAGAGAGAGAGAGAGAGAGAGAGAGAGAGAGAAAGAAAGAAATATATACATACGTAGTAGATGTATTAAGAAGAACAAAAGCGCTAAAGAAAAGAAAAGAATGTGATTGGTGGTGCGCGAGGAAAATACGAAACGAAAAAAAGAGTGCGACATATCAAAACAGAGAGAGAGAGAGAGAGAGAGAGACAAATACATTCTTATTTCAAAAATAACAACACGGCAGTACATTCTACGCTGAGCACTTCCACAGTAATAAGAATTAATTATAATCTTTGAAAAATCATTTAAATAACACAGTTAGAGAGTTCAGACTTACAGAGATCATAGAAAAATTTTGGGTATCTTATTGTTAGCTTTCCTAGATACGAACTCTTTATCGTCTTACGAGGGGTTGTATGCTAATTACATACAATATTAATATAGTTTTAAATGATTCCTTTAATGCAAAACATAAATTTATACCTTATAGAATATATCGTAATATTTTTATGAAATACCCGAATTTGTTTTTTCATTGTCAATACTATTCATAACTGTAATAAATACATGTATATTTTCTGTCTTATCTATTCTAAATAATCCATTATAATCTTGTTCGATGATAAAGTGTTCGATCGTTTTATATACGAAGTAAATAGAAAAGTTAAATACAATGTGTACATGCTTATACATACGTTTTAAGTTACCCGCATTCGGCCTATGTTCACACAAAAAAGATATGAAAATATTTTAAATATCGATACAAAAATATATTGAAACTCCTGAGAAATACTTACGAGTAGCCTAATATTTATTTGTAACATATAATTGCTTCCTACAGTTTAAGAAATATATGTATCGGTTACCGATGCGAATTAAGATAAATTGGCGATAATTAATTGAAATAGATAATGCTCGTCAAGTCCTGCCAAACAAAATTCTTTGGTATCCTATCTTATAAAGTCTTTAGAAATGCAAAGAAATTAACAATTTTTGGAATATTATTTTCATCATGATAACAGAATGCCTCGATAATTTGATTTCATGCTTTTAAAGAAAAATGCTATTTGAGAAAAGTAAGAAAATAAATGAGAAAATATAACCGATACATTAAATCGAGTTTTTTGTAAAATTCTTTCATTTGTTATAACTTCTCTAGTTCAAACTTGTACAAACATAATGAATACTTGTACACGATGATAACAGTCATTTCTGCGATGTCTTTCATCATTTATGCAATTTCTATCACGTTGGTTTTTTATCAAGAAATTTGTCCACAGAAAGTCTTGATTCTTCGATCCACATCGCAACATTAAATCTAGAGTAAGTCTTCCGGTTTATTTCTTGTACAACCATATAAGTAATATCAAACGAGCGTAAAGTGTGCTATTAGACAGGATAAAAATGAAGTTGACGGGTAAAATACATTATGAATATTCAAATAAAAATGCAATATTGGTTGAAAAAAAATTAAAGAAAAAAGGTTTATTTATAGATACATATATATATTAAATAAAAATTCATACTATGCATGTGATAATGCGTGAAACGAATCAAAAAGCAAAATCATAGGAAGAAAGATGTTATTTTTCGAAAATCGTCGTACAAGACTATCGATGTCATCCCAAAAAATGAAAAAGAGAAACACAAAGAGAGCTTTACCGTTTCAAAAAAGGACATAACAAAAGAAATTAATCAAAAGAAAAAAGATTGACATAAGTAAATAAGTAGGTTCGAATAAAACGGTACACATAAAATGATACGGGGAGAGATAAGTTAGAAAAAAAACTCACTAAAATCTCCCAAGGTATGATACTTTCGATATTTTTTCCTAGGTAGCTGCTATAAAAAGTAAGAAAAGATGATTGATAATCATGAAAGATGGAAAAGTATATTCCCGTTTCTACAAAATCTTTCATCCTCGCGAAACTCCTTGCAAATAATCCTTTTCCTTTCCTATCTACGACGAGTGTAAAAAGAAAATATCATGTAATTATCGATACGAGAGCAAACATGAACACACCTCCTACATATACCTATGCGTATGCATACATATACATTCAGCGCGACATACACTAATTGATATAATAATATATCGCGACAAAATGATTGATTGTGAGTCACTTAAATAATTGTTACATGTATTTTCTATATATTATGGACAACTAATACGAGAGATAATATTACGCTACTATTAAGTAAGTGTAGCTAAGTTTAGATAAATGGAGATATTTACGTTCTAATATGCGAGATGACGAGGTTGGATTATCCAGTCCAAGTTTTCTATGAATCTCAGCGAGCGGAAAACGTTTTCGCGATCACTGGACAAAAGAAAAAAAAAGCGAGACATTTGATACGACTATCGCGGATTTCCCTAATAACGAGCAAAAAGATGTCTTTGACATCTGACCCAGGCCTTTTTCTTGGATTATAAAAAATATGAATAATGGATTATTAGACAAAAATGAGGCAAGACAAAATTCAATAAGTCCATTTATGTACGCCGATATCGTTTCGAGTGTCTACGCAGACGGTGATTGCGAGAAATACCGATTGTGAGTGAAAAAATGAATGTGAAATTTGCAACAAAAAGAATGTATTTTCTCACTCCCATTGAGAGATGTATGTTCATCGCTACATCTTATTTAGAACGGAAACCTAAATATTATATTATTATATAAAATTACTGTATAATTGTAATGAAAATTGTTTTTCAAACGATGTGGTATTTTTATTGTAGATATTATTATAAAACAAATAAAATCATGATTCATTGTAGACGCGAGGGTAACTTATTCATTTTCATAACGATACCTACTTTTTTCACAATTGTTAATAAATTTTCAAACTAGTTTATAAGAGAATAACATTTGCGCCTTCAGTGAATACACGAACGCGGAATTACATTACAAAACACTCGATACACGTTCTTTTGATGAAGTTGTCTTTTAAATCAAAATGACTTTTCATTCTTAAAAATGTGAACATTGAGATTAAAACTAAGTAAAGTTTATAATATTTATATATAACAAGCTAAATTTAATATATATATACAAATATTTAATATGAAACTACAAAAAACAAAACTTTTATATCTTTGTACAATGTGCGATGGAAGCGTCGAGATGAAGGAAAAAGGCTTCCCCTTGTAAATCGTGGAATCTTATCACGACAACCATCTAGCCGATCTCTCCTGTATCTGCTCTTTGAATTTAACAGAATTACTAATTTCTACTGATATTTCAAAAAGAAACCTATTTACATGCCTAAGTGTTTACTGTTGAAAACTTGCCTTATTTCGGCGTCATTGGTAGTTTCTTGGGATTATTGAAAAAAAAGTACAAACAATGTTATCGTTGATATAACGACTAAATTATGAAATCTCATATACTTAGTTTACTTTATTCTTGATAGTTCTGTAAAGTTCTAAATAATACAGTATATCAATCTACAAGGAGAACATTTAAAAGGGACAAATTGTGTGTGTTATTTCAAAAATAACTTTTTTGAGTTTACTTCTTAAGAATCGATTTTCATATAAGGTGCCCGGTACGAAAAAAAATACGAAGATATATTTAGTGATCGAATGACCTCGTTATTTTTTCTATAGTATCATGTCAAGGACAAATATGTATGTATCATTTTCTAAAATCAAAGTAAATTAAGTCTATGTATTTTAAAAAACAAACTACTAATATCAAGATTGTAGATAAACATAGAATGATATCACGTTGTACTATAGAATGACGCATATTTTGTTTGTTTATTTAGTACAATTATCTATTTGAAAAAGAATTATTTTTAAATATTTTTATTACATTTTTCTCTTGCTGAATTTTTTGTTTCTTCGATATAAGAAAAACAACTCCAAGTCCATAAGTTGTCTACGTCAGAGTTTCAGTTATATATGAGATAATTTTACTTTATAACTTTCAGTAGAATAAATTGTCGAGTCAATAAAAGTTTATTAGAGGTATTATCAATGAAATTTTTAACTTGCAAAAAACTGATCTAATTTTTGGCATAATCATATTTGTTCCTAACTTTGGTATTTAATTGTTGTATTCTATGCTTTTTTTTACGATTTAATGAGATTTTTTAAATCCTAGCTGTAGGTGTTTAAATTTTTAATTTACTCTCTTACATAGTTTTATTGTAATAGAGATTATTCTTTAAGATATTTTTACAATTATAGGATAATCAAATATAAGAGAAAGAACTATCTACGTTAGAAAAATAATTTTTGAAAGTAATAAGTTGAACAGAAACGCTTTATTCTTTTGTATGCTACAACAAAAAGAAAGAGTTTTATACGAAATACTTTAAACAGGAATTTTCACGGTTGTTTTGAAAAATATCTTTCTCGTAAGTATAATATTTATATCCATAATGGCATTAATGTATACGGAACAAATACTAAATAGTTCCGAAAGCATAATTTATTTTTCATTAAAATCTAATTTACTTACAATCATACAGGTCTTTTTTGACGTATATATAAGAAAATCATAATTTATTAAGAAATATCATATTTACTACCACACTGATAATAATGGAAGAAAGCATGCTGAAATTCAACAACAACATCTTGAGTTGTATTACGAAATATTTAAACAGGGACGATCTTCGTTGTATGTCTTTGGTCTGCAGGTAAACTTATAACAAGTATTAATGATATAAATGTATATATATATATATATATATATGAGATGCTAGATATATTGTATAATTGGAGGCATTCCACCCGAATGCCGAAACACCTTCACCCGAGAGCTTTGGATAGCTTTAATGGATAGAATAGGCCCACCGATCCCATCGACTCTATTTTTTTAACGAATTTTATATATGCATACTTTGTAATGAAATACTTCGATAATTCAATGCATGCAATAAGAATCAAAATACAATGGAGGAGTTATTATGGATTGAATTGCATATAAAAGAAAATTTTTCTCTTTCTTATTACAGATCCTGGTCAGTAGCTGTAAAAAATGAAAGAAAATCGAGAGGTCCTTTTTGTAAAGTAATACAAACAAATATCAGCTCTTCTGATGGTTGGAGAACTGAAAAAGAAGAACTCGTAGAATCTTGTCCATTTTATCCTTCTTTGACTTTTTTTTTTACTAACGGTCGATTCAAAAAAAACTATTTAAAACGTGAGTTTAAGCATATTTTTATACTGATACGAAGAATATCGTTGTTAAGAATCATTTTTTCTTTTTTAGAATGCACATGTCTTGAAAATCCTGGTTACACGGTATTAATAGAGAATTTTTATCCGAGTACAACAATTCATAAACTTATGAGCATGTTTTTCCCAGCAGATAACAGCATAACAATTTCTTCGATGACTCTTAGATATCTTCCAAAAAAGAATGAAGTATTTTACAAAGAAGGAAACGAGATCTTTGACGGAGATTTTAATAACGCTGAAATACTAAAAACTTCACTCAAATCTTTTTTTAATAGTGATAATCTCTTTAAAGGCTGTATAATTTTATTATGCCGTGAGAACTGTTTATTTCTAGCAAAGAATCTAGCAAGAGCTTTAAAAAACTGGTAATATATTAAATATTTATTATGATTTATTGACAAATAATAGTTAATCTATAATTTTAAATATTACGCAGGTATCCAAAACACGAACCTATTCTTTGGGGTGGCGCAGTAAAAGGGTTATCAGGTACTAATTTTTTAATAAACCCACACATGTGTGAAACATCCGCTGACTGTATTACTATTTTAATAACGGGTACAGATATGGAAACCTCGACTCTACTATTGGATGAAAATCTTTATTCCGATGAAATGATTAAAAATAAACTAGAAACCTTTAGAAAGAATATATCCTTAAAGAGACATTCAATAGGCTTTTTGTTTTCTAAAAGGATAACGCTTAGTTTTGTGTCTAAATTACCTATATTTCAAGAAATTTTTAAACATATTCCTTTAATTGATATTACTGGTTCTGAAGCTTTTGAAGAATCTTTAAAGGGTTGGTAAAAATATTTATAAAAATAAAATATATAATACTTATATATATTTAATAAATTATTTCTTCTTATGATTATTTCAGATTTAATGAAGTTAAATGTCAATATAAAACCTAAAATAGCCTTTATGATACTTACATATAATAATTAATTGTCTAAACGTCTGTATAATTATTGTTCAAAGTAAACCTAATATATATTACCTTATTCAAATTGTGTTATATTTTTGTAAACAATTAAATATGTTTTAATGAAAAAAAAAGAAATATTTATAAGCTGTATGTTAAAGATTAAATAAATAACTGTAAGATGATATTCTCTATCAACTTTGTTATTTTTTTCAAAATATTCGAAAAATTAAAAGGATACCTAAGAAATAAATACCCTCTTTTTGTACTAAGCGCGCACTTGTGCCAATGTTTGTCCAGCAATCTCCATATCGCTTTTCGTAAAGTAAGTCTTTTTTTCTGTACCTGCTAAAAGAAAATAATTCTTAAAGAGTAAATTTCAGTCATGCGACGGAGCTGACGCATACACTTTTTAAATAAATAGCCGTATATAAAGAAAGTTCGTATGTTTAACGTAAAGATTCCTTAATGATTAAATTAAAATTTTTATTAAAAATATATTGTACATATATACATAAACTTTAAAATTTCAATTAAATATGAATAACTATGAAGACGATTTTTCAATTCAAATTCAATTCAATTCAAAAAATTCAGAAAAATATCGAATAGTTAAAAATAGGATGTAGGAACATAACAATTGTCGAAATATATATTTTATTAATCCAAACAATAAAAATTAATCATTATAAGTCGATATCGATAGTGTTCGAGTCGATAGCAATGATGCCGTAAAACAAGATATATATATGACTGTGTAGAAAAATGCATACCAATGTACATGGAATTTTTATCTACGCAAATAGTTTTTATCCTCGACATTATCGTAATCTTTCGATTATATCATTTGGAACTTTTATATCATTGCAACTTTTTGATATAAACATTCCTTCAATTTTTATGTAATTGTTTAAACTAATATACATTTGTTTTAACGTCCCTGTGCAATGATGACTTTGGATAATAAAATTTTTATCCAGAAAAATATCACATTAAAATTATTTTATATTCAAAGTATGTTAATAAATATGTAATGTTTAAACCAGTACATATATGTTTAAACAATCAAAAATATAAGAAGAGTGTATTAGAATATTAAAATAATTGTTAAATAATCGATAGGAATGTCTATTGTTGTCTAAAAGAACGGAATATATGATCTATGTACCCTCCCCTTCGAAATCCACCGTTGAAATGAGACGTTGTCCTCTATGGAAATACTTTTATTGAAAGTTGTTTATGTGACTTTCCTATTGTTGCGCATGTGTATAAAGTGAATAATCCATCTAATCGATAAATTTAAGATTATAACGTTATGATTTTCGCATTTTTATCTATTTCATGTAATTATTTTAATGCTCCTGCGCAGTGATGACTCCGAAGATAAAATTTTGCTGTAACATAAAGAGAGTGCATTAGTGCATTATAATAATTGTTAATTAACCGATGCAAGCGTCTATTGTTGTTAAAAAGCTTAGAATATATGATGTATGCACTGTCCTCTTCGAAATCTGCCGTTGATCTGAGTCATTGTTCTCTGTTAAAGTTCTTTTGGTGAAAGTTGTTTACAAGACCTTCCGAACGTTGAGCATGTGTATAAAAAGAATAATAAATCTATTTAATTAAATTAAAGATTAAAACGTTATGATTTTCGTATTTTTATCTATTTTAAGTAATTATTTTAATGCTTCTGCGCAGTGATGACTTCGAGGATAAAATTCCGCTGTAACATAAAGAGAGTGCATTAGTGCATTATAATAATTGTTAATTAATCGATGCAAGCGTCTATTGTTGTCTAAAAGATCGGAATATATAATTTATGTACCCTCCCCTTCGAAATCCACCGTTGAAATGAGACGTTGTCCTCTATGAAAATACTTTTATTGAAAGTTGTTTATGTGACTTTCCTATCGTTGCGCATGTGTATAAAGTGAATAATCCATCTAATCGATAAATTTAAGATTAAAACGTTATGATTTTCGTATTTTTATCTATTTTAAGTAATTATTTTAATGCTTCTGCGCAGTGATGACTTCGAGGATAAAATTCCGCTGTAACATAAAGAGAGTGCATTAGTGCATTAGTGCATTATAATAATTGTTAATTAATCGATGCAAGCGTCTATTGTTGTCTAAAA